>NC_089825.1:98454911-98754911 GCF_035046505.1 Tiliqua scincoides | reverse complement strand
TCTCTATTTCAATCTCCATTAGCGTCCCCTCTAGATCCTGTTGATTTTCCACTCTTCTAATTTCTGTAACCACTCTTCTGACGATGATTTCATTCCTCACCATCATCTTTTCCGCTTTCTCCTTCTGTTTATCTTCTGTTTTCTTTACATCTTCCAATTGCTCCTTGCACACATCTATCTGTTGAGAGAGAGTCTTTAAACTGGCTTGAATCTGCAAGGACTAACTCAAGTGCTGTCTTCTGATTGTGAGCAATTTATCCAAATTTTTGAGGATCATTGGAGTCCAAATATCTGGAACAGACTCCATCTTACAATTTCTCTCTAATCCACAAGATGTCCACAGCGTATTATTCTCCTTACTTCCACCACATGTATTTTCAGTCAGGCATTTTTCAAATTTTTCTTACAGATAACAGTGTGATTAAAGGAGAAAAACAAAATGAAAGAAACAGTCTCAAGGAAACAAAACTCTTTCAAGTCTAATAAAAATTATGTCCACAAGTAATTCTGGACTTTAGTCCACACACCAAATTATATTTATAATTATAATCCATGACCAATTTATTCCACACAAAGATAAAGAGCACATTCAACATCCTTAAAACATTTCTCATTAACGCCTTCAGTGTATCCAGGGCTTTTAGCCAAATCAGTCAATCAAAGCCGGGGACAATATTAACACATACTTATCTTAAATTTCCAACTTAAAATTAACGCTTCATGCTTTTTATTCCATATGGTATATTAGCACGTAGCTAGCAGCTAGATTGCAGACACTGCACCTCCCCCAATACTGTCCCAGACAATTAGGTTTCGGAGAAGAAAGCCCCCCCACACCCCGGTCGGGCTTTCAAAATCTGTGGTACCTGTACCATGGAAAGATCTTACCTCTTCTGATAAAGGAGAGAGGAAGAGGAGCCAACAGTGGATGAACAGACATGTCTTCAGGGGCTCCTGAGAGACAGTCTGTTCCCCCCACCCCCAAAAACTGCAGGTCTGAAGAGGATATGAAGATCATTACCAAGGTTCCTCCCTTATTATAGTTGTAACCAGTTTACCTTTAAGAATCCTTGCATCATGATTTAAGTGTTTGGAGAAAAACAGACCATACCTAGGCATATGTTATGGTGTTAGAGTGGACAAATAATTGCAAATATTTCCTGGAAAATCAACAACTGTCAATCACCTGTCTGGTTAGATATCATGTCATCTGGACATGGAGTACAATCATAGCAACAGATTGCTTTCTCTTCTCGAACCGTCTTGCTGTGTCCGACATGGCAGCTCTCAACACAGGTTGAACCAGGAGGATTCTAAGAAGAAAGAACGGAAGAAACACTGAAGCAAACATTGGATGCCCACCACCATGACCATCCTTCTCTTTCAGTGCACTTCAGCAGATAAAGAACAGGAGATCAACTTGATCCTGACCAGCAACAGAGGACTCCTGTTGCCAGCGACCTGCTGTAGACTCCTGTGGTATTTGACTTCAGGGAGAGTCGGTAGAGAGATTTGTTTTTCCTACTGGGATTCAAAACAGTTCAGAGCACAGTCCCAAAGAAGTAGGAAATTCACTAGGATTTGGTTTTAATCCCAAAGTGCCTTTCTGCTAGCAGAAAACTCAGCGTGCTTTTATTTCATCAGGGAATTGGCAATTGCACTGGCAATCCTGGCCCCTGTGCCGACTGGGGCCAGGATCACAGAATACTGCTCCCCCCCCCCACTGGTTGCCACCCCTTACCATCACATCCAGGCCACACTTGGTTTCCTCTGGTCCTCTGGAGTTCTTATAATGGCTTTTAAACATGAGGGCTTTCAAAAGCCTTCCAGAGGTTACAGAAGGCCTCCGGAGGGCAGGAGGAGGCCATATGCAACTTCCCCGGCCCCCAGAAGGTCTCACAAGGGCAGCTGAAAGTGGCGAAAGTGGTGGTTGGGAGGCATGGATGGAGGCATGGATGCTGGCAGGGGGGCAGAGGTGTGGAACCCTGGGACGTCTGTCCCCCTTTACCCTCCATGGTACGCGAGTGCCCAGTAGCAATTAGATTCTGAATGGGGTAGCATCTAAGAATAAAAAAAATGGGACATAAGAGGAAGCTGTCTTTTAATACTCAACACTAGGGACATCCTCCTTTTTTCTGTGTGTTTCAACTTGTTAAAAGGTGGGGCCCAACTCAAAACCCAGCTATCTATTTGAAATTTTTTCTTCAATATAGATATTTGAATAATCAGCATGATAGGCTACCTGCCTTGCAAATATGTTTAAAATGATTTTATTCTGTGTCTGTAGAGGACAGGAATGACCCAGTAGAAGTTTAGGATAAAGTGGATGAGGATATTTACTTTAGTTGTGTGTACTAATGGTGTAGTCGTAGCAATCCTACAAAACCTGGATAATACTGATCTGTGATTCTAAGGCTGCAGTCTTATTCACTGTTTCTCTAACTGTTGGTCAGGACCCATTAGGTGAGTCACGAACTAATTTTGGATGGATCCCCATTCATTTAAATGTGCATTTTATTTTTAATATATTAGCATGGTATGTATGTTGGGGAAATGTTTCAGATTCGTACTTTTAACAAGATAATATGTATAAGCTTTTAACAGTGATAGTCAATGGGACTTACTCGAGGTAAGTGTGGATAGATTTACAGCTTCTTGGATGTTTGGGGAAAATAGAACAGAATAATATTCATAATAACAATATTATGAATAATATTCATTTGGATATTAACTTTAGGTATATGTAGTAATGGATTTTTTCAGCATTCCTACAATACTTGCACAATACCAGCTGTGACTGTAAGGCTGCAATCCTATATACACTTTCCCGGCAGTAAGCCCAATTCAACCTAGTCAGACTTATTTCTGAGTAGTCAGGTATACAATTGCACTTCAGGGGTAAAATCCTTTGGTCACCCTGCACTGCTAGGACTCACATTCCAGCATTGCAGGACACTTTCTGGCTGCCATAAATGGAGACTCAAGTAAGTTGTTGGCAGGGTTGGGTATTGGGCAGAGGAGGAGGAGTAATAGGGCACTTCAGGGGAGGAACCGGGGTCGGTCAGGGAGGGGAGGGGTTGATCTGGTGAGAGTCATGCATGTCGAATCCTATCCCCTAGTTTTCAAGCTTCCCCACCCTCTGGCTCTCCTCAAGCTTATACCAGTTATAGAGCTGGCATAGGTACAAGGAGACCCCTAGGCTGTCAGGGGGCCTATACAGAGGTCAGGGGAAAGTATGCTCCTTTACATCTCAAAGGCCTCTCAATCCTGCCCCCACCATAGCATGCAGTGCATGCCTCCAGGAATGCTCTCATGTTCAGGAATGTTCCCAACAAATGAAGAGGTCACCTTGCTGAAGGATTTTAGCCCTACCTGCTGAAATCTGCTATTCCACACAATGGCCTCGTCATGGATGGTAAACTCTTGACTTGGAGAAATCTTTCCAGCTCGGATCTTAAGGAAGGATTGATTGGGGAAAGTGACCCAGTTGATGACATCAAGTCCAGAAGACAGTTCCTGATTGGCAAACCATACTTCATGGCCAGCACCATTGTTAAAGTGGACATTCTTCAAAAAAGAGTGCATCTAGATTGGACAAAAACAGAAAACAGCTGATAGCTTCAATGTATATTGCGCACAGTATTACCAAATCCCTGTTCAGAAAAGGCACCTGTAAACCTGGGATGTTCAAGTTAAAAGAACTTTTTTCTTTTATTAAAAACTATTAGAATACACTTGGCAGATCTTCCTCATCTTCCTCTCCTCTCAGCTCACCATCAAATCCAACATTTCCACATCTATGGGCCCTATCCAAACTTTGCAGCACTGATGCAACTATGCCAAAGGGGCATGCTCTGCATCCTGCAGTGTGGGGGAAGTCACAGAGGCCTTGTCAAGGTCAGGGAACAATTGTTCCTTTACTTGGGGCTACGGTGCAGCTCATTCATGCTGGAAACTTGGATAGGATTGGGCCCTAGTGAAGTATTCAATTTGTTCCTCTACTCAAAGGTTTCCAGGGAGCTTTGTGGATGCTTTCAGAATTAAAATTAATATTTCAGGGACGTGCGGTTCAGGGCAGCAGGTGTGGCAGAACTGCCCTGTCATTGTCCTTGGAAAAGCACTGCAGTTGCCCTGCCTGCTTACACCCGAGGAGGCTTTCCTTGCCCCTGCTTTCTTGGTGTAGAGAGCCTCCTCAGGTGTAAGCAGGCGGGACAGCTGTGGCACTTTTGCATGGGGTACAAAGGGGCAGTTCTGTCTCACCCGCAACCTGAATCGCACGTACCTGTTACATTCCACTTTTCTTACATTTTGGAACTTAAAAATTCAACCCTATGCGGTTTCATAGGAGTCAACCCCATTGAACACAATGGACTTACATCTGAGTAGATATGCATAGGCTTGGGCTATAAAGCAATGTGCATGGGATATCCAAGAGGTCTGTCATCAAAGTCCTGCAAGTTTCAGATCTGCTTAGCTTTAGCAATATGCCCCCCCCCCCGTGTGCCTGGGAACATGATTTCACCCACACCACCTATTCAATCCACAGCAAGTTTACATAGAAGTGATTTCCACTGTGCTCCAATTATCTTCCTAGTAAGTGGGATTGCACCATACATAACCGTTTCAATACAGTGAGGAATATACCTGCCAGGGTTCAATGTTCAAAGGTTTGTCTGTGTCTCTGTTCAGCATTGTTTTCGGCCTGGACGTATATATGGCATTTAAAGCATATGCTACAGCATAGAGACCATTGTAAATATGGTAGCTCGTATCACTCATCTCCATCTCAAATAGAGTCTGAGGCAGGCTCTCCAGCTTCTCCTCTCCGGTACAGTGTTTACAAGTTTTAATTTTCCCATCACCGCAACACCCGAATGCAAATTTGTAAAAAAAGCAGAGAAAACGTGTGAGTGACTTTTTAGGCTTTATAGTCTGAAGGAAATCCTGGAATCCTGCCACGGACTTCATGGAGGTTGTGAAAGACAAAGTCCCATGGAATGTTTTTGCACAGAAGCCCTCAGCGGCAACAGTGCTGACGAAATCCCACTGAGGTGATGTGATCCAAAGTTTCCCTATAAGACGTCTATGTATAAATTCAGCTACATATAAAATGACTGCCAATGGTTCCAGAGTGTGAATGGCTCCGTCAACAATAACAACATTGACTGTAGTGGATAAAAGTGTGGAGTTTATCCTGTTTATATTTTGCCAGAATGTATTTTCAGTGGGATCTAAATTAAGATCCTTGACACCGCCACTCCTTTCTAAGAATGCAACACAAATGCTGTTCCGGGCCAGCAATGGTGTCAGCCTCTGCAGAAAGCCTTCTCCACTCTCATTGTCTGAAACAATGAGACCAATCCATGTCCATTGGAAATGCAGCAGTAGCTGGACTATGCCAGTGTGCAGAGTACCTTCCCTTATTGCCATCCAGTATAGAGAAGGGAAATTATTTTTTGTGACTGGTTTCTCATATGTACCATAGGTAATCTAATGGGGAAAAACATGGCTCAGAACTGCTTTGAAATTTAACCACCCTTTTCCAAACTAAAATATTTATTACAATCCAGACTTTTGCTTATCAATGATATGCTAAGTATACTGAAGAATGTATCTTTGTAAACATTCCCATCAATAAATTATAGTAATTCTGCAATTGTATGCACACTTTCCTGGGAGGAAGCCCCGTAGACAGTGGCTTAGCTAAGGGGGTGCAAGGGGTAGCACTTGCACTTTAGCGGGACAACAAGCTTTAGTTGTCAAGCTTTAGTGGGACAACAAGCTGAGCTTGACACTAGTGACCAAAATTGTGAAAATATTGGTATGTATGAATAATACCATCGTATTATATATCATTGGAAAGGTAATTTAATGCAGAATGCAATGAAATAAAATGGAATTGGAATATCTGTATTCTATCAAAAGTTGTGGCCAATTAACTAGAAAATAAAAACTGCCTTATGGAACAAAAAGTGGATTTTCTTAACTCAAAACTGACCTATGAGACTAATTGTTCTGAGAGCCAGTGACATGTAATTATCTTATTGACTTGTTGCAATGACATATTATCATGATACAGCATGAAACCAAGAAGGTGTTAATATGAGTCCGCTCTCATTTCCATGTATCATAATACAGTTACCCCTGCTAGCTGGGTAAAAAGGCACTTTTTCAAGTGGTGACCCTCTTATATTTAGCAAGGGGAGAAAAACCATCCCTCTTCACCCCATCACAGTATCTTGAACCAATCAGGGGCACACTTTTCATTTGTTTTATCTGGGGAGCAGAGCTGCAAATCTTCTTTGACCCCAGGTAGCAGATAGATGCCTTAGCTATGCTACTTAGAAAGCAGAGCAAGTGGGTGGTGAGCTGCTAGGAGGAGGAGGTGTGAATGAATGAATGAATGAATGAATAAACCTTTATTAGGCATAGATAGAGAAATCATAAAAGCAAACATAATTAGTCCTAATCCCGTTTGTCAAAAATGGAGTTAAGATACTAAATTACTAATAAAACATTTACAGTTCAACATATAATATCAACATTTTTGACAAATTACATTAAGAAGGCTTAGAAATCACCAAAAGTAAAAATTTAGAAATCCCCTCTAGCACATCTGGTGAGCAGTCATTTAGGAGACACTTCAGTTTTACCTCATCCAAAAGCCCATTCATTTTGCTGAGAAGTGGAGTCATGTAAGTGTGGCGGGATCTAGTGTGCTGAGGACAATAAAAAAGAATGTGTATGATTGATTCAACATTTCCCAAATTACAAGGGCAGAGGCGTTCTTTATATGGTATTTGCCTATATCTGCCTTCTGTGACCTTGGATGGAAACACATTGAATCTTGCCAAAGAGATTGCACAACGTTCAGAAGAGTTGATCAGAATACTCAGATAAGGAGCCATTTGCCCATACTTTAGCGGGATAGAGAAATTAAGAGAGGAGCAAATTCTAGAAGCAAGTTCAAAGAGGTTTTGTGCCTCAATGTCTAGCATTCTTTGCTTTACCCTTTGATAAACTCCAGGGAATGGATAGAAACTTAAAAAATCCAATGAAAAACCAATTGATTCGATTTTTGATTTAATTTGGCTATACCATTTAGAAGAACCAGACTCAGATAGCATTCTGGATAGGAGACTGCCTGGTTTCATGTTATAATGTAATTGGAGCCAATAGCATATGGTTAAAAGCCATGCTCTTGATACTAAGAGCAATTGTCGGGTCTCCAAACATAATGCAGAGTATGGTACAGATTTAGGTAAACCCAGGATAGCCCTCAAAAATTTAGCTTGGATACTCTCAAGGGTGTGATTTATAGAGCTAATCCAGATAGGGCACCCATACAGGAGCTGTGCCGATACCTTGGCATTAAATACCTTGAGAGCAGCTGGTATATAACAATTGCCCTGACTAAAAAAGAATCTATTGGTGCTCTGCAAAGTGACATGGGCCAAGTTGTTAACCAATTTTTGATGAGTACCCCAGCAAAGATTGTAGTGGAAGTGAATTCCAAGGTATTTAAAGCTTTTGACCTGTTCCAGTTTCTCCCCTCCAATAGACCAAGTACCTGGGCTCCATGGTTTTGAAAAGACCATAACTTTGGTTTTCTGAGAGTTCAGTTCAAGTTTGTTACATTTCAGATAGTCAGAAGTTCTATTTAAAAGTCGCTTAAGTCCAATAGGTGTACAGGATACCAGCACTGCATCATCTGCATAAAGCAATGCTGGAATATGCATTGAACCTAGTTTGGAAAAATGTCCATCTATCTGAAGCAAAAAGGGGGTAAAATCGTGCAGAAAAAGATTAAAAAGAGTGGGTGCTAAAATGCACCCCTGTTTCACTCTCCTTTCAACCTGAATTTTGGGGGTCAATTTCCCCGAAGAAGTAAATTTAATTTGGCAGGTGGTGCCTGTGTAAAGTTTCTGAATAAGAGTTAGAAGTCTAGGGTCTATATTGAGTTTAACTAGTTTGTCCCATAGCACTGATCTATTAACGGAGTCAAAGGCTCCTTTAAGATCCAGAAAAGCAACATATAATTTTTGATTTTTTAGCCTTGTATACTTGTCAATCAGATGAGCTAAAACAGCACAGTGATCAATTGGTGAAGATCCTTTTCGAAATCCTATCTGATCCCACCCTGGAAGGCCCAGATCTTCCATCCAGGATAGCAGCTTGTTTAAGAGATGTTTTGCATAAAGTTTTCCCCCCACTGATAAAAGGCTTATAGGTCTAAAATTGGAGGGATCACGATGGTCACCTTTTTTGTAAATAGGCACTATAGTAGCAACAACAACAACAACAACAGTATTTATATACCGCTTTTCAACAAAAAGTTCACAAAGCGGTTTACAGAGAAAATCAAATATCTAATGGCTCCCTGTCCCAAAAGGGCTCACAGTCTAAAAAGATGCAACACCAGCAGACAGCCACTAGAAAAGACACTGCTGGGGTGAGGTGGGCCAGTTACTCTCCCCCTGCTAAATAAAAGAGTAGCATTTGTCCATTCAGCTGGTATTATACCTGTTTGGTCCACCACTGTGAATAATGAGGATAAAATAGGGGCCCACCATTCGGGGTCCACTTTCAGGATCTCTGACAATACCAAATCTGGCCCAGGAGCTTTCCCTTGTTTACTTTGAGAGACTAGCTCTATAATTTCTTCAGTGGATACAGGAGTGGTGGTGGGGTGGTTGCTGAAGGATTTAAAGTAAAAGATGCTAAGCCACTTTCACCCTCTTGGCAATATAAGGTGGAGAAAAGGCGGCACCACTCGTGTGGGGAGATAACCATCTGAGAGCGAGGTGCAGTTTTCTGAGCAGAATTGGTCATTATACCCCAAAATTGCTCAGAATTTTTATGTTCTATGGTGGCTAGTAGTTTATACCACAAGCGGGAAGCATAATTATGTCACTTTTCTTGGATCAGTTGTTTCCGCTGCTTCTTTAGACTAAAATATGTATCGGGAATTTGAATAGCCCCTGAATTGCGGTATTGCTGGTAAACTGATCTAATCTGATTTTTGAGATCCATACAATCCCTATCAAACCAAGGGGATATTGTTTGGGATCCCTCCCCTGTACCACCTTTAGCAGAAGGTATACTAGTGTAGGAGACTAAAGTGGATGAAACCCTAGAGATTAATAACTCATATATCTTAATTAGTTCCATCGGATCTGACTCATTTAAAAGTTGGATTCTATAGCTCTTGTACGGCTCCTTGTAGAGCAGTTTGCTCATTTTCTGATTAATTGTAGTATTCCACATGATTTTAGGCCTAATTTCATATTCATTTTCAAGCTCTACATCAGGGGTGGAGTACTGGAAAGAACCTAAATCTAGCTTGAGTATTAAAGGAAAATGGTCACTCATTCCTAGATCATCAACCAAAAAATCAATAACATTGACCTTGAGGTGAAGTGGAACCAAGAAATAATCTATAACACTGGAACCAAAGGCTGAAGCATAAGTGAATTCACCTGAATTGGGGAAATCTACAAGGCCATTTAACCATATTGTATTAAAATTGACACAGAATCTGGCCAAATAGAGGCCAGCTGCATTCGTTTTATTATCTTTGGAAAATCTTTCTAAAGAAAATAAATCAAGGAGAGATGAATCAGGATCTAAGTTTGCGGCAGTACTGAGCAACGGCTCTGAATTTCCAACCCTGGCATTGAAATCCGCACCGATAAGACAATGGCATGAAGGAAATTCCATGTCTAACTCCGTGACAATTTTAGAGAAGGTGCTCCAATTCTGGGATAATAATTGGTTGTTCAAGCCAGGAGGAAGATAAACATTTACAATTATTAACTGGAGATTGTTAAGAATAAGCTTGACTGCATGACATAATTGCTAATTGTCTTGGTGACCACCAGTTCTGAATTTGGCTGGGAAGAGACAAAAATTGTCATCCCAGCTTGCAAATGCCCCTTGGAGCTTATTCTATAAGCTGGAATATTGTAGGAATTAAAACCTTGAAGGTGTAAAGGAATTTGAGACCAGGTTTCCTGCAAAAGGATTACGTGAAAATCACATAAATATCTCTGGAAAGTCTCATCATTAACCTTGCTACGCAATCCCGCAATATTCCAAGAAAGAAGTTTTAAATATGTCCTTGATGTGAGATCAGGTGTTGCAGATGTAAGTCAATCTGATGGGAGAGCTTGAATGTCATCCTCTCCACGCCCCAAAGAAATAAGCTTCTGTGTTTTAGACGGTTGAACAGCAGATGGTCGGTGGGGAACATTAGAGTTCAACTGAGCAGTCCTTGTTCCAGTAGCAGTTGAGGTCATGGTCATCTGTCCAGCCATAGAGTCTTTAAGTTGGACTCTAATCTTATCCAAATTATCAATAACTTTGGCTTGCTCTCCAGCAGACAAATTTTTAAAGGCCTCCAAAACCTCTGAGGAAAGAGATCCCTCCTCAGCCTCCAGTTGGAACAAAAGTTCTCTAAAATCTAGGTCTTCTTCCCCAGTATTGTCTTGGGTGCGTATAGTTTCCAGTCTCATATTACTTCCATTGACCACGCTGGATTTCTGGAGAGCAGCGCTAACGCCAGATGATTGTAATTAAGCTGTTGTTTTTTCTATGTTGAGTGCCTTACCAGCAGTATTTATTGGCTCCCCAAAGAGTTCAGCAGGAGGGGATGTTTGTTCAGCTGTTTCTCCTCCACCTTCTTGTGTAGAGGCCAGTAGAAGTACCAAGTCCTGAGAGTCATCCAGCTCTGCCAATTCTCTCTCAGAGGGGGGAGCTGTATCCATGTCCTCCACATGGCAAACCTGACTTGAATGGACCATAGCCTCTACTGCCACTGTGGGAAGTACCCTAGGCGTTCTGGGCATTAGCCTTGCCAAGGATTCCTCGAGGGAGGCTGTCATCTCTTCCAATTCATTTATGGCTGTATTCAGAGGGTTTTTCAAAATATCTTGTGGATTTTTAGCACTGCTCCTCTGTGAATCATTAGCAGCACAAGTCCAGGGCAGATTTTTCAAAGTATTTTGAGAGTTAACTACATAGCTCTCCAGCGGGTCATTAGCAGCAGCAGTCGTAGGCTCCATGCCAAGCCTCTCAAACCTTGATCTTGGAATGATAACAGCTGGAGGAGCTGCAGATAAGCGTTTAGAAGGCAGCATTGGTGGCCGGCTTATATCTGTAAAAACTCTCATTGCTCTTATTTCATAGGAGTTCGGAAAACCCCGCATTCTGAAAAGCATCAGGGGGATGGTCGGGCTTGCAAATTCCAGCCTCAATTTTGTTCTATCTGGGGGGGCAGCCAATCTCTGGTAATATTTTAAATCAATACATCTGGGTTCCGATCTAAGTAATCTAGCCAGCGAATCCACAATTTTAAATTTATTTAGCCATTTACCAACATTATACGCATTCTTTTTGAGTTCAAGGGTCACCTGTTTCACTAGAAGATGCCGAGATACAGTTGGATTCTCTATCTTCTCCATGTTCTCCCTTTCTCTTCCCCCACTCTTAGGCTTGGGAGTTAAGCTTTTTTGCCTTTTATGCCTCTCAGGTTTAGGAGTGAAGCTTCTATGCCTCCCATGTGTCTGCTGTTGCGGTGGCTGGGGGTCAACGAAATGTTTACAAAACAATTCTCGGAGGGAGTTAACTGACTCCTGGAGGGTGCTAACACGGGAGGCTATACATTTTATTTCTTGAAAGAAAATCAAGGCGGTCCTCCCTGATATCACACACTGCTCCGCCATAAGAGGCAACAAGGGACTGTTAGGTGGAAACATACCCTCCTTACCCTCCTTTGAGTTCTGAAGTTTGTCCGCGTCAGTGTTATCTTCCAGGAGGCAGTCGGTAAGAATAGTATTTTCCTTTGTTGGAGAGGAGGGTGTAGAAGCTGTGTTGTGTTTCCCAGCTTGCAGAGATCTTTCATAAACAGGTTCAGAGGCATTCTCACAGCACTCCCCATTTTCCTTTCCAACAGCAGAAGGTGATGATTCCAATACAGAGAATTTGTTTGTAGAAACAGGGATGCAAGTCTCAATTGCTGTCTCAGTCCAGCCGGATAAATCCTCTAAGCAGAGTTGCTTGGCAGCTTTTGTTGGAGAGCCCTGACCCGGGGAAACTCTTTGGCGTTTCTTTTTCCTCCCCATGATTCTTTATCTGTTGAATTCCCCAGCAGTCAGAATCCAATCCAAAGCAATCCACAGCTTGTCGATTATAAAATCAAGTAAAAAATAGCAGAGCCACAAGAGGGATCCTTGTCAATAAAAAAAAATTAGATATGCTGAGAAAGTGGACCAAAAACTGGCACACAGAAGTTGTTTTAGGAGCACTCCAACAAAAGAGCTGTTAGCCAGAAGCCATCTTGAATCCCTAGCCATTCTATATTTTTCTTTTTTCTTTTCACTCCTCTTCTTGGTTGGCATCTTTGTTGTTTAATTTTAATAATTTCTTTCTTTTCAAAATCATCCTGCTCCTCTTCCTCTTCTTCTTCCTCCTCCTCTTCTTCTTCTTAAGAACATAAGAACATAAGAACAGCCCCACTGGATCAGGCCAAGGGCCCATCTAGTCCAGCTTCCTGTATCACACAGCGACCCACCAAATGCCCCAGGGAGCACACCAGATACAAAAGACCTCATCCTGGTGCCTTCCCCTACATCTGGCATTCTGACTTAACCCATTCCTAAAATCAGGAGGTTGCGCATACACATCATGGCTTGTACCCCATAATGGATTTTTCCTCCAGAAACTTGTCCAATCCCCTTTTAAAGGCGTCTAGGCTAGACACCAGCACCACATCCTGTGGCAAGGAGTTCCACAGACCGACCACACGCTGAGTAAAGAAATATTTTCTTTTGTCTGTCCTAACCCGCCCAACACTCAATTTTACTGGATGTCCCCTGGTTCTGGTATTATGTGAGAGTGTAAAGAGCATCTCCCTATCCACTCTGTCCATTCCCTGCATAATTTTGTATGTCTCAATCATGTTCCCCCTCAGGCGTCTCTTTTCTAGGCTGAAGAGGCCCAAACGCCGTAGCCTTTCCTCATAAGGAAGGTGCCCCAGCCCCGTAATCATCTTAGTCGCTCTCTTTTGCACCTTTTCCATTTCCACTATGTCTTTTTTGAGATGCGGCGACCAGAACTGGACACAATACTCCAGGTGTGGCCTTACCATAGATTTGTACAACGGCATTATAATACTAGCCGTTTTGTTCTCAATACCCTTCCTAATGATCCCAAGCATAGAATTGGCCTTCTTCACTGCCGCCGCACATTGGGTTGACACTTTCATCGACCTGTCCACCACCACCCCAAGATCTCTCTCCTGATCTGTCACAGACAGCTCAGAACCCATCAGCCTATATCTAAAGTTTTGATTTTTTGCCCCAATGTGCATGACTTTACACTTACTGACATTGAAGCGCATCTGCCATTTTGCTGCCCATTCTGCCAGTCTGGAGAGATCCTTCTGGAGCTCCTCGCAATCACTTCTGGTCTTTACCACTCGGAAAAGTTTGGTGTCGTCTGCAAACTTAGCCACT
Organism: Tiliqua scincoides; assembly: GCF_035046505.1. Lineage (NCBI taxonomy): Eukaryota > Metazoa > Chordata > Lepidosauria > Squamata > Scincidae > Tiliqua > Tiliqua scincoides. The sequence goes on along the minus strand of NC_089825.1, from coordinate 98,741,397 downwards.
TCACTGCTCAACCCTGTCTCCAGGTCATTTATGAAGAGGTTGAAAAGCACCGGTCCCAGGACAGATCCTTGGGGCACACCGCTTTTCACCTCTCTCCATTGTGAAAATTGCCCATTGACACCCACTCTCTGCTTCCTGGCCTCCAACCAGTTCTCAATCCACGAGAGGACCTGTCCTCTAATTCCCTGACTGTGGAGTTTTTTCAGTAGCCTTTGGTGAGGGACCGTGTCAAACGCCTTCTGAAAGTCCAGATATATAATGTCCATGGGTACTCCCGCATCCACATGCCTGTTGACCTCTTCAAAGAATTCTATAAGGTTCGTGAGGCAAGACTTACCCTTACAGAAGCCATGCTGACTCTCCCTCAGCAAGGCCTGTTCATCTATGTGTTTTGAGATCCTATCTTTGATGAGGCATTCCACCATCTTACCCGGTATAGATGTTAGGCTGACTGGCCTATAGTTTCCAGGGTCCCCCCTCTTTCCCTTTTTAAAAATAGGGATGACATTTGCTATCCTCCAATCTTCTGGCACCATGGCCGTTTTGAGGGATAAGTTGCATACCTTAGTCAAGAGATCTGCAACTTCATTCTTCAATTCCATAAGAACCCTTGGGTGGATGCCATCAGGGCCCGGTGACTTATTGATCTTTAATTTATCAATGAGGTCTGAAACATCTTCTCTTTTAACCTTTATCTGACTTAACTCCTCGGTTAGGAGGGGCTGTTCGGGCAGCGGTATCAGCCCAAGGTCTTCTGCCGTGAAGACAGATGCAAATAACTTATTTAATTTCTCTGCCATCTCTAAGTCTCCTTTTATCTCCCCTTTCCCTCCCTCACCATCCAGAGGGCCAACCGCTTCTCTGGCGGGTTTCCTGCTTCTAACATATTTGAAGAAGCTTTTATTATTCCCCTTAATGTTGCCGGCCATGCGTTCCTCATAGTCTCGCTTGGCCTCCAGTATCACCTTTTTACATTTCTTTTGCCACAGTTTATGTTCCTTTTTATTCTCCTCATTAGGGCAAGACTTCCATTTACGGAAGGAAGCTTTCTTGCCCTTCACAGCCTCTCTAACTTGGCTGGTTAGCCATGCAAGCACCCTCCTGGATTTAGTGGAACCCTTCTTTCTTTGCGGTATACACCTCTGCTGGGCCTCTATTACTGTTGTTTTAAGCAGCCTCCATGCACTCTGGAGAGATTGGACTCTTTTTACCTTCCCTTTCAACCTCCTTCTAACCAGCCTCCTCATTTGAGGGAAGTCCGCCCGTCGGAAGTCAAGGGTTTTTGTTAGAGATTTGCCTGGTATTCTTCCCCCAACGTGCACATCAAAACGGATCGCAGCATGATCACTGTTCCCCAATGGCTCAGTAACGTTTACATCTCTAACCAGGTCCTGAGTACCGCACAATATTAAATCCAGAGTCACCTGTCCTCTGGTGGGCTCCGTGACTAGCTGATCTAAGCCACAGTCATTTAGCACATCAAGAAATCCGGTTTCCTTATCGTGACCAGAACACAAATTGACCCAGTCAATATGAGGATAATTGAAGTCCCCCATGATTACAACCCTGTCCCTCCTTGTCACCTCCCTGATCTGTTTCCTCATTTCAAGGTCCCCATCAGATTTCTGGTCTGGAGGACGATAGCACGCCCCCAGTAATACATCGCTGCACAAGCCTGGTAATTTAACCCACAGAGATTCTACGGTGGAGTCGGACCCACCTTCAATCTCTACTTTGCTGGATTCTATTCCTTCCTTAACATAAACGGCCACCCCACCTTTTGGTTTCACAACCTTTCATTCAGAATGTATACCATATGAAATCCACAGTTCAATTGTCTGAAGCCAATGTGGTTATCATCAATGGGGATTCTCACTCATTGGGTGCTTTAGCAATAGTCTTATATGTTGCTGAATTTAAAGACAAGCTCCATATAGGGAAGGTTTGGATAACACCTCCTCAATGGGATTTCACCAGTGCTATTGATACTAATGCTTCTGTGCAAAAACATTCCATGGGACTTTGTCCATCTCATCCTCTACCAATGCCATGCCGGGATTCCAGGACTTCCTCCAGACATTCAAGCCTGATAAGTCACTCACACATTTTCTCTGTGTTTTCTACAAAAGTGCATTCAGGCGCTGCTGTGAGAAGAAACTAACAAACTGTCCACACTGTACAGGAGAGGAGAAACTGGAGAATGTGCCTCAGTCTTGGTTTGAAATGGAGATGACTGGACAGAGCTATCATATTTACGAGGGTCGCCCAGAAAGTAATGCACCACATTTTTTTTCTCAGCCTACAGTAATGGTATGAATGCGAAACTTTAGATATACATTATTTGAATTTTCAGGAGTGCACACACAATTTTTTGGTTTCTTCAGACAGATAGCATAGCTGCAGCAGTGTTTTGAAATGGCATCTGTAAGTGATGTGCGTTACAAGCAGCGTGTCGTCATTGAATTTCTCACTGCGGAGAAAGAAACTGTTGGGAACATTTACAAACGTTTGTGTACAGTTTATGGAGAATCTGCAGTCGACAGAAGTACAGTTAGTCACGGGGCACAGAGGGTGAGGCCATTAGAAGGCGGTTCGGCAGAGCTCCAAGATTTGCAGCATTCGGGGCGGCCTTCCATGGCTGTCACACCTGACAAGACGCAGCTTGCTGATGTGCTCATTCGCGAGGACCGATGCATAACGACTAGGCAGTTGGCGCTGAAACTGTCAATCAGCAAAGGAAGTGTAGATGCAATCATCCATGCTCTTGATTACTCAAAAGTGTGTGCACGATGGGTTCCACACTGTCTTACGGTGGACCACAAATCTCTCAGAAAAAAATATTTCTTCTGAGTTGCTGAAACGTTTTGAAGATGAGGGGGAAGTGTTCTTGTCCAGGATTGTGACAGGTGATGAAACCTGGGTTCACCATTTTGAGCCCAAAACAAAACAACAGTGGAATGGCATCATCCTCAATCTCCACAGAAGAAAAAATTCAAAGGAACTGCTTCCACCAGTAAGGTCAGGATCACTGTGTTTTGGGACTGTGAGGGCGTCATACTCATTGATGTGATGCCAAGAGGCAGCACCATTAATTCTGAAGCTTTTGTGAAGACATTAACCAAACTCAAGAAGCACTTCCAGTGACTTCGGCGCCATAACAACCCAGGTGAATGTTTGATTCAACATGATAATGCTCTGCCTCACACAAGTTTGAGGACTTCGGAACACATCACTAAACAGGGTTGGACTGTGTTACCCCATCCACCCTACAGCCCTGACCTAGCTCCCTCAGACTTCCACTTGTTTGGGCCATTAAAGGATGCCATTCGCGAAGACATTTTGAGGATGACGAAGAGGTGATTCGCACAGAGCAGAAATGGCTTCGTGACCAGAACAAGGAGTGGTACCGACAGGGCATACATGCCCTTGTGTCTCGCTGGAGGAAGGCCATAGAACTGGATGGAGATTATGTGGAAAAATAGGGAGTGTAGAAGAAACATCATTCTTTCTTGTGTGTAAGTTTCATTGTGTTCAATAAATAATTGTTGAAGAAAAAAAATGTGGTGCATTACTTTCTGGGCGACCTTCGTACAATGCCCTCTATGCTGTAGCATATGCTTTAAATGCCATATGTATGTCCAGACCAAAAAAAATGCTCAAAAGAGAAACATTCAACTCTTTGAACGTTGAACCTTGGCAGGTATATCTCGACTGTATGCAAAAAAGATTATGTACAGTGCCATCCCAAGCATGTTTACGAGGGAGACAGTTGCTGCTGAGCTCAAATTGCCTGTAAGTAAAGATGCTTAGGATTGCATGGATGATGTGGGTGAAATCATGTTCCCAGATGTTCACAGATGGGAAAAAACCTCAGCTCAGTGTTTCTCAAACTGTGGGCCGTGACATTATTATTAATGTCCCGTTATTAACGTTCCGGCGGGGCCTGAAGACCTTTTTATTCAGGAAAGCCTTTGAGGCACTATAAGGGCTGTTTTTATACATTTAAAGCTTATGTCTTTTACTGCGTGCTTTCAGTCTGCTGCTACGCATTTTATCTTGTTTTAATTGTTTTTAAGTGTTTGTATTTTTAATGTTTATCTGTATTTTTTAACTTGGTTGTTAGCCGCCATGGATGCCCTTCCCGGAGAAAGGCAGAATACAAATCTAATCAATCAATCAGTCAGTCAATCAATGTTGAATTATCTGTATTCTATCACACATTGGGCCATTTAACCCCCAAAAGAAAACACAACTGCCTTATGTAACAAAAAGCGAATTTGCTGAACTCAAAACTCACCAATAACACTGATTATTCCAAGAACCAATGATGTGTTATTGTGACACAGCAGACAACCAATAAGGTGCACAAATGCAGAGATGGGCAAAAACAGTGCAGCTTGACTTGAGTCAGGTTATGAGTCTCCAACCCCTTTAACTTGACTCAAAAAGGAGGCTGAACAAGCCAACTTTCCGAGTTGCCTAGAGCATTCTGGGGACTCTAAAAGACTCAGGACTTGAGTTTTTAGGTAAAAAGGGCAACTGCATCTCTGTGGACAAAAATGGAGCTGCTGGCAGGGTGTGTGTGTGTGTATGTTGCAGTTCTCATTTCATACTCCATCATATCTGTAAACAAGGTGGGAGGGGGTGGACACTGGCCAGAGAAAAAACCTGCTTTCATTTACCACTGGTTCCTTTAGAGATGGACAAGAGAGCCCACCTGCCTCCCCCCCACCTCCTTCTCAATGCAAAACCAAACATTAAATCTTCCCTGCCTCCCGGCTGGAAATGCTCTGCTGCTTCCCGGTCTGAATGATGATGATGGCCCCACAATGTCTTTCACACCTCAGAAAAAGTCAGCAAGCACTCCCAGACAGAGACAGACTTGATTCTGCCTGCGTGGGGACTCGTTTCCTAGTCAGGGGCCTCAGACCCAAGTCAGTGCCAGAGTAAATAATATATAACACTAAATTCATAGCATGGGATGGCTGCTTTGCCTTCTTTTTTATTTTTTTATAAGTCAAATAGCAGTTGGAGGAACTGGCAAATGGAGCAAAAGTTTGAGGATGTGGCCGCAGTTCTTTAGGACCTTGCTTTGGTTCCACTCCTGATCTCACCGCTATACAATATTCCAGTGGTTTGCAAACTTTGTAGAGGCCCGAGAGGCTGCAGCCTGATTTACAAATGTCAAGGAATGTGGCTATAATGGTGATTGGGCAGGAGTGCTCTTCCCCCTCCCGATTAGCAGCTTGTTGCACCCTTGATGCACAGTCTGCCCTGTCAGTTTCACAACCAAACAAAAATGGGGTCAAGTCCCACTGGTGGGTTTCAGACTCACAGTTTGGGAATTGCTGCACAATTTTAAACAGAACAATATTTGCATTGACAAACCATTTGGTGCTTCTTTCTGTTTAAATTTTCACACAGGAGCATGACTGGAAATGTAACCATATGTCCTAAAATCCTAAATGCCCCTACCATCCACCATTGTTTTGTTACATTAAATATCCCCACTGTTTTTTAAAAAGATTCCAACAGATCATTTTTCATACGTAGTGTAATAACATTTGGCCCATCTGCCTAGCACTCCTTTATCAGATTTATCTCACATATAGCAACTAATCTATGGGAAGGGGTGAAATCTGAATGGGGATCACAACGTAGGCACCCACATCTCACCATGATCCCAATTCAGACTCCCTTCCACAAAATTGCATACCGTTTGACCTTTGTAAATATTTATGTTTTTCATTTCACAAAGATGATCAGGGAGATGTTTAGATACTCTGTAATTATCCAAAGTACTGTGATTTCCTTCCTTGCGCAGTGGGTAAGAAATGCATCCATATTTCAAAAGGAGGTGGATCTATTCTGAACTGTATCAGTGCCCCACGGAGGAACAGAGATCACCAAACATTTCTTCTTCAAAACATTTTGGGGAGAAATCTCTGTGACCACACTTGCTGCTGAGTGAGGTTCCTGTGAGGTTCCATCAGGATGCCAGCCACAGAGATATCATTGAGGCTGGAACTGTAGTTCAGGATGCAGAAGTTCAGATGCAGCTGGGTTAGACATGCATTTGCAGCCCAGTGGCTGTTTCTGCTCTTCCTGCTGCTGCTTCTCCCTTCTCTTGCCTGTTGGGAGAATGTGCCCAGTAAATGTGAATTTGAAGAAAGCTATGAGGATACTAGGCTAGGAGATGCTGTCATTGGTGGGGTCCTCTCTCTTATACGTCCTGTACAAAATGCAATCAATTTTCAGGCACTACCAGCAATGAAGAAAGACAATTTCTCGTAAGTTATTTCTTTTGGTACCCATCATGCTATTTGAAATATGAAGACTAGTGATCAAACAACTGCACTGGGGTGGAATTTCAACAGGTGCAGCTTGTTGGGAGGAACAGGGTGGGGTTAGGGCAATGCCATGGTCAGGAAGGGAGTGGATATCACTGAAAGCACCTCTGTTTATATCCTATCTCCCTTCCTGGCCATAAACTACCTACACATATTCACTTGGACTTGCAGCAGCAAAATCACAGGCACAGTAGATCCATTGCAGCAGCTAAGACTTACTTCAGGACAAAGGAAAAAATGTTCCCTTACGTAATCATGTTTGTTCTGCTCAGATGATCAACTCCATTCCTGCGCCCCTCTTCCTTACATCTCTTTAGTTTTGCTTCCTTTTCTAATCGTACTTGGAATGAACTTTTCACTGTACCAGCGTATATCCAATAGCACGGGAGTCATTGTCCCCTAGAATCGAGTGCTGTGTGATTCAGCACTAAAATTGACATTGTTCTTGACACTGATTTGCCAGGATGCACTGCTCACAATGACAAAAGCTGCCAGTCATGCCCAGGATGAACTACACTGTAGTAAAACCACCCTCAAGGAAATGCTATGGCAGATGGAATTACTGTACATGTGATGCACATGAGGTACAAGGGAGGGCCCCAAGATGCCGGTCTCCTGTTGTCTTATTTATTATTAATATTTATTATTTATTGGACTTGTAATCTGCCTTTCTCCACAAAGGGCACCCAAGGTGGGTGTGTCTTGTGTGCTCCCTGAGGCATCTGATAGGCCACTGTGAGATACAGGAAGCTGGACTTGATGGGTCTATGGCCTGATCCAGCAGGGCTCTTCGTATGCTCCTATGTTCTTATGATAGACCTTATTTCTGCTTGAATGTCAATCTAATTTCAGAATGCAGTACAATCATTATCAGCATGTCCTGGCCTTCCTTTTTGCCATTCATGAGATCAACAGGAATCCCAACCTCTTACCCAACATGAGCCTGGATTTTAAAATCTATGACAACTTTTTTGAAGGAATGGCCACATATAAGTCCATCCAGGATCTACTTTTCAAAAAGCAAAGGAATATGCCCAATTACAAGTGTGATAAGAAAGGTGATGTCTTGTCTGTCATTGGGGGATTCATGGTAGAGTATGTCATCCAAATGGCCAACATTCTTAGCCACTACAAGTTTCCACAGGTATGTCCATTCAGATGCATGAATGGGTGGCAGAAAACTGCTCTTCACTTCTTATATTATTTGGGACTTTATCAGTGAATCCCCTTTTTTAGCTTGAAAAGAATTGCAAAGGGGCAACGCAATGCAATAAGTAAGTAAATTGTTTTTTTCAAGAGAAGTAACCATTTGAGGTGGTCCTTGAGATCTCAGTTGTATAGGAGGACATAAAATGACTGACCAGCAACCCAGATGTGGGCAGAGAGACCTTCAGCTCAAAATAATAATAATAATAATAATAATAATAATAATAATAATAATAATAATAATAATGGTATTTATATGCCGCCTTTCTTGGTCATCAGATTTCTCCTCAGACTTTAATTCAAGGCAGTTTGCATAGTAAGGTTTTCTAAACCCCCGTCAGAATTTTTATAAAAGTATAGCCTCATTACAAAGAAAGCCTCATTACAGCTGAATTCCTTTCCAGTCTGGCCTCCCTCTGGCTGCTTCGCCTCCCATGCAACTTGATAGCAACTCCTCTCTGCCACAGATGGTCAACTAGTTATCAGCATGTCAACAGCTCTCAGATACTTCTGGTTGTTTCGAACTGGTGTCCTCAGATCTTCAGGCATACATGGCAGCAGCTCTACCACTGAGCCAGACCTCCTGCACAAAATATGTCTTTCAGTATATAAAACTCAGGTTTGTTTCCCAAGAAAATGTGTCATAAATTCAGCCCATTATATAAACTGTTCTTAAGTTTAAGCGCACCAATCTTGTCCCACTGATTTAATACTATTTAGTTATGTCTCATATTCTGGGGACACAAACCATAGAGGTGATTTTATTCTTTTTAAAAAAATGGAAACTTGAAGCTCAGTCAAAACAATAGCTTGGTCTGAATCAAATACATTACCCATTTCAGGACATTAAGTGATGGCTTGTGGACTGGGTGAAAGCAAATGTAACGCATTCAGAGCACAACCCTATGCATGTCTACAAGTCTCCCTATGTTCAATGGGGCTTATCCCAGGAAAGCGTAATATAGTGTATAGTGTTGCAGACTTGCTATAAATTCTAGGCCGGAATGTCCAAAGACACATTGTTCAGTATGCTTAAAGTATCATCGATAAGCAAAAGTCTGGACTGTAATAAACACTTTGGTATGGAAAACAGTGGTTAATTTTCAAACCTGTTATGAGCCATGTTTCCCCCTGCTAGATTACCTATGGAACATATGAGATACCAGTCACAAGAAATAATTTTCCTTTTATATACTGGATGGCAATAAGAGAAGGTACTCTGCATACCGGTATAGTCCAGCTACTACTGCATTTCCAATGGACATGGATTGGTCTCATTGTTTCAGACGATGATAGTGGAGAAGGCTTCCTGCAGAGGCTGACACCATTGCTGGCCAGGAATAGCATTTGTGTTGCCTTCTTAGAAAGGACTGTCGTTGTCAAGGATCTTAATTTCGACACCAATAAAAATACAGTCAAGTACAATATATTAAGTATACAGTCCAAACTTTTGTCCATGACAGCCAGTGTTGTTGTTGTTAACGGGGACACTCAGACTCTGTTGCCATTGGTAGCCATTTTACATGTTGCTGAATTTAAACATAGAACTGTTATAGGGAAAGTTTGGATCACACCACCTCAATGGGATATCACTACTGACATTGAGGGCTTCTGTGCAAAAACATTCCATGGGACTTTGTCTTTCACAACCTCCACAAGGCCCGTGCCAGGATTCCAGGACTTCCTTCAGACTCTAAAGCCTGATAAGTCACTCACACGTTTTCTCTGCATTTTCTACAAATTTGCAATTGGATGTTGCCATGATGGGGAATTTAAAACTTGTAAACACTGTACCGGAGAGGAGAAACTGGAGAGCCTGCCTCAGACTCTATTTGAGATGGAGATGAGTGATCAGAGCTACCGCATTTACAATGGTCTCTATGCTGTAGCACATGCTCTAAATGCCGTATATATGTCCAGACCAAAAACAATGCTGAACAGAGACACATCCAAACTGGTGAACATTGAACCCTGGCAGGTATATTCCTCACTGTATTGATATGGTTATGTATGATACTGCTACTAGGAAGAAACTTGCTACTGAGCAGAATGAAAATTTATTCTAAATGAAATTGCTGTGAATGAAATGGGTGGTGCAGGTGAAATCATGTCCCTGGGCACATGGGGTGGACACACTGCGGAAGCTAAGCAGATCTGGATCTTGCAGGACTTTGAAGACAGAGAAACTGGGTATCCCAGATGCAATACTTTAAGTTGCAAAATGAAAGAAAGGTGGAATATAAATATTTATTTAATTGTGAAAACCAGCCACTAGCATTGTTAACACAAAGCTCCCTGGAAACCTTTGAGTAGGGGAACAAATTATATACTTCAATAAGGCTCAAACAATTCAGCTTTCTATCACCAATGCAGCTGCAGTGTAGCCCCTAGGCCTCTGTGACTACCCCCAAACTGCAGGATTTAATTCATGCCCCGTTGGCTTAGCTGCATCAGTGCTAGAAAGTTGGATAGGATTGGGCCCATAGATATGGAAATGTTGGATATGATGGTGAGCTGAGAGGAAGATCTGCCAAGCCTATTCTGTTTTTAATGAATGAATAAAATGTTCTTGTAACTTGTAACTTGTACATCTCAGGTTTACAGGTACCTTTTTTTGACCAGGGGTTTGATACAATACAATTATACAATAAGAATGTATCAACTGTTTTCTATTTTCCATTTTTGTCCCATCTAGATGCACGCTTTTCTGAAAAATGTCCACTTTAACAATGGTGCTGGCCATGAAGTCTGGTTTGCCCAAGAGGAATTGTCATCTGGACTTGATGTCATCAACTGGGTCACTTTCCCCAATAAGTCCTTCCTTAAGATTCAAGTTGGAAAGATGTCTCCAAGTCTAGAGTTTACCATCCACGATGATGCCATTGTGTGGAATAGCAGATTTAAGCAGGTTGGGTTAAAATCCTTCAGCAAGGAGACTGCCTCATTTGCCTGAGAACATGATTTTACCCACACCACCCAAGCATTCCTGAACAACTGAACATACCTGGAGTCATGCACTGCATACAGCGGTGGAGGCATGACTGAGAGACCTTTGAGATGTAAGGGAACATATTTTTCGCTTGCCTCTGCATAGGCCCCTGACAGCTTATGGGTCTCCTCATGCCTATGCCAGCTATATAATTGGTATAAGCCCAAAGAGACCCAGACAGTGGAGCAGGTTGAAAAATAGGGAATACGATCCAAAATGCATGACTGCCATCAGATCAACCCCTTCCTTCCCTGACACACCCCGGCTCCTCCCCTGAAGTGTCCCATTATCTTCTTCACTGCCCATGGCCCACCCCTGCCGATATTGTTCAGGTCTTGTAGGAATGATACAAATACACCATTAGTACACATGCATAATGTTAAATATCTTAATCCACTTTAATCTAAACCAGGGGTGCCCAAACCCCGGCCCTGGGGCCACATGTGGCCCTTGAGGCCTCTTAGTACAGCCCTCAGGGAACCCCCAGTCTCCAATGAGCCTCTGGCCCTCCAGAGATTTCTTGGAGCCCGCACTGGCCCGACGCAACTGCTCTCAGTGTGAGAGCGACTGTTTGACCGCTCGCATGAGCTGTGGGATGAGGGCTCCCTCCACTGCTTGCTGTTTCACATCTGTGATGCAGTAGCGGCAGCAAAGGAAAGGCCAGCCTTGCTTTGTGCAAGACCTTTTATAGGCCTTGAGCTATTGCAAGACCTTGATTCATTCATATAAGTTCATCTTTAATATATTCATTTATGTAAACTTAAGTAAATTTATTCAAATTTTAAATGTAAATTAATTCTTTTCATCCCCCGACACATCCCCCGACACAGTGTCAGAGAGATGATGTGGCCCTCCTGCCAAAAACTTTGGACACCCCTGATCTAAACCCATACTGGATCATGCCTCTATGGACACAGAATAAAACCATTTTAAACATATTTGCAAGGCACATAGCATGTCATGTTGATTAACCAAATACTTACATTGAGATAAACATGGAGATAAATAACAAATAGATAGCTGGGTTTTGAGGTGGGCCCCATCTTTTAACAAGTTGAAGCCTACTGGAAAAAGAATGGCTATAGTGGGGGGCATTAAAAGAGCTTCTACTTATGTCCCTATTTTTTATTCTTAGATGTTACCCCAACAGAATCTAATTGCTATTGGACACTGGCATATATGGGGTGCGGGTAAAATGTCCTGGGGCGCCACCCCTCTGAGCCAGATGGCCCCCCTGCCACCATCCTCACCCCTGCTGACATCCTTGCCCCCTCACCACTGCTGTTGGCTGCCCTCTGAAGGCATAACGGGGGCTGCGGAGGCTACACATGTCAGATACTTAACATTTCCCAACATGCATACCATGGTAGTATCAAGTCTAATATATTTAAAATGAAGTGAAGTGAATGGAGACACGCCTGAAATTGGTTCGTGAACAACCTAATTGATCCTGAACCGCAGTTAGCTGCCACCCACACCCGCACCACCATCCACACCTCCCAACTGCCATTTTCGACTGCCCTCTGGAGTCCTTCTGGGATCCGGGAAGGCGGCACAAGGTCAGCCCTCCCGAGGCCTTCTTAAAAGCCCTTCAAACTGTCACTTCTGGTTTTCTGACAAAAACGGGAAGTAATGTATAAAAGCACTTGAAGGCCGCTGGAACGCCAGAGGAGGCTACACGATGGTAAGGGGTAGCAAACACTGGGCAGGCAGCATTCTGTGATCCTGGCCTCGGGCGGCATAGGGGCCAGGAATGTCAGTGCTACTGAGCCAATTCCCTGATGAAATAAAAGCATGCTAGGTTTTCTGCTAGCAGAAGGGCACATTGGGAATAAAATCTAATACTGACGTATTTCCTGTTTCATTTGGCTCTGCCCTGAGCTCTGTTGAGCCTCAGTAGGAAAAAGAAATATCTCTACCGAAATGGGAGAATAGAACTCTCCCTGAAATCAACAGAACAGAGTCTTCAACAGGTCACTCCCAGCAGGGAAGTTCTCTGTTGCTGGTCAGGTGAGCTCCTGCTCTCGATAAGCTGAAGTGCACTGAAAGGAAAGGTTGGTCATGGTGGTGGGCATTAAATGTTCGCTTCAGTGTTTCTCCCCATTCTTTGTTCTTAGAATCTGCCTCGTTCAACCTGTGTTGAGAGCTGCCATGTTGGACACAGCAAGACGGTTCAAGAGGGGGCAGCAATCTGTTGCTATGATTGTACTCCATGTCCTGATGACATGATGTCTAACCAGACAGGTAAATGGAAGTGCACAGATTTTCCAGGAAATATTTGCAAATAATAGTCCACCCTAAAACCATAATATATGGCTTTGTATTGGCCTGCTCTTCTCCAAATGCCAAGTTTATGATGCGCTGATTCTTAAAGGTAACACTGATTAGAACTGCAACAAGGGAGGCACCTTGAAGGACTTCAGAGGCAGTCCATCATACAGTTAAGTGCACTTAATCCCGCTGGTGCCTATCCCTTGCTGCATTTCGTCAATCACCTCATACTAAACACTGAAGAGCTAACAAGGAAAAGGAGGAATTCTGGTCCAAAATTTGCTTTCAACCTCCTATCATTCTTATGACTTAATAGATCTACTGACACTCTTTGTCCTTTTCAGATGCAGTTCATTGCTTCATATGCCCAGCAGATCAGTACCCAAACAAGAACCAAGATCAATGTATCCCCAAACGCATGGACTTCTTAACCTACTATGAGCCCTTAGGAATCAGATTGGTTTCCTTCACTTTTTCCTTTTCAATAATGACAGTTTTGGTGATATGGATCTTTTTAAGGAACTGGAAAACTCCCATTGTTAAAGCCAACAATCAAAACCTCACCTGCATTCTTCTCACCTCCATCCTGCTATGTTATCTTTCATCCCTGCTTTTCATCAGAAAACCTGGAAAGGTCTCCTGCCTTCTCCGACAATCAGCTTTTGGCATCATTTTCTCTGTGGCAATTTCTTCTGTTTTGGCAAAAACCATCACTGTGGTCCTGGCCTTCATAGCCACCCAGCCAGGGAACAGGATGAGGAAATGGCTGGGGAAAAAAGTGGCCCACTCCATTGTTCTTTCCTGATCCCTCATTCAAGTGGGGATTTGCACTGTATGGCTGTCCACCTCTCCTCCTTTTCCAGATGTTGACATGCACTCCCAGACTGAGCACATCATAGTGGAGTGTAATGAAGGATCGATCATCATGTTCTATTCTGTCCTGGGCTACGTTGGTTTTCTGGCCCTCACCAGCTTCACAGTCGCTTTCCTTGCCCGAAAACTGCCAGATACTTTCAATGAAGCCAAATTCATCACCTTCAGCATGCTAGTCTTCTGCAGTGTGTGGCTCTCCTTCATTCCTGCTTACCTGAGCACCAAGGGGAAAGACGTGGTGGCCGTGGAGGTCTTTGCCATCTTGGCCTCCAACACTGGCCTCCTGACTTGCATTTTTCTCCCTAAATGCTATGTAATTGTTCTAAAACCAGATCTGAACTCCAAGCAGCTACTAACAGAGAAAAGAATTTATTAAATCAGGCAGGAGGTCTGGTCTAGAGGGTAGAGCCTCCGTTTGCCTGAAGATAACATCCACAGGTCACCAGTTTGAGGCCATCGGCACCGTGTGACCTTGAAGCAGTTGAAAAACTGAGCCGAGTTATTCTATCTGCTCTGAGAGTGGGAGGATGGAGGCCAGAATGTGAAACCAGATCAGAAAAAAACATCTGAAATGTTATGATTCTTGAAAGATAGAACCTTCTTTCAATTGTAAAAATCCCTACGGGGATTTAAATAGCCTGCCTATGTAAACCGCCTTGAATAAAGTCTGAGGAGAAATCTGACAACCAAAAAGGCGGTATATAAATACCTGCCTGTATTATTATTATTATTATTATTATTATTATTATTATTATTATTATTATTATTATTATTATTATTATAAGATGACAGTTGTTTTGCATGTTTTTCTCTATCTATGTTTCCATACACCATGAATGTATGCACAGAGTATCACATTTTTAACTGAGTCCAGATTTTTTGGACGGAAGGTACATTGTCGGCTGCGAAATCATTTAAGAAGCAATAGCTGCATCTCCTTGGTAGTTATCCAAGGGTAATGTTAATAATGCAGGATAAAGACACAATACAGAAGTCAAAATGTTGAAAGAAGGAAATTGAAACTTCATATAAAGGCATGATAATAAGGCAGCACAAGGTCACCTTGGAGGAATCTTCCTCCAAGAAGTCCTTCTTTCACATGAAGAACACTTTTTCTGAGTAGTGGAAGGGAATCTTGGTAGTCGAAACTATTGGAAATTTTTTTCCCAATCATGGATATTTCTGGTCATGATTCAATAACCCAATTTCTTCTGAGCATTATAAAGTGCTGCTTCTCAGTACATTTACCATAGTACACTTATAGTACACTTTTCACTGGCCCTTTTCTTTCAATGTTCATCATCTAGATCTCAGCCACACAGTCATAATGAGCTCTAGGTTGATGCATTAGACCAGAATAAGCACACAACTCTGCTGCACTGGTGGGGTCACTCTGTCGGAAAGAGAGAAATTGCAATATGCCTTCTGTGGTATCAGGAAGGGGTGTGGAAGGTGCGTACTGCATCGGCTGACACCCTCAGGGGGATGGAACCACCAGTGGTTGACATTTTGGAAACCTTTTCGACTATTCGTAGTTATGAATAATAGCATCATGTTATATGGGATTTGAATGTTCTATATGGGAATAGCAATTGCATGCAGAACATAAATGTCCACGGTTCTACATCGAGTGCCACATGTACGATTATATGCCTCTGGAGCATAAGTCATGGATGTGTCCTCGGTGCAAGGAGCTTCAGGGTCTCAGGGAACGCGTCCGCTCCCTTGAAGCCTTGGTGGCCGACCTGGAGAAGTGCAGGCAGGCAGAGGAGGACCGTGGGGAGACTTCCGGGGATGATCAGGCTTCGTCCCAACCTCAGGTGTGCAGCTCCTCAGCTGCCTGGGTGGGACGTCTCGGGACTGGAGGACGTTATCCTGGAGAGGAGGAAAACAATCCCTAGGGGGGGACCCCTTCTCCAGGGGATGGGCCCGTATCCGAATGCTCGGGATACTCGGGATACTCCTCGGCGGGAGGGGGGTCGGGGGCTTCTTGTAGTGGGGGATTCGATTATTAGAAACATAGAGAGGGGGGTTTGCGATGGATGTGAGGACCGCATGGTGACTTGCCTGCCTGGTGCGAAGGTTGCGGACATCACTTCTCGTCTAGACAGGCTAGTAGACAGTGCTGGGGGAGAGGTAGCGGCTGTGGTGCATGTCGGCACCAACGACGTGGGCAAGTGTAGCTGGGAGGTCCTGGAGGCCAAATTTAGGCTTTTAGGAAGGAAGCTGAAAGCCACAACCTCAAAGGTAGCGTTCTCTGAAGTGCTACCTGTTCCACGCGCAGGGCCAGTAAGGCTGGCGGAGATCAGGGGTCTCAATGCATGGATGAGACGGTGGTGTAGGGAGGAGGGATTTAGATTCGTTAGGCACTGGGGAACATTTTGGGACAAGCGGGGCCTGTACAAGAGGGACAGGCTCCACTTGAACCAGAATGGAACCAGACTGCTGGTGCATAACATTAAAAAGGTGGCAGAGCAGCTTTTCAACTGATCCCTGGGCGAAGGCCGACAGGAGCAGAGGGGCATCTGGTTTGGAACTCCTCATCCCTATGGGATGAGGATGGGGAGGTTAGAGAACAAGACAAAGGCAGAGCAGGAGAAGAAATTGGGAAAGGTAGTGTGATGGGTTGTGATAGACGGTTTGGCAAAATGAGAGGATATGGGGACAAAGGAGCGAATAAGCAGCGCATCCTGGGGCATTCCTTGTACAAATGCTTTTATGCAAATGCCCGAAGTCTATGAGGAAAGGTGGGAGAAATGGAATGTCTGGTGACAGGGGAAAATATTGACATAGTGGGCATAAGGGAAACCTGGTGGAATGAGGAGAATCAGTGGGATACCGCAATCCTGGGCTATAAACTCTATAGGAGGGACAGGCAGGGGCGTGTTGGAGGTGGAGTGGCCGTTTATGTTAAGGAAGGGATAGAATCCAGCAAAGTAGAGATTGAAGGTGGGTCCGACTCCACCGTAGAATCTCTGTGGGTTAAATTACCAGGCTTGCGCAGCGATGTAATACTGGGGGCATGCTATCGTCCTCCAGACCAGAAATCGAATGGGGACCTTGAAATGAGGAAACAGATCAGGGAGGTGACAAGGAGGGACAGGGTTGTAATCATGGGGGACTTCAATTATCCTCATATTGACTGGGTCAATTTGTGTTCTGGTCACGATAAGGAAACCGGATTTCTTGACGTGCTAAATGACTGTGGCTTAGAGAAGCTAGTCACGGAGCCCACCAGAGGACAGGTGACTCTGGATTTAATATTGTGCGGTACGCAGGACCTGGTTAGAGATGTAAACATTACTGAGCCATTGGGGAACAGTGATCATGCTGCGATCCGTTTTGACGTGCACATTGGGGGAAGAATACCAGGCAAATCCAGGAGGGTGCCCGCATGGCTAACCAGCCAAGGAAGGTAAAAAGAGTCCAATCTCTCCAGAGTGCATGGAGGCTGCTTAAAACAACAGTAATAGAGGCCCAGCAGAGGTGTATACAGCAAAGAAAGAAGGGTTCCACTAAATCCAGGAGGGTGCTTGCATGGCTAACCAGCCAAGTTAGAGAGGCTGTGAAGGGCAAGAAAGCTTCCTTCCGTAAATGGAAGTCTTGCCCTAATGAGGAGAATAAAAAGGAACATAAACTGTGGCAAAAGAAATGTAAAAAGGTGATACTGGAGGCCAAGCGAGACTATGAGGAACGCATGGCCGGCAACATTAAGGGGAATAATAAAAGCTTCTTCAAATATGTTAGAAGCAGGAAACCCGCCAGAGAAGTGGTTGGCCCTCTGGATGGTGAGGGAGGGAAAGGGGAGATGAAAGGAGACTTAGAGATGGCAGAGAAATTAAATAAGTTATTTGCATCTGTCTTCACGGCAGAAGACCTCGGGCAGATACTGCTGCCCGAACAGCCCCTCCTGACCGAAGAGTTAAGTCAGATAGAGGTTAAAAGAGAAGATGTTTCAGACCTCATTGATAAATTAAAGATCAATAAGTCACCGGGCCCTGATGGCATCCACCCAAGGGTTCTTATGGAATTGAAGAATGAAGTTGCAGATCTCTTGACTAAGGTATGCAACTTATCCCTCAAAACGGCCATGGTGCCAGAAGATTGGAGGATAGCAAATGTCATGCCTATTTTTAAAAAGGGAAAGAGGGGGGACCCTGGAAACTATAGACCAGTCAGCCTAACATCCATACCGGGTAAGATGGTGGAATGCCTCATCAAAGATAGGATCTCAAAACACACAGATGAACAGGCCTTGCTGAGGGAGAGTCAGCATGGCTTCTGTAAGGGTAAGTCTTGCCTCACGAACCTTATAGAATTCTTTGAAGAGGTCAACAGGCATGTGGATGCGGGAGAACCGTGGACATTATATATCTGGACTTTCAGAAGGCGTTTGACACGGTCCCTCACCAAAGGCTACTGAAAAAACTCCACAGTCAGGGAATTAGAGGACAGGTCCTCTCGTGGATTGAGAACTGGTTGGAGGCCAGGAAGCAGAGAGTGGGTGTCAATGGGCAATTTTCACAATGGAGAGAGGTGAAAAGCGGTGTGCCCCAAGGATCTGTCCTGGGACCGGTGCTTTTCAACCTCTTCATAAATGACCTGGAGACAGGGTTGAGCAGTGAAGTGGCTAAGTTTGCAGACGACACCAAACTTTTCCAAGTGGTAAAGACCAGAAGTGATTGTGAGGAGCTCCAGAAGGATCTCTCCAGACTGGCAGAATGGGCAGCAAAATGGCAGATGCGCTTCAGTGTCAGTAAGTGTAAAGTCATGCACATTGGGGCAAAAAATCAAAACTTTAGATATGGGCTGATGGGTTCTGAGCTGTCTGTGACAGATCAGGAGAGAGATCTTGGGGTGGTGGTGGACAGGTTGATGAAAGTGTCGACCCAATGTGCGGTGGCAGTGAAGAAGGCCAATTCTATGCTTGGGATCATTAGGAAGGGTATTGAGAACAAAACGGCTAGTATTATAATGCCATTGTACAAATCTATGGTAAGGCCACACCTGGAGTATTGTGTCCAGTTCTGGTCGCCGCATCTCAAAAAAGACATAGTGGAAATGGAAAAGGTGCAAAAGAGAGCGACTAAGTTGATTACGGGGCTGGGGCACCTTCTTTATGAGGAAAGGCTACGGCGTTTGGGCCTCTTCAGCCTAGAAAAGAGACGCTTGAGGGGGGACATGATTGAGACATACAAAATTATGCAGGGAATGGACAGAGTGGATAGGGCGATGCTCTTTACACTCTCACATAATACCAGAACCAGGGGACATCCACTAAAATTGAGTGTTGGGCGGGTTAGGACAGAAAAAAGAAAATATTTCTTTACTCAGCGTGTGGTCGGTCTGTGGAACTCCTTGCCACAGGATGTGGTGCTGGTGTCTAGCCTAGATGCCTTTAAAAGGGGATTGGACAAGTTTCTGGAGGAAAAATCCATTATGGGGTACAAGCCATGATGTGTATGCGTAACCTCCTGATTTTAGAAATGGGTTATGTCAGAATGCCAGATGCAAGGGAGGGCACCAGGATGAGGTCTCTTGTTATCTGGTGTGCTCCCTGGGGCATTTGGTGGGCCGCTGTGAGATACAGGAAGCTGGACTAGATGGGCCTATGGCCTGATCCAGTGGGGCTGTTCTTATCTTCTTATGTTGTTATGTTGCAAATTAAGATTCTTGACTATCACTGTCCTTTCCAGGAAGGCCACACAAATGTCATTTGGAGCCAGCAGTGGTGTCAGCATCTGCAGAAAGCTTTCTCCATCATCATCATCTGAAACAATGAGGCTGATCCATGTCCATTTGAAATGTCGCAGTAGCCAGACTATTCCTTTGTTCAAGATACTTTCTCTTGGTGCCATCCAATATACAGAAGGAAATTTACTGGTGCCTCGTATACACCATAGGTGATCTAATGGGAAAATCATGGCTCATTATGGCTTTAAGAAATAATTGCAAGATTCCAAACCAACTACAGGCTGTGCCTTGTTAACCACTGATTTGGCATCCACTGATTTGACTCACCACTGATACTGGGTTCCACCTTTAAATGCCTTGTAACAAGGGAAAAAGCGACTAATTCCATTTTCTGACTTTTGTGCTGTTGAACCATACCGGTTACATGTTTCTTGGAGATAGTGATAGCTTGAAAGACCCACTTCTGCATTTCTTGCTCCTCCATTGTCACCCCAGAATGCATCAGTATAGACACTATACCACATTCAGCCATAATTTCATTCCATTAGATTCCATTATTCACCCCAGCTAGTGGCTGAATGCAATATTGTGTCTATATTGATGCATTTTGGGGTGACAATGGAGGAGCAAGAAACCTGGAAGAAGATCTTCTTAAGCTATTTTTCCACTGATTTAGTATCCACTGATTTTTTTTAATCCACCAAGGGCTCTGGAATGGATAATGACTTGGAGTTGCATGCCGAGGACAGGGGATAGCATCAAGCAACATCTTCTGCTGCCATCCCTGCCCCTCTCCCAGGCCTGACCCACTCTCCTCCCCACTCTCCCTTGCCTCCTGACTTCTGAATAAGCATCGCATCATTAATTGCAATTCTTTCCATACTAAAAAGGGAGGTTCTTTGCTGCTGAATGTTGGGAGAAATATAGACATTGAAATTAAGTGAGGAAAGTAAATATTTGCAATAGGCACCACTGCACAGAGAAAGGATTCTGGGAGCCTGGTTCTTAGATAAAGGATGACTTTTGTCTCAACATTTTCCTCAGAAAGCAAGCTTTTTTTTTTAAATCTTAGTACATTCATCCAGCAGGTGGGTCCTAAGGGAAAGCCCTGCACCAGGCCACCCATGGCATCTCCTGGGCACCCACTGCTGGCATATTGGATGCTTCAGCTGACACCAGTACTGAGAGTTTAAGGTATGGCCCAGCTTGCTATCCCTTCCTATAGGTAAAGGCCAAACCCACCAAATCCGGATTCCAACCTGGCCAGCCACTAGGAATACATTATGATAACTAACATAACAGCAGTCACACACCATCCATCCAGGAGCTGGAATGCACATACCTGTGGAAACTTGTAGAGGCCAAGGATGGTGTCCATTTGGAATTGTCTTTAGGAGGAAGAGAAGAAACATCAGGGAAATCAAACACTCCTTGCGGAATTCATTCTCCTGGGGTTTGTAGATCTTCAAGAACTCAAGAGTCTGCTGTTTCTGCTGTTTTTCCTGATCTACGTATTAACCATGGCAGGTTCTGACTGATGGTCATCTTCACACCCCCATGTACTTTTTGTTGGGAAACTTGTCATTGCTGGAGATCTGCTGCACCTCCAACATCCTGCCCAAAGTCCTTGCTAGCTTTGCAAGTGGAGACAAAAGCATTTCTGTTTCGGGATGTTTGGTTCAGTTTTATGTTTTTTGCTCCCTGGCCGTTACAGAATGTTGTCTCCTAGCAGTGATGTCCTTAGATCGGTATCTAGCCATTTGCAAACCGTTACACTATGCAATGATCATGAATGACAAGGTATGCCTTAGCCTGGCAGCTGGATTATGGGTTAGCGGGTTCTCATCCATGTACGTCATGTTGTACCTTGTGTCAACATTAACCTTTTGTGGCCCCAATGAAATTGTCTTCAGTGATCTTTCACCTCTCCTGGAATTTACCTGCAGTGAGACGTACATAATAGAATGGACAACTTTAATATTCTCCTCATTGTCCACTTTCCCACCATTCTTGTTAACACTGACCTCCTATGTTTTTGTGATATCCACCATTCTGCATATTCCATCCACTGCTGGGAGGAAGAAAGCATTCTTGACCTGCTCTTCCCACCTCATTGTTGTTACCATGTTCTATGGGACCCTAATCATAGTGTATGTGTTGCCAAAACACAAGATGCCACGTGCTTTACACAAAATCCTCTCCATCCTATATCCTGCATGTACTCCTCTTGCCAATCCCTTGATTTACAGTCTGTGAAACAAGGAGATTAAAGACGCTCTGAACAAATCTGTTCAAAGGGTTCTTTATTTCA
Organism: Tiliqua scincoides; assembly: GCF_035046505.1. Taxonomy (NCBI): domain Eukaryota; kingdom Metazoa; phylum Chordata; class Lepidosauria; order Squamata; family Scincidae; genus Tiliqua; species Tiliqua scincoides. Next base: position 98,719,703 of record NC_089825.1, on the reverse strand, counting down.
TAAGACTTCAGCAAGCCCAGTGTCATGCCTCACCCCATCCTCACCCTGCGATTCTGGATAGACGCTCAGACACCCTGCGATTCTGGATAGACACAAACAAAATAAAGTGAACAACATACAGGAAAAGAAGCAACTGGAAATCTTCTAATACCAAACAGAGGATGATTTGCAGGAGGCATCAAACTTCTTTTATAAAGTTCCTCTTGGAATGTTGGCACACGGGCATCCCAATCCCAGTGAAACTTAGGAGGTGCCTGGAGGTCTCCCCAGGCTAAGGGGATACATTTCTCCTTAGCCCAAGTAAAGACCCAGCCTACCCTTTTGGGCTTCTTCGATCCGTGCCAGCTATTTAGCTGCCACAAATCCGGCAAGCCCCATCTAACGCTGGGCAGGTCGGGAGAGGGATTAGGTTATGGCAGAGGTCTTCTCTGCCAATACTGCCCCCTCCCAGGCCTGATCTGCCCCATTCCAACCTCCCTACAAAACTGCCTCTTCCCCACCTCCAAAATGCCCTCCTGCCACCTTGGCCTGGCTGCCACTGTAACTGGTCAGTGGCCAGGTCCACATGGCAATGGACACTGGAAGCCTGCTGCCTGAGTTAAGGCTGTGCAGAGACCAGGATGGAGTTGGAAAGGGGGCAGTATGGGGTGAGGATGGGCAGAATAGGGTGGCAATGAGGGCAGGTAGAAAGGCAGCTCGGAGCCAGGAAGGGGATGGGTTTAGTGACTGTGGTGACCTGACCCCTCTCCTAGGCTTGATCTGCTTTCTTGGGTCAAAGAGGACTTGTGCCAGCAATATCACTGGTGCAAGTCCAGCTTGACCCACTGGGTTCACAGCGGCTTTCACAGGGCAAGGGAACAGATGTTCCTTTATGCTGAGGAATCCTCCCAAGGCCACAACCCCCTGCAGGATTCTGTGGACACTGTGTTGGCACCCCTGCATTACCACATGGGGAGCTGCAGTGGCAACTTCAATTTACTTTTATTTTGCCGACTGCAGTTTTGACAGATGATTCTGTCAGCCTGTCCCATACAACCTCTGTTTCTGAGTGAGCGGGAGTTCCACTTTATGATGGATCCCCAAGTTAAATACATCTGATTTACAGACATCCCAACTAATGGACAGCAGTGTCTGCACTTTCACACAGGCACAGTTCATCTGGTCTTGTGCTTTTGCCCAGGCGTGACAGTGCTTTTCCAATTTATGTTTGTTCTGACTTCTGGACAAATCTCTGGTAAAGAACCAGGAGATAAGTAGGTGATTTATCCTATTGGTCTAGTAGAGTTAGCCCATTCCTCTTGGACTAGTGAAGACAAGGTAACAGAGTTCCACTTCATGCCGCCAGTGGCCATTTTGGGCCCTGTGGCACAGCCAGCGACCTGCTCCAGAGTAGGTAAGCCAGCATAGGGGGGTGGATTGTGGGTGGGGAGGGGAGGGAGGAGCTATCTCTGTAGGCAATGGCTCATGCCAGAACTTATCCTCTCCTTTAAAAATCTCCCCTTCTGACAAGGTGAACTATACATCAGTACAAAGGAACAGTACTTCTTCTTGCTAGATTTACAATGAAGCCAAAAGTATAAAAGCTCAGGGATATCACAGAAATAAACTGAAGATTTCAGAATGATAATGTAAGTTGATAAAGCATGCTCATGCAAATATGAGTTATTTTTATCCTTATCACCAAGAAATTTTTGAGAACCAATTGTGCTTGCTAAGACATTTCCGAAGGGCTTCTTTCACTTCTCTGTTTCTCAGACTGTATATGAGGGGATTGACCAACGGTGTCAGCACAGTGTAAAAGAGAGAAAAGACTTTGTTTAATTCTTTCATCGTCTCACTCCATGGCATGACATAAACAGTTATCAAACTCCCATAAAATATTGTGACCACAATAAGATGAGATGAACAGGTGGAGAAGGCCTTTTGCCTCTGTGTGGCCGATGGAATTCTTAGGATAGTGGAAATGATAAAAATATAAGATGTCACAGTTAATAAAAAGGGGATCAGCGTGAACATGGAGGAAAAAATTGTCCCCAGAAGTTCTAGAGTGTGATTTTCACTACAGGCAAGCTCAATGACTGGGGTAAAATCACAGAAGAAGTGGTCAATTTCATTGGCACCATAAAACGTTAATCTTGACATTAAATGCAACAGAACTGCCATTGCCACAAATCCATTAACCCAAGATCCACCTGCCAAAGAGATACAAACTCTACTGTTCATAAGGGTTGAACATTGTAGTGGTTTGCATATTGCTAAGTACCGATCATAAGACATCATGGCTAAGAGACCACATTTTGTGACTACGAGGGAAGCAAAGAAATAAAATTGAACTATGCAACCTGAAATCGAAATGGATCTGTCTCCAGTCAAGATGCTGGACAATATCTTGGGCAGGATGGTGGTAGTGTAGCAGGTCTCTAAATAGGACAGATTCCCAAGGAAAAAGTACATAGGTGTATGAAGGTGATGATCTGAAACAACCAATCCTAAAATGATTAGGTTTCCTACCATGGTGAATGTATAGATCAATAAAAATCAGGGGAAGAGAAAAATGTTCAAGCCCTGGAGATCTCTAAAGCCTAGAAGGATGAATTCTGCCATCTCTGTTTGATTTTTCCTTTCTGTGATGTCCATCACTTGCATCTAGACAAAGAAAATAAATGTGTGAAGTGATACATTGTGTGATAAACCATCTTTTTTAATGTTAAGACTTCACTTACGGCCCAATCCACCATGGCCAAAGCGCTGGACTCCTGCACACTGCCCTGGCAATGGCAATCATGAAAGGACCAGAAAGCAATTTGTAATGGTTGAGCGGAGGCAAGAACCAGCATACAGGCCTGCGCAGATGGATGCTGGCCCCTCGTGCAGGCGGGAGAAGTACCGAGTGCTGGGGCTGGGAAGTGCAGTGCAGAGCAGTGCAGAGGCTCCATTCCAGGATGGGGGAAGGGCAGGAAGAGGTGCAATAAACGGGTAAGCAGACCATGCTTAGGGGGAAGGAATGGCAGCAGAGGCACTGCCCAATTCTATCCCCCCCCCTCCTGGGCCTGATCTGCCAACATGGGCTGCCAGCAATTTTGCTGTTGCAGGTCCAAGCAGCCCCATAAGGGATGCTGGGGCTTTTCTTGGGGCATGGGGACAAACGTTCTCTTACCAGACCTCCAGCAGCCTTGTTGCCTGCACTGGGTATAGCAGTGGCTTTTTCTGTGTCACTGAATTGTGGTGCAGGAAGTTTGATTGAGATTGGACTGATAACCTAAGGAAAAGCAACTGAAATATTTTCTCATCATGAACAAACAACATGGTAGACCTCTTGTTTCAGAAACTACTCTTGGCATTGACACTAAGAATATGCCAAGAGAAGGTTAGTAGTCACTAATTTCTTCAGGTGCCCTCAAATTTCACATAAAAGACAGTTCAAAGTTTTCTTCTTGGTTAAAACTGCTAAAAAATTTTGAAAGGAGCCAAAGGAATTTAGGGAACTGAATGGTATTTCTCAGTCAAGAGTATAAGGAAAGGTCTCTTATATCAATCCAGATATTCATCTGGTCCAGCATCAAAGGCCAATCAGTTGCCTCTGAGAGACCTACAAGCAGGAGATGAAGACTTATGTCTCTCCTGTTGTTATTCACCTGCATTCAGAAGATACTGCCTCTGGAAATAGTATATGTAAGTCATAGAGGACTCAGAAAAGAAAGCTTCACCCAGAGTTCTATCAATGTTCTTCTATGGATTCATAAATCACATAGCCCAATGACATAAGACAAACCAGTTCATTTACTAGCATCATATAGTCTCCAATATCTTTCTTCTTCTGCAGTAATATTCATGTAACTAAGGTTATGTCTTATTTCATATTGCATCCATATTCAAATGAATTAACAAACACTATTAGGATGGATAATTAACTAAAGAGCAATGATATCAATTTTCACCTTTTTTGCATGTCTACAGATGGGCCAAAAGCACCATATTTTGCCAGGATCTAGACTCCTTCATGTCTTCTTGTCTTCATGTGCTCTTATTTATGTTCTGAATTGACTACCTCATTTGTTTCCTTGGTCTATATTCCATCAGCAAAGGACTAGAGGTCTCACATGACTCATTAAATGGAAAAAATATCCTCTATCGTTCCATTTATGGAATTTGAAATTAGCGAGGAGTAATATATCCATACAGACATTGAAATAATCCTTTCACTCAGTTCTCCAAACATTGAACATTACAATATCTTGAACCAGGGATGGGAACTCAAGTCAGGTGACTCGAGTCCAAGTCACAAAAACACATGATTTTTGCTGACTTGTGTACACTTGTGACTTGCTGAATTGTGTCAGGCGTGTCAGTGACTCCGGCACTGACTCAAGTCTGAGGCCACTGACTTGGAAATGAGTCCCCACATGTATAGACTTGACTCTGTGTCTGGGTGCGCTTGCTTACTTTTTCTGCAGTGTGAAAGACCTTGTGGGGCCATCATTCAGGCCGGGCAAGCAGCAGGGAAGTTCCAGCAAGGAGGCAGGGAAGGGTTAATGCTTTTGCATCAAGTACGAGGTTGGGGGAGGAAGGGGTGGGTTTCCTTGTCCATTTCTGAAGGAACCAATGATCATTGGATCATTAGATGAACGTTTTATCCCCTGGATGAGTGAGAGAAGAATACAGGGGATGGGGGCATTTCCTAGCCATAAACTCATGGCAGGACTCTAGCAGGCTCATTGAATGACTGACCATAATGGGACTAGTTCTGAGTAGAGCTGCAAAGAATTGGGTCATACTCTTAAGCCTCCCAGCTGCTGTGCGTGACCCTCCTCCCTCTTGCCGCTTCTGTCCCCAATCTCACATAGTCCGTCCCACCTGCTTCTGCCTTGTTTACAGATTGGATGGGGACATCAGGGAAGTGTTTAAAGGGAACTCCAACACACACCCCAGAAGCAGCTTCATTTTGTCCTGCAGAGCCATGGCTGAGGTTTTTTATGGAAAAGACTCAGGACTGGAGTCTTTTAGAGTTCCCAAAATGCTCTGGGTGACTCAGAAAGTCCACCTGTTAGGATTCGTTTTTGAGTCAAGTTAAAGGGGGCAGAGACTCGTGACTCAACTCAAGTCAAGCTGCACTGGATTTGCTGATCTCTGTCTTGAACTTCCTAACAAGGATGTCCTCATCCTCATTCAAATGTGTGTTCTCTCTGCTTGTGTGAGTACAGGTTTAAACATCTTCCTCCTTTGGAGGAAAGGGAGTTCAAAAAGGGAGCAGAATTTTCATTGCAATAAACCTAGTCCTTCCCTTCTTTCCTATAAATAAATATAAGAATAAATATAAGGTATAAATAAGAAGCCTAAAAATGCTAGACATCAACTCTTACTACCAGCAGCAGCAAACACAGTAGCACAACAACAACAACAACAACAACAACAACAACAACAACTTGAGAATAGAATATGGGTATCTCTAGGAGAAGAAGGTCAATATTGAGCCAATTGTCATTGGAGCTTTTGAAGCAGTGCCTAAAAGTCTGAAGAAACACCTCAACATTCTTGGTCTGGAGCAAATCACACCAGCTCAACTCCAGAACACTTCATTACCATGCAGTCCCCAATAAATACAGCCGACAACAGGTATGGGATTAAATGGGCCACTTTATTAACTTACAACAAGCACAACAAGGCAAAATAGGTAAACAATACCCATCCTAAGTGTGGGGTTCTAAGTGGGGGAAACGGCCCTAGCCGTCTACGCCCCCAGTCTCATAGGGCATCCACCCAACTCCAGGCATAGCTCAATAGTTATTAAGCCTGCCTTTCACCGTTGCCCGAAGAGGGTAAGCCAGCCAAACTACTCTGCCTTCAGGTCACCCCTGCAAGGCCCCAAAGTTCAGACAAGGGGCTAGCCAGCCTGCCTCCTCGAGCCGGACAAGCATCCAAAGAGCGGTTCTGGTTCACCCCTGCCCTTGCTGGCTTAGATTGGATGCCGAGAAGGCCTTCTGTCTACCCACCCTGCACTTCTACCACCACAAGGGGAGGTCAGCCTAGCGCTTGGCCTTCCCTGCACCCCGCCAGGCTAATTTGAATTTTTAAAATGGCAGAGTGCCACGAGGCAGGGACCTAAAATGGCGCCCAGCCATGAGGCACCCCCCAATGGCCGCTGAAATGCGCCACCAATGGTCGCCCAGTCAAGGCTGGCAAAAGGGGACCGCGGGGTGGCCGCCCACCACGGGCATCTGCCGCCCCCCCACGGACCCTCCAAAGGCACCTGCAGCCGTGGGGTGTGCAAAGCCGCTGCGCCCAGCCACTCGGCTGGCAGAGCGCGCAGCAGGCCACCCCCTACTGCTGCCGCTCGGACAGAGCATGCAGCGGGCCACCCCCCTTGATGCCACTTGCAGAGTGCGCAGCGGGTCGCCCCCATCGCGATTGCTCATGGGGCTGCTCGTCGCTACGCCCCGGAGCGATAATGCAGAGCGCGCAGCTCACCCCCAGAGAGGCTACCCGCTGCCACAATGACGGGAGCCTGCAAGTGCGGGTCCCCGTGCTCCAAGCCCCGTCTTGGGGCAGCCTCTTTTCCACTCCCAGAAAAGCGACCTGCTCGGTCGCTTCCAGAAACGGAACTGAGCTGGGTCTATCGCCTGTGTGCTAGATCAGGCTCAGTCGTCCTGCCCCCTAATGCCAGCCAGCCAATCAGCTGGCAGCAAAGCCCTGCTGCTGGCTGATAGGGGGGCTAGCTATGGCAATCATTGCTAGCGTGCCAATACAGGCATGCTAGCTGCCTTTGCTTGGAAATGCAAGAATCCTACAACAATATGATATCTCTGTAATTCCCAGAATTTTGGCTAGATCCTGAATTGCAGACTATAATCAGTCTAGCATAGGCTGTGATGAATAAATTCTTCCCACCCACAATCTTCTATATAGGAGAGGCACAGGCATGTATTTACATATTTAAAATACTTTTTTATTTTTGCATTTCAACAAAGAAGTTCATCATGTGGTTTACATAGCAAAATAAACTGTGGGATGAAATAGGTTCCTGTCCCAAAGGGGCTCACACTGGAAAATATATACAGATGCAAAAAACAAAACAAAACAAAACCAAAAAAACCAAAAAAACCCTGGTAAAACACCGGTGATGCTACGCTGGGATAAACAGCATAAGTACGTTTAAGTAGGTTTAGGACTCAGCTCACACTACCTTATTCTTGAAACAATAACTTGGTTTTCCTTTGGTCTTATAACCTGAATCACTTTGCCAATGGATGTTCTAATGGCCTCTTTCACTTCTCGGTTCCTCAGACTGTAAACCAGGGGATTGACCAGGGGTGTCAGGATAGTGTAAAAGACAGAGAAGACTTTGTTCAGCTTTCTCATTTTTTTCTGGATTTGGGAGAACATAGACAATGATTAGGGTACTGTAATAGATGGTAACAACAATGAGATGTGATGAACATGGGGAAAAGGCCTTCTGCCTTCCAGTGGCAGATGGGATTCGTAGGATGGTGGTGATGATAAACATGTAAGACGTCAGAGTCAATAAAAAGGGAGGCAGGGTGAAAATAGTTGAGAACACAAATCCCATCAATTCAAATCTGTGGACTTCACTGCAAGTGATTTGTGCTACAGGAGCCAGATCACAGAAGAAATGGTCGATTTCATTGGGACCACAGAATGTCAATCTGGTCATCAGATACATCATTACTGACATGGCCAGGAACCCATTCATCCAAGACCCAACAGCCATGATAAGGCAGAGTCTGTCACTCATAACAGAGGCATAATGTAGGGGCATACATATTGCTATATACCTGTCATAAGACATAATAGCTAGGAGGCCCAATTCGGTGAGCACTAAAGCAGTAAAGAAATAAAACTGGGCAATGCAGCCAGGAATGGAAATAGCTTTCTCCCCAGTCAAACCAGCAAGGATCTTGGGCAGGATGGTTGAAGAGTAGAAGGTCTCCAGGCAAGAGAGATTTGCAAGGAAAAAGTACATGGGAGTGTGAAGGTTATTTTTTGCCACAACTAATACAACAATGAGGATGTTCCCAGCCATGGTGAGAATGTAAATCACTAGAAATAAGAGGAAGAGGACAACATTGAGATCCTGAAAATCTCCAAAACCCTGAAGAATTAATTCTGTGTTGATGGTTTGATTTCCCTCTTCTCTGATTGCCATCATCTGCATCTAGGGGGAGAAAAACAATACCGCAGTTCAGTGCAGTTTTAACCAAGAGCACCTATTGCCTTCACTAAAATTTCTATTGAGAATGATTCTGAGCAGGCATCCATGACTGCCTCTCCCATTGCAGGATATGGTGCACATCCCACTGTCACAACTGTATCAGCAATGGAAAGTTGGATAGGATTGTGCCCTTAATTAAACTGAGTATATATGAACATTTTTGACAGTTAAACCTTGCACCAGTTCCCACCCACTGCATTTCTACCATCTTACGTTTTTTCAGTGAATGTCTGTTGGACGTATATTCATTCGGAAATAACATCTCTCTCTCGCTTTCTCTTTGTGGAAACTAAACAGCGCATTCATTTCAATCTCATGTTAATGGATTTTTTAAAATTGTTAAACAATGTTTGCACCCCTTTCTCTCCTTTTCATAAACACTGTTTCAAAAAGACCTTGTAACTAACACCAAAGCAAGAGAAACTAGTTATCCGAATGGTGTGATGACAAGTTCAAATACTGGAAATCCACTCCCATTAAAAGCTGCACCAGAGGGGAAGCAGGTCAAGCGATAAAGCCAAATAAACAGCATGGAACAGTCAGTTTAGAAATCATAGCAACTCTGAACTGTAATTATTATCTCTTGAGTGCTATCAGTATGATAATGCATAGAGAAGGTAAACTTATTTGCCACGTACTAGTTAAAACTTTGTTTACCTGTACTGCTGGAGTAAGGCTCTGCTCTTATTTAGTTTGCAGTGAAAAACTAGCAAAAAACCTATGATAGAACATAAAAAGCTAACTCTTTAACACATTTGAACAAAAATAAAATTAAAATAAACATAAGAATGCCAGCAAACATTGTATATAATTGGGTAAAATTGGACAAAAGTGGAAAAGCATGTGGACCAATTTTGAAATGTGGTTATAATCAAAAATGCTGAAAGAACAACAAGCTGAAGGTCAAGTGGATGAAAGTCAGGGCACTGCTGTAAAAATTTCTCTGGGGTAATCGGTTAACCCCCAGTCTTGGAAGATGTTCTTCCCTTCACTTCCAGAGAAAGGCTATATGACCAAATGAAAAGACAACCAATATGACCCCAGATACATTAGGCTGCAATCTTATACACACTTCCCTGGAAGTAAGCCCTATTGAACACAATAGGGCTTATATCTGAGTAGACATGCAAACAATTTTGTTATAAGTTTTATGTAGCAACTATCAGCCCCATGGGAAATATATATATATATATATATATATATATATATATATATATATATACACACACACACACACACACACACACACACACACACACACACACACACACACACACACAATCAGTTTACAGTTCTATTCTCCTTCCATTAGTCCCTTCCATCTTTCTACTGGCTTTACAAGAACATTACATAGTTGCCCAGAGATTCTCAAACTAGTGCATCGCAATGCCGCAGTCAGAGAAGCTCTGTCTGTGTCCTTTTAAGGGGTGGGGAGGGGGAATGCGGCAACACAATCGGGGCAATCACACCGCAGTCAGGGCTTTTAGGGGCATTGTTACACTTAACTGAGCTCATGCTGGCCTCTGGGGTGGGTGTGGGGAACTCTGTGAACACCCCTGCAGAGCTCCCCAAGCCTTGTAAAATCTAAAAATAGAGCTTGTGACGCTCTTCTGGTTTTGTGATCGAAAACTGGAAGTGGGTCGCATTTTTTACTTTTAGATTTTATGAGACTTGGAGTGCCCTGTGGGGGTTTCCATGGGACTCCCCACACCCACCCCAGAGGCCAGTGCAAACTCAGGTAAGTGTAAAAATGCCCCTGAAAGCCCTGGCAGTGGTGCAATCATCCCAATCACACCTCCGCATCTCTCCTTCCCCCACAAAGACAGACAGATGCTTCCAAACTCCTGGAGAGTATCCTGGAGAGTTTGGGAATTGATGCAGTACCCTATAGAAACATAGGCTTGGGTCCATCTTATAGTAAGGCAAGAGTGTCGTTACTTTCCAGAGAGCAGCATGTTCTAACTCCTTGGTGGCCGTAAGGCACTTTCTTCAGAAAACCAACATGAGCTTGATGAGAAAGAAGAAGGCCATCAATTCACAACTTTTTGCTGATAGAACCTCTTTAGAGTTCATGACTGGGAATGGAAGCCACAGGCATGGCCTATGCATCAGATCTTCCTGTAATGACTATCTTTTGTTCTGTGGAGCTTTTATTTACGGTAATTCCCCCTCCCTGTTTCTGTCTTGGGAGTTGGTTGTCTCTGTTGATTCATTCAAATGTGTTGAATCTTAAACTCTCCCTTAGGACTTTTGCTAATATGAACTTACAGTTATTGAAATAATATTTATATCTATGCCCCTGATAACCTTGTTAACTTTAACAGCAAACATTAATTAAGCCTTAAAGAGGCAGTGTACTATTCTCACATTCTTTGAAAACAGTGACATCTTCAGGTTGTATCAAGTATTGCAGCCTTAAAAGACTTTCTTTTGGATTAATGGTTAACTATATGATTTATTTTCTTTTCCATCCCAATCAATCCCTGAATGAGTTTTACATTGTTTCTTCTCTTTTTGTGTGACCTCTTTCAAATATTTGTGTCAATTTTTGGTGGGTGTGCACCTGGTTTTTGATGGTTTCTATTGGTTTCTTGTTCCAGGAAAAACATGTTCTAGTACATGCATGAAGTGCACCAAACGTGTCCTAAGGCATCCCTTGTAACCTTTGCCTAAAGAGTTTTCCTTGGTAAATTATAAAGTAAGAATGCATATCTATGCAGACTATCCCTCCTGCTTAGCAAAGGACCTAACCCTAACCCTGTGTGTGTATGGGGGGACATGTGTCTAGTAACACCCACCAAGACAGGCTCTCCCCAGCCTTCAGAAATTGCAAGCTGGGCTCCCCCTCCTCAGTGACTCAACAGGGCTGCCCAATACACCTGCAGCACATTGGCACGTACAATGCCTGCATATATGTTCCATGTAGGTACAGACCACATCTCAACAATCTGATTATGCAGGGGTTTCCTATAATGTAATGGCCCTCTTGTGACATCACATGCTGACATCATAGTCCCTTAGGTCAACTGTCAGTTGATCAGAACATTGCCCTCACCAGACCAGAAAGACCAGACCAGATCAGGCTAGTAAGTCCTTCTTGGTTACCCTCATTGCACATTTTTCATCTTTAATATGACAAAGAGATTAAATTGGTGAGAAGAAGAGGGAGGGATGAAGAGACTATTAGTGATCTTGTTGGTTATTGTAGCGTTTTAGTAATGATGTTGGATCTAATGATCAGGAGAGAGATCAGGGGTGCATTTTTGGCAGGAATTTCATTCTTTTCCTGTCTACAGTGATTGAGAAACGAAAGATCTAAGAAGGATTTCTTAATGGCTTTTGCATTCTGAATGTCCCTGATTCTTCAAGCAATCTTAGGAAGTTGTCTCTTGCCAGCCAGGGGAGAGTTATCTGAAAAGTGATGCTTAAAGATTAAAATGCTTCAAGGCATCTGACCTTCTCCTTTGTGGGCATCTTCAGAATTGCACCAGGTTAGGCATGGGGGTGGTGAAAGATTTCTCTTCTGCACTCTGATGGGCTCCACACTTCCTTGAGCAGCAAGAAGATTTGATGGCAAATCTGCTCTCATTCATTTTGCTTAGGAGGAGAGGGCACAGGAGATTTTGTGGCATTACAGCTCTATGTGCTTTATCCGCAAATCCTGTGTGTACCTGAAAAGAAGATGAGGGTTTTTCCCCACTAGTTTACCATCAAAATATGAGGGGTGTGTGCAGTCTCAAATTTGCAAGTGCTACAAGTTTTGCAGCCGTCTTCAGGAAGAGAGGCCCTAATGATAGGATGGTAGCTGCTGGACCTGCCACTTCCAGGACCACAGGAATAATTTCATTTATTTATTAAAACTTAATTGGCATATATACAATCATGCTACAGTTTCAAATATAGATCATAATTATAATAATAAGTCACTCCCCTAAAAACTCAAAACTAAAAGTTTTGAGTGGGCCTTCGAATGAAATGGGCTATGCAAGATCGTGTGGGTCAGCGATTCAACTTCTCCCCAGTCACATGCACAACGCCTATTGTTATAAGGAGTTGTACATGTCCATCTTCCATCAGTCACAGCTGAGGGCAGGACATTACATCTTGCCAAAGACAAGGCCCTTTGTTTCTGCAGAGATTCTAACAGGTATAGTAATGTAGTTGTTACTGAATCTTTGTATCACATGTTATTCCAGTATGATTGGTATCAAGATCTTCATTTACAGTATCTTGATCTGATCCTTTCTAATTCTTTGGGCTGAACAGAGAAGGATAAAATCTGTTATTTGCTGAGGGGACTGAGTAAGGAGTTAACTAAAAAAGTTGCTAAATGTATTAATTTAATGATTCAGAGATGATGTAGATTGAGGATATCTAACTCAGATGCTCCCAGCATGTAGTGCCTGGTAAGGATTTGATCCTTGTTGCTCCTTTTATTTGTCTTAAATTTTTCATTATTTATGCCAATAAAGGTTTTGAATTTCAATTTTGAATTTATAAAAAAATAGAATAAACAAAACAAAATAAACTTCTGGGATTTGCTGCTACAAAAAGAGTTTTATGGCTTTAAAAGGAGAGGAGACAATTTCATGGAGAAGAGGCCTATCAATGGCTAGTAATCATGATTATCAAGTGGGACCTCTCAGTTCAGAGGCCACTGGATACCACTTGTTTTGCTTTGACACCCTGCTTCTGGGTTTCCCAGATGCCTTTGACTGGTCACTACAAAAGGGGCTGCTAGACTAATCATCTAATTAATTCTGATTTTGCAGGGGTTTCCCGGTAGTGCGATGGCCCTCCTGTGACATCACATTACCCCTGATCCCCCAAATAAGACGCCAGGCTGAGGTTTCTTGGATTGAACTAGGGCCACTTTATTAACAACAACAACACAAACAGCAGCAGGGCTGGATGGGGCCAGGGGGCTAGCCCCCCAGCGTGCGGGGGCCTAAAATTGGGGGAAACGGACCTAGCCGTCTACCTCCCCGAGGCTCAAGGGCGAACCAACTGACTCGGGCTGCCACCAGTCGATCAACTGAGTATAGCCTGTCTACGTCACCCCCCAAAGGGGGCAGGGGAGCTGGCCAGCTGGCTCGCTGGGCAAACCATGCAAGCGTAGCCAGACCAGTCAGGAGGGGTTGCCAGCCTACCTCTTCGAGCCGGCTAGGCATCATGTGGGTGGTTCTGGCTCGCTCCCTTGACCTTGCTGCCCTGGATGGGCACCGAGTTGCCCTACCTACCCCGCCCTGCACGCATCACGCCACAGGGAGGGACAGCCTATTGCTTGTCCCTCCTCTCCCCATCCAAAATTAGGCTACGCAAGCCCTGCTGCAAATCTGCTAAGAACAAATCGTAGCCCTGAGAAGAAAGGTGAACACCGTTGCTACAAAAGAGGGCAGGCAATCCCACCGGATAACCGGGTGAGGAATAACAGTCCCGCCCAAACTCGCAACAACCCTCCCCAGGTAATCATTGATGCGCTTCCTGTTGACATCGATCCTCCTAACACTCCTAGCGCCATGCCACACCCTAAGGGGCAACAGGTTCGACCAAATAATAACAATTCCTGGGAACCAACCCAGCAATGTCATAAAGTCCCTATGGGCCTGGAGCCTCAAGGACTTAGAGATCCTCTGGCCCAGGTCATTCTCGCCTAAATGGACTAAGATTACCTGAGGAGGAGGGTGTGAAAGGGCAAACTGACAAACCATGGGCAGGAATTGTCCCCAGCACATGCCTCTTTGGGCTGCCCAGCCGACATTGGTGAAACTGCTAAACCCCAGCTGCGAGCCATAGCTGATGGACAAGGCATGCTTCCTGGCCCAAAAAATGATAGAGTGCCCGCAGATGAGGACCTGCACTGGGGTCAGCTGCTGAGTACCTGCCAAGTTAAGAGAAAAACAAATCAATAACCAGCAAAATGCCCAAACTCCCCTCAGGGCAAAACCAGGAGACCAACTAGGAATCCCAAACAAACAGAGCCACATGGCCCCCAGGAAGGCACAATGCCACTGAGACTCCCCTTGAAGGGCAGAAGCGTCCCAAACCATACTTACAGAATAAAGAACTCCGACAATTCCAGGTAGCCTTACCTCACGTAATACTTGAAAGCCCCGGAGCACCACCTACCAATCCTCTGAATGGCCGCAACTGGGAGGCCTAGCTGCGCTGCCGCTGAGGCAGCACCTATTCGAAAGGAATGCAGACTATACTCACCCAGAGCGAGGCCCATACGCCTAATGGCCCTTTGGAAAATAACTCTAAACTGCGCAACAGTTAACAAGGAAAAATCGCTGTGGCGAAAAAGTGGGCCTGGGCCAGGTGGGGCCAAAGCGCAATATGCAGCCAAGGCCCTTACAGGGCAAATGCCCTCAGTAGGTGACCTCCTAAGTGTGACCTGATGCCCCCTACCTGCCTGATCCGTCTTGGACATCCGAATGCGTAGGCGAACAGATTCCCTCTCCAGCACGCAATCATCCCACTGGAGGGCTCTATCATTCTGAACGCCTCTGGCCTGCGTTAAAATTTCACTAGGATGGAAAGCCCCAAAAAAGAACACCAATGTAAGAGTGCGAAAAAGGCCAACCTCATACTGGGAAGAACAGATCAGCCCAAACTCGACACAGAGCCCCTGAAGGATGGCAAGAGAAATGGGCTTGCGCTTGTCTACAGGGGTTGGGACTGCTTTTGTAACCCTTCCAGCATTTTTCTTACCCTGAAGTTATCTGTTGGGTCAGGAAAACTGGCTGCCTTGGTTTGAAAGGAAATTGCAGCCAGGTAGACTGCTATCGACCTGGCTGACAGGTTGCGTTCGCTAAGCGCCAGTAGAAATTGCATGACAGTCTCAGGTGCTATGGAGCCTGTGAATGGCAGGCCAGAATCTAAACAGAAGTCTATGAACTCACGCATTTTAGAGCGATAACTAGCCCTCGTGGATGATGCCAATGCAGACCATATTACCCCCTGGGCCCTGGTGAGCCAAGGTTCCACAGCCAGGGGGGCATAGGCTCTGGGTCCAGGGAAGCTTCTGGGGCCAGCTGCCGAAAATGCTCCTCCTGAAAATGAGAGAGCGCATCGGCAACGCTGTTCTGGACCCCGGGCACATGTCTAGCAGTAAATAAGGTGTTATTACACAGGCAGTGTAGAACAAAAACCCTCAACAAACGCATGACTCGGGGAGATTTGGAGGTCTAACTGTTCACTATCTGCACCACTGCCTGATTATCGCACCAAAATTTCACAGCAGAATCAGCAAATTCTGGTGCCCATAAAAATACTGCAACTACGATGGGGAATAGTTCTAAAAAAGTCAAGTCCCTACAAATGCCATCGTTCTTCCAAGATGCCGGCCAGGGTGTAGCGCACCAGCGGCCCCGGAAATAAACACCAAAACCAAGGCCACCTGCGGCATCTGACTGGATCTGAAGCTCCGCTCCCAAAAGCCTTTGCTGTCTCCAAAAAGAAACTCCATTAAAATGCTCCATAAACTTGAGCCATAAATGCATGTCCTCCCGCATTTCAGCTGTAACCCTAAGACGATGGTAGGGGCGCTTCAAACCTGCCATAGCGTCGCAGAGGCGCCTCAAAAAAGCCCGGCCAGGTGAAACTACCCTACACGCAAAATTTAAGTGCCCAACCAGAGACTGCAGCTCTCGAAGTGTAAGCTTATGGGATGAAATGGCGGCTCTCATTAGCTGCACAATCTTTTCAAGTTTTACCTGAGGAAGCCTGCTTGTCTGTTGGGCTGTATCCAATTCCACGCCGAGGAAAGTGAGACAAGTGGTGGGGCCCTCAGTTTTATCGTGAGCCAAAGGGACCCCCAGATCTTCACACAGGGAAATAAAGCCTGCCAAGGTGTCGTGGCAGGCACTGGTTCCGGCATGGCCCATAAAAAGAAAATCATCAAGATAGTGAGCGGTAAATCCAGACCTAACTCTGGATTGTACCGCCCACTGGAGGAAAGTGCTAAAACTTTCAAAGGCTGCACACGAAACTGAACAGCCCATCGGCAGCACTCTGTCCACATAAAATGCGCCATCAAAGTGGAAACCCAATTGGCAAAAATCAACTGGGTGGACAGGCAAGAGGCAAAAGGTGGACTGAATGTCGGCCTTCGCCATTAAGGCTGCTGGGCCGCATTTACACAAAAGGGCTATGGCTTGGTCCAAGGAAGTATACCTCACAGAACACAGCTCATGGGGGATCCCATCATTGACAGAATCACCCCTGGGGTATGAAAGGTGGTGAATCAGACGAAATTCACCGGGGGCCTTCTTGGGGACCACACCCAAGGGGGACACCAGCAAGTTAGGCAAGGGCAAATTAACAAATGGGCTGGCCACTCAACCCGCCCCCACTTCCTTCTTAATTTTATTCCGAACTATCTCCTCCATCCCACAGACAGAGCGAAGATTCTTCGCCCAAGTGTGGCAGAGAGGAGGCGGTGCCGGAATTCTGAAACCTTGAGAAAAACCTGCGGCTAAATATTGAGCGGCCGGCCTGTTGGGGTAATCAATCAACAAAGTAAACAATGTAGAAAGCCTAATCGGTGTTGGCCCCCTTTCCCGAAGCAGCAGGTGCAGTGCCTCCACCTCTCCTTCCACCGGAGAAGGCACCCCTTGAGCCAGGGCGTGACCACCCGAGCTTGGGGCAGGCGGCAATGGCATGCTTTGCTCCGCACTGGACACATGCATGCAGGAAGTTGCAGTTAACCTGGCTACACCTCCCGGAAGAGTTAAATTCAAAACAGGTGCGTGGGTATTGAGCCCCCTGTGCACCGCTAGGTGCCCTATCCTGATCAAACCTGTTGTGGGCAATGAGATGACCACTGTCTGAACGGTCACCCATGGCTGCCTGTGAAGGCACAACCAGCTGCGACCACAACTCCCATTGGGGAACCTTCCAATCAAGGGCGGGGTCATGAGATGATCTCAGTCTAAAGTGCTGGTCATAAGAAAGCCAAGCGGGCCCAGAATAGTCATGAAAAGCACGATGGATTATGTCAAGATACTTGAACAAGGCTGTAGCTTTATTGGGGTACATTTGCAGCACCACTGATGCATATATCACAAACCCATTCAGCCAGTTAGTCCAATTCCTATCTATCTTCCTATGGCGAACTAACTCCTGGTCTCTCAAAGGTTCACCCACCTTTGGGACTGGCTCGGGTTCCATCTGCAAGAGGCCAAATATGTCCACATATTCCCCCCTCCATATCTTCTCCTTAACAGCTAGAGCTAGGTGTCCACCCAGGCGAAGAGCAATATCTCCGTAAGAAATCCTGGGGCGCTCACTGGCTTCCGTGATCAATCCACCCCCCCAACCATGGGCCCTGTGGGCCTGCTTGCTGTCCCAGGGCCGGGGAAGGCATTTCACCAGGAATGGTAGGTGATAACAAAGGCGTGCCCCCATAACCCCAGGAAACAGGAGCTGCGCCAGCATGTCCATAATACCCTTCAGCGGACCAGGGCTGACTTGGAGAAATTTGTGCAACCGCTCTTTGTGGTTCCCACCACTGCCAGCACTGTGAATGAGGCGGGGCCAGAGGTGAGACCTGACCATGTGAGGCCTCTCCCTCCCCCCCATCCCATTGCCACTGCATCCTGCTCACTGGAATTGATCTCACTTGTACTGGCCGTAGGAGCAGCCACCGGCACTGGCCTCACTGCCGGCGCCTTTGCCTGTTCCAGCTCCCCGGACACCTGCACTTCATCCTCAGAAGAGTCCTCAGTGACCACCACAGCCTTGGCCCTTTTCCAGAGGATAAAATATACTTTAAGTTAGACCCATGCCCTGGCCTGGTAAATGTACGCCCAGGCACCTTGGACCCTGAAGAAGCTCCACCATCCCCCTCTATGGAGGGCTTTCTCCTTTTGCCATGCCTCAAAACGTGCCACCAAAGCTCTCAGCTCATTCACTTCCTCCAATTTGTCAGAAGATGAGACAGGCTCCACTGGTTTGGGTGGGGGGCGCTTAGGCGCCTTCCTGCCTTTTTTCTGGGCTTTCTTAGGCATGGCAACAACTTGAACAAGAAGTGCCACTATATCAGCCTTAAATAAATGGGGGGAGGGGAGAGTTCTGCATTTAAATGTTATGAAAAGCAGAGGGGACAAAACACTATGTTATCCAACTCTAGGTCTCCCCTCCAAAACTCAACCACAGCTGACTCTGCTTAGCTTTTGCCTTTACAAACCCAAGCACTCTCAGCCACCAGCCCCACTCTTATGAAGAACAGGGGCTGCCAACCTTCATAGGGGAAGAAAAAGGGGGGGCAACCAACCCTAAACAGTCCTCACCCATGAAGACTACCCCTGAGGTGGCAGAGAGGGGTGTAACCTAGCTGCTCCAGCAACCGCCTACCACAGCGCCTGAGCACCCAGCACACCCCTCGCCCCTTGCAGGGGTCCTGCAGCCTAGGGTGCGCTGCAAAGGCACTCCACGGATGGCTGCTCCAAGAGAGGGGGAGGTGGGGGGGCCGCTTGCCCGCCTACCGCTTTTCCACCACAACACAGGGAAAGAAAACCCCCTCACATGACTGCTGCGTCCACTGGGAGCGCTCCTCCAGCCAGCCACCCTCCTTCCCAATACCACCGCCTTTCTCGCCCAGCTGGGCAGCAAGGATGTGGAGGGAAGAGGCAAGAGAGAGAGAGCCTCGCGTGCACGTCTCTCCTCATTGCTGCTGCACCCCTGAGTGAGCTCCTGCGGGCGGGAATCGCCCGTGTGAGCTTGGCCCCCACTGCGCCAAACTGCACAGACCAATGGGAGCCTGCCTCCTCAGCCTGCCCGCACGAGGTGGGGCGGGGCAATGGCCGATAGCGCACACAGCACTAACGGTCTTTATGTTCTGCATGAAATTACTATTCCAATGATATACAACATTATGCTATTATTCATAAATACACATTTTCCCAAAGCTTTCAATAACCTTGGCCACAAGTAGTGCCATCCCCCTGAGGGTGTCATCTGGTCCAGTACACACCTTCCAGGCCCCCCCCCCGTGATGCTACTGAAGGTATATCGAGATCTCTCTCTTTCTGACCCAGCAACCCCACCAGTGCAGCAGAGTTGGGTAATTATTCTGATCAGATACATCAGCCCAGAGCTCATTGTGACTATATGGCTGAAACCTAGATGATGCACACTGAAAGAAAAGGGCCAGTTATAAGTGTACTGCAGTAGCATTACTGAGAAGCAGTGCTTAAGAACATAAGAACAGCCCCACTGGATCAGGCCATAGGCCCATCTAGTCCAGCTTGCTGTATCTCACAGCGGCCCACCAAATGCCCCAGGCAGCACACCAGATAACAAGAGACCCCATCCTGGTGCCCTCACTTGCATCTGGCATTCTGACATAACCCATTTCTAAAATCAGGAGGTTGCGCATACACATCATGGCTTGTACCCCATAATGGATTTTTCCTCCAGAAACTTGTCCAATCCCCTTTTAAAGGCGTCCAGGCCAGCTGCCATCACCACATCCTGTGGCAAAGAGTTCCACAGACTGACCACACGCTGAGTAAAGAAATATTTTCTTTTGTCTGTCCTAACCCGCCCAACACTCAATTTTAGTGGATGTTCCCTGGTTCTGGTGTTATGTGAGAGTGTAAAGAGCATCTCCCTATCCACTCTGTCCATCCCCTGCATAATTTTGTATGTCTCAATCATGTCCCCCCTCAGGCGTCTCTTTTCTAGGCTGAAGAGGCCCAAACGCCGTAGCCTTTCCTTGTAAGGAAGGTGCCCCAGCCCCGAAATCATCTTAGTCACTCTCTTTTGCACCTTTTCCATGTCTTTTTTGCGATGCAGCGACCAGAACTGGACACAATACTCCAGGTGTGGCCTTACTATCGATTTGTACAACAGCATTATAATATTAGCTGTTTTGTTCTCAATACCTTTCCTAATGATCCCTAGCAAAGAATTGGCCTTCTTTACTGCCGCCGCACATTGGGTCGACATTTTCATCAACCTGTCCACCACCACCCCAAGATCTCTCTCCTGATCTGTTACAGACAGCTCAGAACCCATCAGCCTATATCTAAAGTTTTGATTTTTTGCCCCAATGTGCATGACTTTACACTTATTGACATTGAAGTGCATCTGCCATTTTGTTGTCCATTCTGCCAGTTTGGAGAGATCCTTCTGGAGCTCCTCACAATAACTTCTGGTCTTCACCATTCGGAAAAGATTGGTGTCGTCTGCAAACTTTGCAACCTCACTACTCAACCCTGTCTCCAGGTCATTTATGAAGAGGTTGAAAAGCACCGGTCCCAGGACAGATCCTTGGGGCACACCGCTTTTCACTTCTTTCCATTGTGAAAATTGCCTATTGACACCCACTCTCTGTTTCCTGGTCTTCAACCAGTTCTCAATCCATGAGAGGACCTGTTCTCTAATTCCCTGACTGTGGTGTTTTTTCAGTAGCCTTTGGTGAGGGACCGTGTTGAACGCCTTCTGAAAGTCCAGATATATAATGTCCACA
Organism: Tiliqua scincoides; assembly: GCF_035046505.1. Classification (NCBI taxonomy): domain Eukaryota; kingdom Metazoa; phylum Chordata; class Lepidosauria; order Squamata; family Scincidae; genus Tiliqua; species Tiliqua scincoides. Next base: position 98,698,998 of record NC_089825.1, on the reverse strand, counting down.
GGTTCTCCCACATCCACATGCCTGTTGACCTTTTCAAAGAATTCTATAAGGTTTGTGAGGCAAGACTTACCCTTACAGAAGCCATGCTGATTCTCCCTCAGCAAGGCCTGTTCATCTGTGTGTTTTGAGATTCTATCTTTGATGAGGCATTCCACCATCTTATCCGGTATAGATGTTAGGCTGACCGGCCTATAGTTTCCCGGGTCACCCCTCTTTCCCTTTTTAAAGATAGTCGTGACATTTGCTATCCTCCAATCTTCTGGCTAACTTGGCTCGTTAGCCATGCGGGCACCCTCCTGGATTTAGTGGAACCCTTCTTTCTTGGTGGTATACACCTCTGCTGGGCCTCTATTACTGTTGTTTTAAGCAGCCTCCAAGCACTCTGGAGAGATTGGACTCTTTTTAGCCTCCCTTTCAACCTCCTTCTAACCAGCCTCCTCATTTGAGGGAAGTCTGCCTGTCGGAAGTCAAGGGTTTTTGTTAGAGATTTGCCTGGTATTCTTTCCCCAACGTGCATGTCAAAATGGATTGCAGCATGATCACTGTTCCCCAATGGCTCCGTAACATTGACATATCTAACCAGGTCCTGTGTACCGCACAATATTAAATCCAGAGTCATCTGTCCTCTGGTGGGCTCCATGACTCGCTGCTCTAAGGCACAGTCATTTAGCATGTCAAGGAATCCGGTCTCCTTTTTGTGACCAGAACACAAATTGACCCAGTCAATATGAGGATAATTGAAGTCCCCCATGATTACAACCCTGTCCCTCCTTATCACCTCCCTGATCTGTTTCCTCATTTCAAAGTCCCCATCTGATTTCTGGTCTGGAGGATGATAGCACGCCCCCAGTATTACATCGCTGCACAAGCCTGGTAATTTAACCCACAGAGATTCTACGGTGGAGTTGGACCCACCTTCAATCTCTACTTTGCTGGATTCTATCCCTTCCTTAACATAAACGGCCACCCCACCTCCAACACGCCCCTGCCTGTCCCTCCTGTAGAGTTTATAGCCCGGGATTGCGGTATCCCACTGATTCTCCGCATTCCACCAGGTTTCCGTTATGCTCACTATGTCAGTGTTTTCCCTTGTCACCATACATTCCGGTTCTCCCTTATTTGCTCGGAGACTTCGGGCATTCGCATAAAAGCATTTGTACACGGAATGCCCCAGGATGGGCTGCTTATTCGCTCCTTTGTCCCCCCATCCTCTCACTGTGCCAAACTGTCTATCACATTCCATCACACTACCTTTCCCAATTTCTTCTCCTACTCTGCCTTTGTCTTGTTGTTCTCTAACCTCCCCATCCTCCTCTCATAGGGATGAGGAGTCCCAAACCGTATGCCCCTCAGCTCCTGTCGGCCTTCCCCCAGGGATCAGTTTAAAAGCTGCTCTGCCACCTTTTTAATGTTATGCGCCAGCAGTCTGGTTCCATTCTGGTTCAAGTGGAGCCCGTCCCTCTTGTACAGGCCCTGCTTGTCCCAAAACGTTCCCAGTGCCTAACGAATCTAAACCCCTCCTCCCTACACCACCGTCTCATCCGCGCATTGAGACCACTGATCTCCGCCTGCCTAGCTGGCCCTGCGCATGGAACTGGTAGCACTTCTGACAATGCTACCTTTAAGGTCCTGGCTTTCAACTTCCTGCCTAAAAGCCTAAATTTGGCCTCCAGGACCTCCCGGTTACACTTGCCCACGTCGTTGGTGCCGACATGCACCACAGCCACTACCTCTCCCCCAGCACTGTGTACCAGCCTGTCTAGATGAGAAGTGATGTCCGCAAGCTTCGCAACAGACAGGCAAGTCACCATGCGGTCCTCACAGCCATCGCAAACCCCTCTCTCTATGTTTCTAATAATCGAATCCCCCACTACAAGATGCCCCTGACCCCCCTCTCGCCGAGGAGTATCCTGAGTGCGTTCGGATATGGGCCCGTCCCCTGGAGAAGGGGTCCCCCCTAGGGGATTGTTTCCCTCCTCTCCAGGATGACGTCCTCCAGCCCCGAGACTTCCTACCTAGAAAGCTGAGGAGCTGCACGCCTGAGGTTGCGACGAAGCCTGATTGTCCCCGGAAGTCTCCCCACAGTACTTCTCTGCCTGCTTCTGCTTCTCCAGGTCCCGCACCAAGGCTTCAAGGGAGCGGACGCATTCCCTGAGACCCTGGAGCTCCTTGCACCGAGGACACACCCATGACTTATGCCCCAAAGGCATATAAACATACATGTGGCACTCAATGCAGAACACTGGATAGCCCCCACCCTGCTGCTGGCTATCTGAATACATAGTTTTTTTGTTCTTGTTGTTGTTTTATTTAGGGGTACTATAAAAAACCTTACACTGGTTAGCAGCCCTCTTCTCAAGGGAAGAGAAGGGTGGTGTCTGGGTCCCTGGCCTCCTCGCCCTGCTGCTGAACTCGCACAAATGCTTCATAATGCTCAGAAGAAGCTGGTTTATTGGAGCATGACCACAAATATATCCGAATGGAAAAAAAAAAAAATAGAAAATATAGCATGGAAATTTCCAATACAGTACAAAAACCTTTATTGGCATATTAAAATAAAATAAAATAGAATACATCAATATGCAATGTACAATCCAGAAACAAATCAGGCAATTAATCGGGAGGAGTTACACTCCCCAATACTACAAGTAAAACTATAGCATCTCATTAAAAGCTTTAAGAAGACCCTCATGACCTCTGTTATAGTGGGTTCCATAGATGATAACAAATTTCTCAGTTGGATGACATCAGGGTATATGGCCCCTTTGTTCCAAAAGAAGGAGAGATATTGGTTACGCAAAGTCTGATATAACGGACAATGTAGGACCATATGCATAAGAGACTCAACTGCACCTAACCCACAATTACAGAGACGTTCACTATAGGGGATGCTGTTGTATCTTCCATACAGCACAGCTGATGGAAATGAATTGCATCTAAACAATGTGAACGCTCTATGCTCATAAGGACACAGTAACAAAGTTAAATATGATGGCATAACACCTGCTTTCGTTAAAATCTTAAAATTCTGAGGGGAACAAAATTGACTCACTGCGCTGTAAAGAAGTTGGATGTGGATGTCCAAAAATCTCCTTTTAATTAAGTGATTTGCCAACTTAAAGGGCATTGCATCCGGCACCTCTACATCAATGCCAATTGTCCTGATCTTATGATGAACCCCCGTAGATCCCACCGGGGAAAGCAAATCCTGTAAGAGCTCAAATAAAAGGCTATTCTGACTAGACTTGTAATAAACACTTAGCCAAAATTTAAAAGTCCTCAACCAAGCCCGATTATTGTCCCGTCTCTAAACAAAGGTAACACATTTGGGTAGATCCAAGACTTTCCTCAGAAAAGCAGATTGAATTTGTTCTAAGGAATAATTCATCTCCTCAATCCAGATTGGAGCACCATACAGGATCTGGGGGATAATTTTGGCATTGAGTACCTTCAGAGATGCAGAGACATAAGCACCCCCTCTAGAAAAGTGGAAACGTAAAACATTCCGCACCAGCAAGATTCACCCTGATTTTACAGTGTCTGGTCCAAGTAAGATTGTACGAAAAGTGAATGCCAAGATACTTATAGCATTTTACCTGCTCAATCTGCCTTCCTTTAAAGGCCAGGAATATTTCCTCCAAGTATCACTAAAGATCATAATTTTAGTTTTCTCAAAACTAAGGGAAAGTTTGTTTGATGTAAGGTAACCTACACATTTAAGAACCAAAAGTTTTAAACCAAGAAGTGATTGAGACAGCAGGACCGCATCCTCAGCATAAAACAGTAAAGGGAATCGATGCGAGCCCAGCAGAGGCAGATGTCCCTCAGCTTCACCCACACAAGAGGCCAAGTCATTGGAAAGGAGATGGAAAAGAAGAGTTAAGTAGGCTACAAAGATTCCCTTCCTCTTCTTCAAAAAAGTGTTCTACCTGTGAAGGAAGGACTTCTTGGAAGACAATCCTTCCATCCTTGGAAGAGGATGGAAACCTTTGGGTTCTTTTGGTGACCCTGTGCTGCACCAGCATCATGCTTCTAATATGAAATTTGTATTTCCTTGTTTCAACATTTTGACTTCTGTGTTGCGTCTTCATCCTGCAATATCAACATTATCCTTGGATAGCCACCAAGGAGATGCAACTATTGCTTCTGAAATGATTTCTCACCCCACCAAATGGATTCTAAAGAATTGGGTCAGTTAAAAATGAGATACGCTGTGATCCAGTATTCATACTGTATGGAAACATGTAGAGAGAAAAACATGCAAAACAACAATCATCTTAGAATCCGATTTAATTACTTCTTTTCTCTGTTAGCAGCTGCTTGGAGTTGAGAGCTGGTTTTAGAACAATTACATAGCATTTAGGGAGAAAAATGCAAGTCAGGAGGCCAGTGTTGGAGGCCAAGATGGCAAAGACCTCCACGGCCACCACGTCTTTCCCCTTGGTGCTCAGGTAAGCAGGAATGAAGGAGATCCACACACTGCAGAAGACCAGCATGCTGAAGGTGATGAATTTGGCTTCATTGAAAGTATCTGGCAGTTTTCGGGCAAGGAAAGCGACTGTGAAGCTGGTGAGGGCCAGAAAACCAACGTAGCCCAGGACAGAATAGAGCATGATGATTGACCCTTCATTACACTCCAGTATGATGTGCTCAGTCTGGGAGTGCATGTCAACATCTGGAAATGGAGGAGAGGTGGACAGCCATACAGTGCAAATCCCCACTTGAATGAGGGAACAGGAAAGGACAATGGAGTGGGCCACTTTTTTCCCCAGCCATTTCCTCATCCTGTTCCCTGGCTGGGTGGCCATAAAGGCCAGGACCGCAGTGGCGGTTTTTGCCAAAACACAAGAAACAGCCACAGAGAAAATGATGCCAAAAGCCGATTGTTGGAGAAGGCAGGAGACCTTTCCAGGTTCACCAATGAAGAGCAGGGAGGAAAGATAGCAAAGCAGGATGGAGCTGAGAAGAATGCAGGTGAGGTTTTGATTGTTGGCTTTGACAATGGGAGTGTTCCAGTTCTTTAAAAAGATCAGGATCACCAAAACTGTCATTGTTGTAAAGGACAAAGCGATGGAAACCAAAGTGATTCCTAAGGGCTCATTGTAGTTTAGGAAGGCTGTCTGTTTGGGGATACATTGATCTTGGTTCTTGTTTGGATACTCATCTTGTGGACATTTGATGCAATGAACTGCATCTGAAAAGGACAAACAGTGTCAGTAACTCCATTAAGTCATAAGAATGATGGGAGGTTGGAAGTAAATGTCGGACAAGAATTCTCCATTTTCTTTGTTAGCACTTCAGTGCTTACGGTAGGGGGAGGGAAAGACCAAATGCAGCAAGGGATAAGCACCAGTGGGATTAAGTGCCCTTAACTGTGTAATGGACTGCCTCTGATGTCTTTCAAGGTGACTCCCTTGTTGCAACCAGTGTGCATTTTAAGAATTAGTGCCTCATGATTTATGTCTTTGGAGAACAGCAGACCAATACAAAGGCATATGTTAGTGTAGACTAATGTTTGCAAATATTTCCTGGAAAATCTGTGCACTGCCGCTTACCAGTTTGGTTAGACATCATGTCGTCTGGACACGGAGTACAGTCATAGCAACAGATTGCTTCCCCCTCTCGAACCGTCTTGCTGTGTCCAACACGGCAGCTCTCAACACAAGTTGAACGAGGCACATTCTAGGAATAAAGAATGGGAAGAAGTGCTGAAGCAAACATTTGATGCTCAACACCACAATCATCCTTCTCTTTCAGTGCACTTCAGCTTATCACGAGCAGGAGCTCACCTCAATCCTGACCAGCAACAGAGAACTCCCCTGCTGCCAGCGACCTGGTGAAGACTCCTGCTGTATTTCATTTCAGGGAGAGTTGCACACTCACATTTCTGTAAGGTTTATTCTTCCTACTGGGATTCAAAACAGTTCAGAGCAGAGCCCAAATGGAACAGGAAATGCATCAGTATTTGGCTTTATTCCCAAAGTGCCCTTCTGCTAGCAGAAAACTTAGCATGCTTTTATTTCATCAGGGAATTGGCCCAACAGCACTGGCATTCCTAGCCCCTGTGCTGCCCGGGGTCAGGATTTCAAAATGCTCCTCCCACCTGTTGCGACCCCGAACCATCCTGTCCAGGCTGCGCGTGACCTCCTCTGGCCCACTGGAGGCCTTATAAGCGCTTTTAAACATCATTTCGAGTTTTCGTCATTCATTTAAAATGCCTCAAAGGCCTCCAGTGGACCAGCGGAGACCATGTGCAGCTTCAATGACCCCCTCAAGGCCACTGAAGGGCAGCTGAAAGCGGCGGTTGGGTGTTTGTGGGTGGTGGTAGGAGTATGGTTGGTGGTGGGGGGTCTTGGAGGGGTGGCACCTCAGGGCATTTGTCCCCCTTTATCCTCCCAGGTATGCCAGTGCCCAATAGCAATTAGATTCTGAATGGGGTAGCATCTAAGAGTAAAAAACTGGGACATCGTTGGAAGCTGTCTTTTAATGCCCAACACCACAGCCATCCTTTTTTCAGTGTGCTTCAACTTGTTAAAAGGTGGGGCCCACCTCAAACCCCAGCTATCTATCTGTTATTTATCTCAACATAGATATATTTATTTAGCATCTTTATCTCAATAGAGGTATTTGATTAATCAACATGACAGACTATGTGCCTTGTAAATATGTTTAAAATAGTTTTATTCTGCGTCCAAAGAGGACAGGAATGACCCAGTGTGGGTTTAGGTTAAAGTTTATTTGGATATAAACTTTAGGTATATGTACTAATGGTATGTTTGCAGCATTCCTACAAGACTTTTATAGTGGCAACTGTAACTGTAAGGCTGCAATCCTATGAACACTTTCCTGGGAGCAAGCACAACTCAACCCAGTGAAACTTATTTCCGAGTAGACAGGCATAGGATTGCGCTGCAGGAGTAAAATACTATGGTCACCCTGCACTGCCAGGACTCACATTCCAACATTGCAGAATGGTTTCTGGCAGCACAAACGCCAAGCCATTGTTGCATGCTGTCTGGCCACTGCCACAAATGGAGACTCTACCAAATCAAGTAAGTTTTCAGCAGGGGTAGGCCATGGGCAGAAAGGAAGAGTAAGAGGGCACAATAGGGGAGAAGCCGAGGTGTGTTAGGGAGGGAAGGGGTTGATCTGGTGGGAGTCGTGCATGTCGAATCCTATCCCCTAGTTTACAAGCTTCCCCACCCTCAGGCTCTCCTCGGGCTTATACCAGTTATAGAGCTGGCATAGGTACAAGGAGACCCCTAGGCTGTCAGGGGGCCTATACAGGGGTCAGGGGAAAGTATGCTCCTTTACATCTCAAAGGCCTCTCAATCCTGCCCCCACCATAGCATGCAGTGCGTGCCTCCAGGAATGCTCTAATATTCAGGAAGATTCCCAAGTAAATGAAGAGGTGACCTTGCTGAAGGATTTTAGCCCTACCTGCTGAAATCTGCTATTCCACACAATGGCCTCATCATGGATGGTAAACCCTTGACTTGGAGAAATCTTTCCAGCTCGGATCTTAAGGAAGGATTGATTGGGGAAAGTGACCCAGTTGATGACATCAAGTCCAGAAGATGGTTCCTCTTTGGCAAACCAGACTTCATGGTCAGCACCATTGTTAAAGTGGACATTCTTCAAAAAAGAGTGCATCTAGATTGGACAAAAACAGGAAACAGCTGATGGCTTCAATGTATATTGCGCACTGTATTACCAAACCCCTGGTCAGAAAAGACACCTGTAAACCTTAGATGTACAGGTTAAAAGAACTTTTTTCATTTATTAAAAACTATTAGATTATGCTTGGCAGTTCTTCCTCATCTTCCTCTCCTCTCAGCTCACCATCATATCCAACCTTTCCACATCTATGGGCCCAATCCAAACATTGCAGCACTGATGCCACTTTGCCAATGAGGCCTGCTCTGCATCTTGCAGTGTAGTCACAGAGGCCTTGTCAAGGTCAGGGAACAACTGTTCCTTTACTTGGGGCTACAGTGCAGCTCATTGGTGTTGGAAATTGGATAGGATTGGGCCCTATTGAAGTGTTCAATTTGTTCCTCTACTCAAAGGTTTCCAGGGAGCTTTGTGGATGCTTTCACAATGAAAATTAATATTTCAGGGATGCACAGTTCGGGGCAGCAGGTGTGGCAGAACTGCCCAGTCGTTGTCCTTGGAAAAGCACCGCAGGTGCCCTGCCTGCTTACATCAGAGAAGGCTCTCCTCGCCCCTGCTTTCTTGGTTGTAAAGAGAGCTTCCTCAGGTGTAAGCATGCGGGACAGCTGTGGCACTTTTCCATGGGCTACAAAGGGGCAGTTTTGTCTCACCCATTGCCTGTATCACACGTTCCTGTTATATTCCGCTTTTCTTACTTTTTGGAACTTAAGGCTTCAACCCTATGCGGTTTCCTAGGAGTCAACCCCATTGAACACAATGGGCATACATCTGAGTAGACATGCATAGGCTTGGGCTATAAAGCAATGTGCATGGGATTTCCAAGAGGTCTGTCATCAAAGTCCTGCAAGGTTCAGATCTGCTTAGCTTTAGCAATATGCCCCCCCCCCATGTACCTGGGAACATGATTTCACCCACACCACCCACTCAATCCACAGCAAGTTTACATAGAAGTGATTTCCACTGTGTTCCAATTATCTTCCTAGTAAGTGTGCTTGGGATTGCAATATACATAACCTTTTCAATACAGTGAGGAATATACCTGCCAGGGTTCAATGTTCAAAGGTTTGCCTGTGTTCAGCATTGTTTTTGGCCTGGACGTATATATGGCATTTAAAGCATGTGCTACAGCATAGAGACCATTGTAAATACGGTAGCTCACATCACTCATCTCCATCTCAAATACAGTCTGAGGCAGGCTCTCCAGTTTCTCCTCTCCGGTACAGTGTTTACAAGTTTTAATTTTCCCATCACCGCAACACTCGAATGCAGATTTGTAGAAAAAGCAGAGAAAATGTGCAAGTGACTTTTTAGGCTTTAGAGTCTGAAGGAAGTCCTGGAATCCTGGCACGGCCTTCATGGAGGTTGTGAAAGACAAAGTCCCATGGAATGTTTTTGCACAGAAGCCCTCAGTGTAAACAGTGCTGATGAAATCCCACTGAGGTGACGTGATCCAAACCTTCCCTATAAGACGTTTATGTATAAATTCAGCTACATATAAAATGAATGCCAATGGTTTCAGAGTCTGAGCGTCCCCATCAACAATAACAACGTTGACTGTAGTGGATAAAAGTGTGAAGCATATCCTGAATACATTTTGCAAGAATGTATTTTGAGTGGGATCGAAATTAAGATCCTTGAGAATGCCGGTCCTTTCTAAGAATCCAACACAAATGCTGTTCCGGGCCAGCAATGGGGTCAGCCTCTGCAGGAAGCCTTCTCCACTATCATCGTCTGAAACAATAAGACCAATCCATGTCCATTGGAAATGCAGCAGTAGCTGGACTATGCCAGTGTGCAGAGTACCTTCCCTTATTGCCATCCAGTATAGAGAAGGGAAATTATTTTTTGTGACTGGTTTCTCATACGTACCATAAGTAATCTAATGGGGGAAAACATGGCTCATAAAAGCTTAGAAAATTAACCACCGTTTTCCAAACCACAGTATTTATTACAATCCAGACTTCTGTTTATCAATGATATGCTAATTCTACTGAACAATGTATCTTTGTATACATTCCCATCAATAAATTATAGTAAGTCTGCAATTGTATGCACACTTTCCTGGGAGGAAGCCCCATAGACAGTGGCTTAGCTAAGGGGGTGCAGGGGGTAGCCGTTGTACCGGGCATCAAACTTTAGCGAGACAACAAGTTGAGCTTGACACTAGTGCCCAAAATTGTGAAAATAGTGGTATGTATGAATAATACCATCATGTTATATATCATTGGAAAGGTAATGTAACGCAGAATGCAATGAAACAAAATGGCCTTGGAATATCTGTATTCTATGAAAAGTTGTGGTCAATTAACCAGAAAATAAAAACAACTGCTTTATGGAACAAAACGTGGATTTTCTTAACTCAAAACCGACCTATGAGACTAGTTGTTCTGAGAGCCAATGACATGTTATTATATTATTGACGTGTTATTGACATATTGTCATGATACAGCATGAAACCAAGAAGGTGTTAATATGAGTCAGCTCTCGTTTCCATGTATCATAATACAGTTACCCCTGCTAGCTGGGTAGAAAGGCACTTTTCCAAGTGGTGCCCCTCTTATATTTTGCAAGGGGATAAAAAACATCCCTCTTCACCCCATCACAGTATCTTGAACTAATCAGGGGCACAATTTTCATTTATCTTATCGGGGGGGGGGGCTACAAATCTTCTTTGACCCCAGGTAGAAAATAGATGCCTTAGCTATGCCACTGAGGCAGCAGAGCAAGAGGGTGGTGAGCTGCTGGGAGGAGGAGGTGTGTTCTTCCCAGTTTTCACTTTTTTAAAAGCCCAGGTGTGACGTCACTTCCGGTTGTGACATCACTTCCGGGGCAACATTTTGAGCTTAGCACTGGACTACTCAATCATTAGCTATGCCACTGCCCATAGAACACAACGAGACTTACTTCTGAGTAGTCATGCATAGGCTTGTGCTCTCAATGAGTTACATTTCCTTTCACCTTGTCCACAAGCCATCACTTAATGTCCTGAAATATGTAACATATTTGATTCAGACCATGCTATTGTTTTGACGAGCTTCAAGTTTCCAATTTTTGAAAGATTAAAATCACCTCTATGGTTTGTATCCCCAGAATATGAGACATGACTAAGCAGTATTGAAATCAGTGTGATAGGATTGGCTTGCTTAAGCTTAAGAACTATGTATATAACTGGCTGCATTTATGACACATTTTCTTGGGATACAAACCTCGGTGCTATACACTGATAAGCATATTAAGGGCAGGAGGTCTAGCTCAGTGGTAGAGCTGCTGCCTTGTATGCCTGAAGATCTGGGGACACCAGTTCGGAACAACCAGAAGTATCTGGGAGCTCTCGACATGCTGATAAAGAGTTGACCATCAGTGGCAGAGAGGAGTTGCTGTCAAGTCGCATGGGAGGCGAAGCAGCCAGAGGGAGGCCAGACTGGGAAGGAAATCAGCTGTAATGAGGCTTTCTATGAAAGATCAGAACTATTCTATTATAAAGGTTCCTGCAGGGTTTGGAAAACCTTGCTATGCAAACCACCTTGAATTAAAGTCTGAGGAGAAGTCTGATGACCAAGAAAGGCGGTATATAAATACCAACATTAGTAATGTCATGCTTCGTGTGGGGGCGACCCCGACAATATTATTATTATTATTATTATTATTATTATTATTATTATTATTATTATTATTATTATTATTATTTAGAGCTGGAGGTCTCTCTGCCCACATCTGGATTACGGATCAGTCATGTTATGTCCTCCTATACAACTGAGATCTCAAGAACCTCCTCAAATGGTTATTTCTTCTGAATAAACGATTTACTTATTGCACTGCATTGCCTGCATTCACTGATAAAATCTCAAATAATATAATAAGTGAAGAGCAGTTTTATGCCACCCATTCATGCAGCTGAATGTACATACCTGTGGAAACTTGTAGTGACTAAGAATGTTGGCTATTTGGATGACATACTCTATCGTGAATCCTCCAATGACAGACAAGACATCATCTTTCTTACCACACTTGTAATTGGGTACATTCCTTTGTTGTTTGAAGAGTAGATCCAGGATGGACTTATATGTGGCCATTCCTTCAAAAAAGTTGTCGTAGATTTTAAAGCCCAGGGTCATATTGGGCAAGAGGTTGGGATTCCTGTTAATCTCCTGAATGGCAAAAAGGAAGGCCAGGACATGTTGATAATGTTTGTACTCTCTTCTGAAATTAGATTAACATTGAGGCAGACATAAGGTCTAGAACATTGTCACATGCACCACAAATACATATACAGCAGTACCACCCACAGTGGCATTTCCATGAGCACTGTTTTGCTACAGCATTGTTCATCCTGGGCATGACTGACAGCTATTGTGAATGCAAGCGGCCAATCAGTGTCAGGTTCTTGCCCCATCAAGAACACTTCTTCCTTTGCCATGAAGCAAATTTTAGCTGCCCCAATCACAGATCTGCAATGGATCTCCTCAGACCTGCAACAATGATTTTGCTGGTGCAAGTCCGAGTGGATATGTATGAGTAGTTGGTTGCCAGGAAGGGAGACAGAATATCAATGAAGCTGGTTCCAATAATAGCCATTCCCTTTCTGGCCATGGCACACCCCTATCCCCACCCTGTTCTTCCCAACAAGCTGCACCTGTTCAAATTCCACCCCAGTGCAGTCAATTGTTCCCTAGACTTCATGTTTCAAATAGAGTGATGGCTACCAAACACAAAATAACTTACATGAAATTACTTTTCTTCATTGCTGGTAGGCTCTGAAAATTGATTGCATTGTGTATAGGACGTGTAAGAGAGAGGACCCCGCCAATTACAGCATCTCCTAGCCTAGTATCCCCATAGCTCCCTTCCAATTCACATTCACTGGGCACATCCTCCCAACAGACAATAGAAGGGAGAAGCAGCAGCAAGAAGAGCAGAAACAACCACAGGGCTGCAAATGCATGTCCAACACAGCTGCATCTGAACTTCTGCATCCTGAACTACAGTTCCAGCCACAATGATATCTCTATGGCAGGCACTTTGAAAGAGCCTCACTCTGGAGCCACATGGAAGCAGCATGAGTGGTCACAGAGTTTCCTCCTGAAATGTTTGGCCGGTGAGGCGGGCTGAAGAAGAGATGCCTGATCAACCTCTCTCTTTTCCACCATTGAGCACCGACACAGTTCAGAATAAATCCATCTCCTTTTGAAATATGGATGTATTTCTTACCGACTACCCAAGGAAGGAAATTACAGTACTGGATAATTACAGAGTACCTAAACACCTCCCTGATCGTCCTTGTGAAATGAATAACATACATGTTTATGAAGATCAAACAGTGTGTAATTTTGGGAAGGGCAGTCTGAACTGGGATCATGGTGAGATGTGAGATGTGTGTTGCCTTTGCTGCGATTCCAGTTCAGATTTCACCCCTTATTACAGATTAGCTACGCTATGGTAAATAAAACTGATAAGGGAATGCTACGCAGGTGGACTAAATCATATTATACTACATATAAAACATGGCCTGTTGGTATTTTTTTCTTATAGCATTGGGTACAACATTTAATAAACAGTACAATGGTGAAAGGGGGGGGCTTTAGCACTTTAGGGCATAAAGTTACCCTTCCAATCATGCCACTGTTTGAAAATTTAAACAAAAAGCAAGTAACCGATATCTGTCAATGCAAACATTGTTCTTTTTAAAATCGTGCAGCAGTTCCTAAACTGTGAGTCTGAAACCCACCAGTGGGGCATGACCCAATTTTTGATTGGTTGCAAAACTGACAGGGCAGATTGTGCATCAAGGGTTAAAAAAGCTGTTAATTGGAGGGTGGGGGCACTGCTGCCCAACCACCATTATAGCCACACACCTTAGTGTTTATGAATCAGACAGCAGCCTCTAGGACCTGTAAAAAGTTTGCAAACCACTGGAATATTGTGTAGTGGTGAGATCAGCAGCAGAACCACAACCAAGTCCTAAAGAACTGTGGCCGCATCCTCAAAGGTCTGCTCCATTTGTCAGGTCCAACTTCTCTTTCATTTATAACAGTGGTTCCCAACCTTTAAGAGACCACAGACCACTGAGGCAAAAGTTGGAATTGTCAGGGACCACATGCAAGCCTTCCACTCCAGCACACTAAAAATACATTTAAATTTGTAATACAGGCAGCCCTTATTATCCACAGGGGTTCTGTTCATGGAACCCCCATGGATAATGAAATGGTGGTCCCGCCCCCCCCAAACTCCTAGAGGCTCTTCTGAAGCCTGCAGAGGATGTGTATATCTGCCTTCAGCCTCTGCAGGCTTCCATATGAAACCTGAACTCATTTAAAGGGGTCTTCTTGTTTTCATTGAAAACCAGAAATCACTTTAAATGATTCTGGGCTTCATTCTGAAGCTCACGGAGGCCATGGGCAGATGCATATATCCTCTATGGGCTTCGGAAGAGCCTCCAGAGGCAAGAGGAACACAGCTTCCTCCACTTCCGGGGGCTCCAGGTTCACCGGCACCACAGGTTCGGAATTAGAAAAGATTTGTAATTAGAAAGGATTTATTAGAGATTTATTATTTATAAATAATAATTCCGGTAGCATATGTATTAGCACACCACCGGCGTTTACCCTGCCCCCGCACGAGGCCCAGGAAGGGCCAGTCTCGCAGCCGATTGGCTGGGTGCTAATTGGTCTGGGGCCATGTGCAGGCTGCTCAGAGAAGCCTGCGCAGTCGGGACCAGGCAGCGGTCAGGGAAGGTCAGGGAAGGTCAGGGAAGCGGTCCTGCATGCTGCTCCCTGACTCAGGCCACTTTGCTGGGGCCCCAAGCCCAGCAGACTTGGCTGCGGGCGCCCGCCTGCCCACCTGCCCTCTTGGCTTACCTTTGGGCAGCGAGCGGCTGTTGGGGGTGGTGCCTGTTTGGGCTTCTTGGCTGGGTTGTGGGGGGCTGCCTTGCAGGGGCAGCGGTCCGGCTGCGCCCCTCTTTGGCCGTGTGTGAGCGGCTGGTGTGCCCACACCTCTGGTGGGCTCGGTGTGCTTTGGGGCTGGGTGCTTGGCCACTCCTCGTCTTCCTGCTCGAGGCTGCTTGGTTGGGTGCTTGGCTACTCTTCGTCTTCCTGCTCCAGGCTGCTGAGCTCCCGGCTGAGCTTTGTTTTTGGGCATGCTTGCCGCCCTGCCGGTTGTTGGGGTGCCTGTGTGGAGCGGGTTCGCCTGCTTGGTTTGCAAGTGCTCCGTGGGGGTGCGTTTGGGCACGTGCCTGGCTGCGGCTGGTCCCTGCTGCCCTTGGAGTTGCCCTGCCTGGGCTCCTGCCGGCTGCTTGTTGAGCCTGCTGGCAGAAGCACTAGGAGGTTTCTTCCCTGCGCGCCCTCCTGCTTGTGTTTGGGGCTTTTGGGTCCGCGCTGGGCATTCCTCCTCCCAGCGCATGGTGGGGACGCGCGTTTTTTCTTTAGTTTGCTTCCTTCACTTGCCTGGGAGGCCTGATGGCTGAGTGGTGTTTGCACTCAACATTGGTTGAAGCTAAGCACAGTCAGCTTAGGTCTTGAATTGGATGGGAGACCTCAAAGTTGGTAGCGGTTTTGCTGTGTCCTTTGCATAATAAATTTTTAAAAAAAGGAAGGGTGAGAAAGAAAACAAGAAGTTAATTGGATAAATAAATAAAAAGGTGAGTTTAAAAAAATCATATTTAAGGAAGTTGTAATTTAAATATAAATTAATTTTTTTTTTGAAATTAAAAAATTAAATAAAAATAAGATCAAGGGAGTGGGAACATTATAGTAGTTTAGTGGTAAGTATTGTAGGGGTGGTAGGTTAGTTGACACTGCTTTCCCCCCACAGTTGTTCAATTGCTGCTATGCCTAAGAGAAACAAGAAATCCGGGGGGAAGGCCCCGAAGCGTCGCCCCCCCTAATCCCGCACCAGCTTCTCCTCGGATGAGGAGAATGATACAGCTGAGCTGCGGGCCCTGATTGCACGGGGGGAGGCGCTTGAGAAGGAGAAAGCAATGCGTGATGCTGGTTTGGAAGATGGTGGTAGCACATCAGGTGCTTCCCCCCCCCAGTCGGAGGTCTACCAGAAAAGGGCGTGGTGCGAAGCTCATGGAAATCCTCTCTTCCAGGTTAACCGCTTTGGAGAAACCCGTTGAGCGGCATGCTCCGCCTGGACCTCCAGTTGTTCAGGTGCAGGCATCAGACCCTGAGGAGCAGCAGCATTCACAAGGAGCATCTTGCCAGGCAGTACCCATTCCTTCAACGGGTGAGAGTGGGCAGAAGGATAGCTCAGCCTGGCTGGTGTATGGGATGAGTGTGAAGGTGTGAATTCCTCGGTGTTGGCACCTTCGGCTCCGTTCCTGCATTGGCCGGCTTGGGGTTATTCTCAGGTGCCGCAAGCCCCCCCTTTTCCATATTCACCAGGAATGTGGCAGCAACCTGGGATCTCCCCAGGGGTGCTGGCATCCCAGGTAGGACAGACTGTAGCTGTCGCTCTGCCGTTTATGGGGGTTTCCCCGGTCTCTGGTGTCCCTTATAGCTTCGTCCCTTATGCCAATGTCCCATATGGGGCTTTTTCTCAGGGAGCCATGGAAGGGTCAGGTGAGCATCCGCGAGTAGCTTATGGGGATGTGGCCCTGCCTTTGGGTGGTCACCTCACCTTGGCGGTTAAAGAGAAAATTTGGAGGGGTGAGTTTGTTGATGTGTTTAGTTTATTACATAAGGAACCTGAGACAGCCCTGAAGGTGGGTGATCCAGCACCTGATCCCCAAATGGTACGAAGGCGGAAAATTGATAAGAATTGGAATAACTGGTGAAATGGATACATTATTTATGCTGCAGTAGTTATTCAGATGCAGCCAGCACAGGCAACTGCGCTTTTTAAGTACCTGGATATTATCCACAGGGCTTTTTGCGAATATGCGGGCGCAGCCTGGCTTGCATATGATGAACATTTTCATTTACGTGCTTCGCACAACCCCGCCCTTGACTGGCGGGTTCCACAGTGGGAATTGTGGGTCCAAATTGTCCTGCCGTCCCGGTCCAATTTGGGTGACCGATCTGATAGCGGGCATTTGATTGCTTGGAGCACCATCAGGCCAGTGGCAGGGATGTCAGGAGTGCGTTGGGTTCAACCCCCCCCCACTCCTGCTACGAGTTTAACTCCTCAGGGCAGTGCGGTAAGGCAGGCTGCACTTTTGCACATGTCTGTGGGCAGTGCAACGGTCAGCACTCAGTGTCCGTGTGCCCCAAGCTGGCAGGTTTTAGGAGGGGTCCCAGGCCCCAGGCTGGGCAGGCCAAGAGAGGGGGCGGTCAGCCCCCTCAAGCTGGAAAGGGGGCCCACCCCAATTAGAGTAGAGACGTTGGCTTCATTTCTGAAGGGGTATCCAAAGTTTCAGGATGCTCAAATGTTATTGGAAGGTTTTGATAAAGGATTTTGGATTCCTGCGCCCCCTCCCTCCAGATCTACCTGGACCAGGAATCTCCCATCGGTCAAGGGTATGGAGGGGATAGTTCAAGCTAAGATAGATAAGGAATTGGGAGCTGGCCATTTGGTGGGCCCCTTTAAGTCTCCTCCGTTTCCCAAGGTTCAGGTGTCCCCTTTAGGTGTAGTTCCCAAGAAGGTCCCTGGGACCTTCTGTCTCATTCACCATCTGTCCTATCCTTATGGGGATTCAGTTAATGATAGGATCCCTGCACACCTTTGTTCATTATGATACACTTCTTTGGACCAAGCTATCGGGGTGGTACATGGCTGTGGCCGTGGCACCCTCATGGCCAAGGTGGATATTGAGTCTGCATTCAGACTCTTGCCCGTCCACCCTGATGATTTTTGTTTGCTTGGTTTTCAATTTAATGGTTCCCTATACCTGGATAAAGCGCTGCCAATGGGATGCGCAATCTCCTGTGCCCTGTTTGAGAAATTTAGCTCCTTTTTGGAGTGGGTAGTGGTGAGCAGAGCACGACTTGCCTCAGTGGTCCATTATCTTGATGATTTTCTTTTCGTGGGCGCAGGTGGATCTGATCAGTGCCTGCACCTGCTACATACCTTTGTGGCTGTGTGCAAGGAGTTGGGCGTTCCCCTTGCCCATGAAAAGACTGAGGGCCCCGCGACTACCCTTACGTTTTTGGGTGTTGAATTGGGCACGGTACAGCAGTAGGCTGCCTGGTGATAAGTTGGTTAGGATGCAGCAGTTAATTTGTGCTGGCCTCCAGGCTCGGAAATTGTCCTTGAGGCATTTGCAGGTTCTGGTGGGGCATTTGAATTTTGCCTGCAGGGTAGTTGCCCCTGGTCGAGCCTTTTTGAGGAGGCTGTGTGTTTGCATGGCGGGTATCAAGAAGCATCACCACCGCCTGCGGATCACCCAGGACATGAAGGCAGATTTGGCAACCTGGTTACAGTTTTTGGAATTTTATAATGGTGTATCCTTTTGGCGGCAGGAGTGTTTACTTGAGGCGAAGCTGCAGGTTCACTCTGATGCTGCGGGTGGTTTTGGGTTTGGAGTTTATTTTAGAGGGAGATGGTGTTCCGCCCCTTGGCTGGATGCATGGGTTTCAGAGGGGGTTACAGCGGACATGACATTGTTGGAGCTGTTCCCCCTTGTGGTAGCAGTTCATTTATGGGCAGAGGAATTTGCCAACGCCACCATGCGTTTCTGGTGCAACAACCAAGCTGTGATGTTTGTTGTTAACCAGCAGACGTCCCGATCCCCACGGGTAATGAGGCTGGTGAGGGTGTTCGTTTTGCACTGCCTTAAAAATAACATCTTGTTTTGGCTAAGCATGTCCCGGGTCTTGACAACGGCATAGCCGATGCCCTATTTCGTTTTCAGGTGGAGCGTTTCTGTCGGCTGGTACCGGGGGCGCTGCGGGAGCCCGACCCAATGCCCCTTTGGCTTTGGACCCTTGGCTGTGCAGAGCGCAACATGTAATTTGGTCTGCGCTCGCGCCTTCTACCCGTCACAGCTACCAAAGTAAGGCAAGGGAATTTGAGGCCTTTCGGGCAGCCCTGGCCTTACCCCAAGTCTGGCCTATTCCTCCGGAACACTTGATGCGGTTCCTGTTATACCTGCATAGCATTAATGTAGCTTGTAGGTCTTTATCGGTGTACTTGGCGGCCTTGGCATTTTGTGCCAAGGCCTCAGGTTTCACTGATGCTACTGCTGACTTTAGGGTACACAAGTTGGTCGAGGGTTTGAAGCGGATCTGTCCCCCTATGCCTGACCGGCGTAAGCCCATTACCCCTGGGATTTTAGTCAGGTTGATTGCTCCTTTTGAGGTGCTGTGCTCAACTTCTTATGTGTCCTTATTGTTTAGAACCATCAGCATCATTATGTTTTTTGGTGCCTTCCGCCCCAGTGAGGTTTTATATGCCTCAGCGGGTGACGAGTCTGGAAGGGCCTTACAGCTGCAGGATGTACATATTAAGGATGATGTGGTCATTATCACCCTCCGTCGTTCAAAAATCGACCAGCGGGGGGTGGGTTTTAAAGTGCGACTGGGCCTGGCACAGAACCTAGCCTTGTGCCCAGTAAGGACTCTTCGGTCTTATTTGGCTGCGCGTCCTGCTGTTCAGGGTGCCCTGTTCTGCCATGTTGATGCCTCACCTGTTACGTTTTTTCAGTTTAGGGTCCTTTTTCGCAGGGCAGTGGCGGACCTTGGGTTTCGGGCGGAAGATTACGGCCTGCACTCTTTCAGGATTGGGGCTGCATCTGCTGCAGCTGATATCGGCCTCCCAGCCCGGGACATTCAGAGGATTGGCCGTTGGCGCTCCTGCGCATTTAAATATTACGTCAGAGAGCCTGAGCAGGATTGGCTCCGCTATTTCCCCCTTGCCCTGGTGGTAGGGGCATGGGGTGATGCAGATACCACAACAAATTTCCGGGCGCAGCCCGTGACAGCAGTTGGGAGCTCTTTGTTCTGGCATTACCCGGTGTTTATAGTGGCACTGCCACATGTTCCTGTGTTGCAGGCTATATTTCCGGGTTTGTCCC
Organism: Tiliqua scincoides; assembly: GCF_035046505.1. Lineage (NCBI taxonomy): Eukaryota > Metazoa > Chordata > Lepidosauria > Squamata > Scincidae > Tiliqua > Tiliqua scincoides. The sequence continues at coordinate 98,679,374 of NC_089825.1, read as the reverse complement.
GTGACAGCGGTTGGGCGCTCACTTGCACTGGCTTTGCCAGGTGCTATATAGTCAAGTGATGCATGTTTCTGGAATTGTGAGTCCTGTTTTTCCTGTCCAGGTTCCAGGGCGGGAGCAGTTTGGGTCGTTATCTGCAGCCACTCCATCGTTTTCCGGGCAAGGAAGAGGGCGGCCTCCAGTAGCTTTGGCACGCAGCTGCAGCTTGTTTCCTTGGCTACTGTGCACTGGGTTGCATGGCGGGGAATGCTGTGGGATCAGCTTCTTCCCACTTTTTATGAGTTTGTGCATGCCCATGCCCCGCCTCACATCATCGTTATTCATTTGGGGGAGAACGACCTGGGCCAGAGGACAACTCTGTCCTTGAGGCTAAAGGCCTGCATCAATATTCTCCACATTAGTCAGCATTTTCGCGGGATGGTCATCTTATGGTCTGACCTCTTGCCTCGCAGGGTTTGGCGTTATGCCTCTAATGTTAAGAAGATCGAACTGGCTAGGAAGAAGGTAAATTCTTATGTGAGGCGGGTGGTCCTCCGTCATGGAGACGGTGTCATTTCACACCCAGACGTCAAATATGATGTGCCCTAATTGTTCAGAAGCGATGGAGTACACCTCTCAGTTTTGGGCAATGATGTTTTTCTTCGTGATTTGCAACAGGGCCTGTGGAAATTTGTTTCCGTGTGGGGCGGTGGGGCCAAGCGCTAGGCTGACCCCCCGGGTGGCAGGTGTCGTGCGGGTTTTGTGTAGGTAAGGTCATATTGGTGTACACTGCAGGGTGGCAGGGGCCTGGTGGACTCCATGCTTGGTCATGCTGTTGGTGACGCAGGCTGGATGAACCTCGGCCTGGTGGTAAAGGCGCACCGCGGGTTCGCTCGGGTGGCCTGAGCTAGCCTGCCACCCTGCCCCTTCAGGGTGACAATGAAGGGGGCGGCAGGCTTGTACTGACGCTGCCCAGAGTCTGGTGTGGTCGCCCAAATCACTATAGGGGGAAGTAGACGGGCAGCTCCATTTCCCCCATGTAGAACCCGCATGACTTATTTGTTAGGCCCTGTTGTAATCTGAAGTATATTTAAATAGTTAATAAAGTGGCCCTTTGTACCATATGCCCTTGCCTATGTCTTTATTGGGGGGTGCTGGGTAAAATATATTTCTACCATAGTTAAAAAACTCGATAGAGGTAAATGTGTCATCCAAAGAAATCTAAAGGCATCCTGTGCTATGAACATGCTTGGAACTTCTGTAGAATTTTTGCCATGGATATAATTTGGACTGCTGGACATTATAGCTGGATAAACAGATCTCCTTTCTTAGGTTCATCCACCAACTTTGTTATGGGGTGTTCTCTGAAGGATGTTTGCTCAAAGAGGCAGTTAAACTGTGAAGCAATTGCACCAATGATGAGGTCTCCACTCTGATAATACTTGAATGGGAACTGGGGGGGATCAGCGATGGTGCACATTACGGTCCGTGCCTTACATTCCGTGGGAGTTAATTGCAGACCCAGAATGAGCAGCCGCACCAACAGAAAGATTCTTGCCATCTTGGTCAAATCTTGACTGAGAATGTCCAGTGTCTTTCTCTCACCCATTGGCAGCTGGGGTACAGCACCCTCCTTCAGATGTTGCAGAATCTTTGGGTGAATTAAGCTATTGAAGGCGAGACTAGTGCTGTCCTCGTTGTTCACAGATTCACAACCCCACTCTGAAGAGCACAGGGATGATGTCTAAAATGTGCTTGGTTATAGATCGTGCTTGTGGCTTTAGAAAATCCACATGGGGTTTGCCTGGATGGTAATTCAATGATAACTGAAGTCGATTATAGGTTTTCAAATAATTGTTCCAGACTATTGTACTACTCAGTGATCTTTTTTTTCCCCTGCCAGGCAAGGAAAAAACAAAACAAAACTATTATTGGCTCTCATAGTAATATTGAAAGTCAAGAGGTCTACTGTGAGATCAGTGGAACATGAAGCGAATTCATCCTGACTGTGGGGTAACCATTCAGACATACTCCAGCTCAGCCCATTATCCAGTCATAAAGAGTTTGTATTGACTCCTTATAATTGCCATCTGTTTGCTTTAGAGAAGAAGACTTGCAGTTTCAAATGGCTAAGCTGAGTGTAAATTATCAGCAAGCACAGTGCTTGGTTTTACAAGGACCCTCAAATCCCTTGCCTTCTGAAATACCAAGAAGTCTGGACTTTCCTGCTCTTGCTACCCAGGAGATATTGCAAAAAATCAAAGTTTGGTTCAGGGGGTCCAGCACCCCAGTTGGTACAATTCCTTTGCACCTCATATTTAGTCTGTTACTTAATTATTTATTATTTACTGTTATTTCTCCCGTCGCATTAATCTGGCTCTTTACAATTTGCAATATTCTGACAAGACTCTGGCTCTTTCTCTCTGGTCTGTTGGGAACAAACCTACAGTTTATGGCCTGGTAATCTCTTACCTTGACAGTAGAAATCTATTGCTGGTCTTCCATTGGCTCATCTTAGCCCCTCACCTCTTCCAACACTGCTCTGTTCAAGTCATTAACCCTGCTCATCACACACATCACATCCCATCACTCCTTAAGTCCCTTCATTGGCTTCCTATCTGCTCCCAGATCTGGTACAAACTCCTTGACCTTACATTTAAAGCACTTTATTGCTTCCCCCTGCCCTTACTCTCAGCCAGTGGCATTGTTAAGGGAGGCCGAGGGGGCAATTGCCCCATGCTCCATGCTGCCGGGGTGGGGGAGGCTCCACTCTGCTAGGGGATGACAGTGTCCTGCTGCTCAAAGGAGGGATTTTAAAATCAGCCATGTCTGATTTAAAGCCCTGTTTAAAGGGCTGACTATCAGCTGTTCGTGGCAGATTGCAAAAGACAATAAGATGCGAGAAGCAGCAATAACAAGATGTGACTGATTTAAAGTCCCTATTTAAAGGGTCTTATTAGCCTAATCAGTAAATGATAGTCACAGATTAAAAAAGTCAATAGGATGCGACAGCAGCAAGCAGTGAGGCTTGAGAGACCCGGTGATTGGGATCAGTTCTGAGGCCGTAATGGACCTCACGATTGATGTTACACAAGACACCAGCAAACCGCTTCCTCTCAAATTACAACACACAACCCCAGGGGTTTGCTGGGGTTACTGGGTATTGCGCAAGAATGACATCTTTGAGTTGTCTTTTTTCCCCTGCAAGTTTTTGCTGCTTTGAGGCTGCCCTGCAAAGGTGAGAATGAGGTACTTTAGATGATGCCCAAATGTGCTCGCATGGTCCTCTCACCGAAGAGCATTTGAATGTAAGTAGCAGCACAGCAGTGCTTTACTACTCCTGGTGCCATGGTCCACACTCCACAAAGGATCTGTTCATGGATCCTTCTGGTTGGAAAGGGACCTTAATGCTAAACACTCACTTTGGAACTAATATAATTTCAAAAGCAATGCTGGGTGACTAAGAGATAGATTTGTCTCATCTGATTTGATTTATATATTTACTTTAGAGTTTATTCATTTTTTAAATAAATTATATTTATTTAACTTTTTTAATTTTTATTTTCTGTACATTGTAAGCCAACTTGGACATTGCTCCAATAGAGGAAAGTCAGGATAAAAAATAATTTAAATGAATGAATGAATGAATGAATGAATGAATGAATGATGTGATCCTATGCCATTCTTTCTGTTAAAACAAACAAAAAATGGGGGGGGGGATGTGCGTGTGACATCATACCCAGAAGTGACATCACTTCCGGGCATAATGTCAGTGGGGCATTATTTTGAACTTTGCTCTGGGCTTCAAAGGCCTGGGAGGGGGGTGGGACTGGCCTTTGGCACTTAGGTTGGATCCTAACCCCACACCTGAGCAGCTCGGCATTACACCAGGAAGCTTGGATTTGTGCCAACACTTTTGCTGTTGCAGATCCAGGTAGACCCATTGAGGTGACTGGGGCATTACTTAGGATAAGGGCACATAAATCCAATTAATCTGTGGATCTGTGTCCTCCAGTCTGATCACAGGTGATTCAAATTTCATTCAGCCAGGCAAGCCCTTAAGCAAGAAGAAGCACCACCAGTTCTTTGCTCTATCTGCTACCTATGCGTGTGTGTGAAAACTTTTTCCTTTAAAGCAGGGGTGCCCAAACCCCGGCCCTGGGGCCACTTGCGGCCCTCGAGGCCTCTCAATGTGGCCCTCAGGGAGCCCCCAGTCTCCAATGAGTCTCTGGCCCTCCAGAGATTTGTTGGAGCCCACACTGGCCCAACTGCTCTCAGCGTGAGGGTGACTGTTTGACCACTCGCGTGAGCTGTGGGATGAGAGCTTCCTCCACTGCTTGCTGTTTCATGTCTGTGATGCAGTAGAGGCAGCAAAGGAAAGGCCAGCCTTGCTTTGTGCAAGGCCTTTTATAGGCCTTGAGCTAGTGCAAGACCTTCATTAATTCATATAAGTTCATCGTTAATATATTAATTTATGTAAACATATGTAAATTTATTCAAATTTTAAATGTAAATTATTTCTTTTTTTCCCCGGCCCCCAACACAGTGTCAGAGAGATGATGTGGCCCTCCTGCCAAAAACTTTGGACACCGCTGCTTTAAAGAATCTTGTCATAATCCGCCACTAATTTGGGGTGATTCAGAGACTTATTAGTCATGATAGCACAGCTCATCCAGTGCCCTACAAATTCAGAGAGGGAAACCTGAGCGGAAAAGAAAATCTAAACACATGGCATTTTTACTGTTTGCTTGCTGAACTCAAAGAAAAACACCGCACTGTGGAACAACAAATCTGCAATTTTATTGAAATTCACTTTGCCTGCTGGGGGTGTTTCTGCTGTCTGGCAAAGCAATGACATTTCCATGCTGAGGGAAGCTAGGATGCTGAGGTGCTATGATTATTCCATGCGTGGCTATGCCAAGCTTATGGTTAGGATGAAACGGACATGTAATTTAAGGCCCCTTTCAGCACAATCCTATCTTGCACTGGAACAGGCAGGCCAGGAGGCCTGCGTGGTATCCAGTGCAAGATTGGGGCCAGAATCAACTCAGCCAGAGGCAAGAGGAAACTCTTCCCCGTATTCCCCGGGTAAGCCACCACAGCCCCAATGGGTCTCCCCAGACCTGCACTACCTCAGGAGGTGGCACAGGTCTGAGGAGAATGGAGTGACTTTGAGCTGCTCTGTGCTGCTCAGGAAGCAGGTTGGGATCTAGCATAACTGCTGGGTCCCAGCCCCACCTCCTGCTCCTCGCGTGCCAACTCCCTGGAATCCCCTCTGCTGCCCTGGAACACCTCCGCATTGGCACAGAGGCTGGATGCAACCTTTGTGGGCTGACGTGCATCCCTGCGCCTGCCCAGCCGACACACGAGGCAGCGCAAACATGTGTCATGGCACATTTGCGACCCTGCTGGGCTGGTGCAAGGAACATCCACAGGCACACTTAGGATTACACCCTTTGTTAATTAATATTGAGATGTCCAAAAGGTGTGCAAATGCACCACTGGTGCCCACCCCTTATGGCAACACTCAAATTTTTCTGGGGGCATAGCTGTCACAGGTTCTGTCCCCTAATAAGACATTAGCAGATGACAGAAAACATTTCAAATGAGGTCTTCCCCTGGGGAGCAATGTTAATTTCTCCTTCTGAGCTGATCTTTGCTGTTCAGCTCAGGCCTCAGGAGAATTATGTAGCATTTGGGGAAAAAGATACAGCCTAGCAAGCCAGCACTGGAGGCCAAGATGGAGAAGATCTCCACAGCCACCATGTATTTCCCCTTGGTGCTCAGGTAAGGTGGGACAAAGGACAACCAAACACTGCAAAACACCAACATGCTGAAGGTGATGAACTTGGCTTCATTAAAAATATCTGGCAACTTCCTGGCTTGGAAAGCCACCAAGAAACTGACAGTAGCCAGAAATCCCAGGTAGCCCAGAACACAATAAAACATGGTGATGGAGACTTCATTGCACTCCACTACAATTTCTTCAGCCAGAGAGTCCATGTCCAAATGTGGGAATGGAGGAGCAGTGGAGAGCCACACAGCACAGATACTAGCTTGAATCAGGGAGCATCCAAGGACAATGGTGTTGGCCAGTCTCTTCCCCACCCATTTCCTCATCCTGGATCCTGGCTTGGTGGCCATGAAAGCCAGAACCACAGTGATGGTTTTCGCCAAGACACAAGAAACAGCCACTGAGAAGACAAGGCCAAAAGAAGTTTGTCGTAAATAACAGCTCACTATCTGAGGTTGCCCAATGAATAGCAAGGAGCAGAGGAAGCAGAGCAATAAGGAGACAAGCAGAGAGTAGGTGAGGTCTCGATTGTTGGCTTTGACAATGGGAGTGTCCTTGTTCTTGATGAACATTCTGAGCACCAAAACTGTGATCAGAGAAAAACACAAAGCAAGTATAGTTAATATAATTCCCAGCGGCTCTTCAAAAGAGAGGAAATGGAGGTTCTTGGGAAAGCACTGGTTTTGATTCTTGTTTGGAAACTGACCGTTGGGACATTTGAGGCAGTCATCCATGTCTGAAACAACAGAATAATTGCAAATTCAGTATTATCATTCATGCCATCATTGGCTTTATATTGTCCCCTATCATCAGAAGTGAATGTATTCATCTCCAATGTGCTGTGTTAGTCACTTAACTCGAGTCCTTTGAAATGTTGCTTTACTCAAACCATTCAAAACTGATGGAAACCTTTTGTGGCCTCTTTGTACAGCATGAACAAGTAATATGGTGCTATTGTATTATTTACAAGGTTGGGGAATTTGTTTGTCAGTTGAAAAGATTCCATGATGCCTGTTAAGTACTCTATGGATGATTGGATGATGAAAAAAGACACATTGTTCAAACAATATCAACCATGTGATGTTTAGTGTGGTGTTTTACTGGCTTATAAACCTAGTATACACTTAGAGCTGCAGAATAGCATTTCACATAGAGGAAGGTCCAAACCAGGTTGTTATGGGTGGAAGAACATCTTCTTGGCATGAGACCTGTAGTTAGTGGAAAAGAACATGACAGGACAGGTAAGGCCTGCCTGTCCATGGGACCAACTGAAGAGGTCACCCCAGACAGCAGATTGGCAAGGGAATTTATTCTCCCTCTTGCCTCCTCCTCCTCTCTGCATTAGAAGGGACAGAGTGGAAGAGGGACAGAGTGGAAGACTGGCGGAGAAAATAATCCTCTCCCCTCCACACTTCCTCTACTGGTCTGGACCATTTTTCCTTTTCCAATCCAGCAAGAAGAGTCCTCCACATCATCATTTATTGGGAAGCAGAATTGAACATGCCACCTTGTGATAGCTGCTGCAGAGTGGACTGAACTAGCAAGGAGACCTGGCCAAGACCTGGCAAAACAAGGAGTATCTCAGCATGTCTGTTCTTGTCAGGCCCTTCAGGACCTAAGTCAGGGTGGAAGACAGGGCAACATGGCAGGGAATAGATTTAAGCCAGGAGAAGGAAGAAGTCAAGGAGGGAAGGGGGAAGGAGGAAACAATGTGGTTGCTCTGCTGGTGGGCAGGTATTATGTGGCTCCATGTGCTGCTGTCAGGCCATTTGCTATGCCTTAAAGTGCATTCCACGCTTGGAATGCTAGTTGAACCCCCCATGGCCTCATCCCAAGGAGGCAATGTGGTATCAAAGGATTAGGATTTGAAATTTCTATGGCTTGGCAGGATTTGCCTGGGGGGAGGAGTGATGAATATGACCCGCTCTGGTGTTTCTATTCTGTCTTAAATCAGCTTTGTCAAATAAATGTGTCCAATTTAAAAGTCATTATGGGCCTCAGGTTCTCCTTAGGGTGTGTGTGTGCATAATTTGACAATAAAATAATCCAGACTCATTGAGTTCAAGCATTCAGTTAGTCACCTTTTTTGAACAATCAGTAGAGTCTGCTGATTACGTTCTCTGTTTGGAAGTGTGAAAGTGGAGAAAAGGGGAAACCAGCAGAAGATATTCAGTGTCTGATTCAGGACCCTGCACTTCATGTCTCTTACCCTTCTGGTATGAAACCTTCCCTTCAGGACATGGATGACAATCATAGCAACAAAATGGCTTCCCTTCCTTCTTTTTTCTCCTGTGACCTGGATGGCAGTGGTCATTACATACAGCAAGGGGCACTACCTATAGATAAAAAAGGACAATCATCCTCGTTTTGCTTCTTTATCTAATAAACAATGTTCTGACCTCATCAAAGATGAAACTCGCTTCTCTTCCATGGTGGATCATGAATGAATGGGAGCACTCACAAATGAATGAATGTTGAAGGCCCAGCACTGGACAGTTCCACTTCAGCTTGACTTTCAAAGGGCTGGTTTGAAGTGAGAAAGACCTAATCTCAGAATGCAGCCTTCTGATCTTTGTTAGAATGTCCAGGGCAACCGCAGAAGCAGCACAAGCAACTCTTTGGGGTTCCTCATTGGGGGGGCTCAGCAGAATCACCCCATCCTATGGGCGGTTTATGAAGTGGATCTATCAACCCACTGCCATAAATGACAATACGATGGTGCAAACAGGGTGACCAGATACAATGGAGGACAGGGTGCCTATACCTTTAACCATTGTATAGAAAAGGGAAATTGGGCAGCTACTTAAACCCTTCCATATTGAGCTGCACCTGCTAAAATTCCCTCTTGTATACAATGGTTAAAGGTATAGGTACTCTGACCATTTTAACTGGGCACCCTGAGTGCAAACATTGCACCACAGTTGAGTGTGATGGAGCCACTGGCAAAAGTAGTCAGAGGCTATGTGTATACACCAGATTTTTCCAGATGCTCTGCCATCCCAGGTAAGGTGATGGAGGAGGCAGTTCTAGGGAGGCTGGTGCAGGGAGAGGGGAGGGCATGGGGCAAAGAGCAGGCTGTAGGGGGTGGGCCTTGATAGTAGAAGTGTGTGGATTCTTACCTGATTGAACATGCTGTGCCATGTGATGGCCTCTTCATTAATGGTGAACTCTTTGCCAGGGAAAGCCAGTGGGTCCATCATTCCTACTTTCTCTCTTATAAAGGACTGGTTGGGGAAAGTCACCCAGTTGATCAGATCAAATCCACTTGCTAATTGACCTTCCTTGTCAAAAGACACTAGGTCTCCAGCACTGTTGTTGAAAGAGATGCTCTTCAGGAAAGGGTGAAGCTGCATTAAAAAAAAAAAAAAAAAGATATAGGAAGATATTACAAACCGAGACCTCTGTAAGGGTATAAAGTTGCTTTTTTTATTTCTTCATTTCTGTTTATCTGTTTCAGTGCCTTGGAGTATTTGGTTTTCTTATCAAAGAGAAAAAGCTCACTGGTTGTATCTAGACACTTCTGCCTGAATGCTTGCACAAGCCAGACACAGCCATGCCAGCAAAGGCTTAACCTTTTGTGAGTATCCAGTTGCTCACTTGCAACAAGCTTGTGGTAATCAGCACCAGCCACTGTTGCATCTGTATCCAGATGTGCTTATCTTTGGAGAAGGGGCAGAATGCAATGATAGTGAACACTTCCAAGACCCCGTGGCATCCTTTGCTGGTGGAGATGGGGTCTACTAATTCCCAAATCTGGGCAGCTCCATGTAAGGATACCAGCACTGGGAACAGGGTTAGGAAATGGCAGATCCTGCCCCCCCTCCCAGGCCTGCCCCACCCCTATTCTGCCCTCCCCCCACCTAGAAGCATCCTTTTCCCCATCTCTGTTCCACCTTTCCACCACATTCCCCCTTTCCCTGTGCTGCTCAATGGACTACTCACCTCTACCAGTAGGCTTTCCTGTTGATATAGCACCAGCAGGCCAGCACCAGCTTTCTCTTTATTTAACGTTCATCAGAAAGAGGGCTCTCAGAGGTCCTTTTTCTGAGCAGAAATTATGGGTATAGCATTTACCATTCTTGGACTAGAACTTCCAGTCCCCTGCCATCACCTTCCTCACCCCTAAATAGGAACACTTTGCTTTAAGTGATGAACTTGAGAAACAGCTGTCCAGTTGATTGCTCTCAAGAGTCACACACTTTGTGAACATTTGAATAAGTGTTTAAAAAAGTTAATGTCACTTTGTCCATCTCTGAATCCAGTGGAAGAGTTTTGGTTCTGTATGCTTTATATGTCACCATGGAGAAAGGAACTTGTGAAACCTTACCTGAGAACTTTGAAGATTTGGAGGAAACAATCTACATTTGTTTTCAATTGTGCCGTGGTTGGGCCTGAAGGGACACATCTTTTGCAATGCATGTGCTACAGCATGAATGGCATTGTAGATGCTGTAGCTTTGGCCTGTCATGCTCATTTCAAAAACAGTCCCTGGGAGGTCCTTCAACTTTTCTTGACCAGTGCAGGTATTACCGTTCTCTTTGTCCTCATCAGAATCGGAAAATAAGCAACCAAAACTCTGTTCCCAAAAGATCCTGATGAAGTCATCTCCTTTTTGTGAGTCAGGATGTAGAAATTGAAGGAATTCTGGAAACCCCATCACTTCCTTAGAATGAATTGCAAAAGACAAGGCACCATGGAAGAATCCTATGTCTAAAGCCCTTTGAATTGCCATTGTTGAAAAATCCCACTGGACGGTCATAATCCACACTTTCCCCGCAGAAGTCTCCGTATTACCCTCTAGCACCATATGAAGAAAGATCATCCATTTCAAACATGTTGTGGTCTTAACCTCTGCATGTAACACATAGACTCTGACTTCTGAATTGATTAGTGAAATGATCTCATTCATAAGTAAGCCTTCTCCTTCCTTAACCTTTCCTATTTGAGATGATATCATAATCGCTGTACTTATATACATGACTATTTTTTTACTGAAGGCTGTGCAGATACCATGTTTAGAAAGCATTTTCATCATGGTCTGCACAAACCTTTCACCATCGCCATCATCCGAAGCAATGATCCCTACCCAAGTCCATTGAAAATGCTGAAGTAGACAGAAAATCCCTCTGTATTGATGCCCTTCATTGGGGACCATTCGGTAAAAGGACGGGAATTTCATTTTGGTATTCATCACTGGAGCAATCTAAGGAAATAATGATAATTTTTCAGACGGGGAGGAGAACCGAGACTCAGCTGTGGTGAATCTGGTCAAACATCTGCTGAGATGAAGCCCAATTCTGAATTAAAAAACATACTTCTTTCACTGAGTGCATTTAATAGCACATGGTGTGAATAGTTTTATTATTATTTTTTAAGCCCCACCTTTCGAAACCTAATGGGAAAGCTTCCTGCTAACTTCCTTACTGTGTCCCTAGAGCATGTAGGGACATGCCCCTGCTTGTCATATACCTGTTCTAGCCTCCGTAAAAGCAAGAAACATGCATGCTTGCTAATGGAACAAAAGGTACATGGGGTGCTGAGAGCTGTGGAGAGTCACAGATAACTGAATCCGCAGATACAGGATCCAGGGAGACGTCTGTACCTACAAAAGAGTCAAATGGCTTTGCTAAGATTATTTCATTCATTTTATATGAATTTGAAATCATCATCATTTCTTAGGAATATTTGAGATGAATAAATTCTATCAACATTAGCTAAGGTGGCATTTCTACACAGGTTCTTCTGGGCATTTCTAATTGAACACAATTCAATGAATGTCGCTGTTAATAGGATAAGTACCCCCACAGCTGAAAAATCATCTTGACCTATATGCTCATTGTACCTGTGGAATCTTGTAGATGCCTAACTGGGTAGCCATGTGAAGAGAGATTTCAGAATCAAATCCTCCAATGACAGCTATCAGATGCTTTTCCTTCTCACACTTGAAGTTGGGGGCAATCCTTTGATCAGTGGAAATAAGTTTCATGGTGTTCTGATGAGTCATCCTTGCATTTAAGTAACTGTCATAGATGTGGAAGCCCAGGCTGACATTTGGTAGGATTTTTGGGTTCTCATTGATCTCCTTTACAGCAAACACTAAGGACAGGATATGCTGGTAGTTCTTTGGTGTTGGGCTAAAGGAAGGTTTAGAACAGAGTCTGTGTGAAACAGATATTGCTATGGCAGCAGCACACACACACACCCATGAATTACACAAGGCAAGATTGTTTATTGGGTTAAATGGGCCACATTTATTAATTAATAGCATATACGTAATAATCAACATGCCTCAGGCTCATCTAAAAGAGATGTTTATCCCCTTTAGTGTGGACACCTGCACTGTAAGAGACAAAAGCCCTGCTATTTCTCCCCTGGACATTTTTATTTAATTATTTTCTAGATTTTTATACCACCCTTTTTTCTAGGAGCTCCGGGTGATGTGCATAGTTCCTCTTTTCCTTTTGTCCTCACAGTAACCATGCAAGAGATAGTATAAGCTTCATGGCTGAGTCAGGATTTGAACACGGCTCTTCCAGGTCTAAGTCCAACTCCTGAACCTCTACAACAACATGGCTTGAACCTGAGGTAGTTTCAAGGCAACCCCAGCCTTTCCACGTCAGCCTCTGAAAGGGGACACCTGGCAGCCAATTGCTCTGCATATCCCAAATCTGACAGCATTTGAGGTGGACTCCAAGCCCAACTGGGCCACCAGCTTGCATTCCTGAGGCAGACAGCCTCTTGAAATGATTAAAATTTAATTTCGTAAAGCTTCAATCCCATATGAGATGAGAGAGGGGGCAAAGGGCTACTGAAGCCTGAGGCAACAGATTGGCAAGGGGGTGCCCACCTCTGGGACACTCCCCTCAGAGTCCCCATCTCTGTACTCCTACTTACCTCCACTGTTCCTCCTCCTTCTACTCCCTGAATTGGGCGGAAAAGAAGAGGAAGTGTGGAGGGGAGGATATGAACTGCAATGTTAGGGAGAGGTAAAAGAATTTCCTTACTTCACTTCATCTGTTAGCTTTGTTTTGGGGTGTTCGTTGAAAGAAAGTCCATCAAATAGGCAGCCAAACTGCGAAACAATTGCTCCGATGATGAGATCTCCACTCTGATGATACTTGTATGGGAACTGGGAGGGATCTGTGATGGTACACATGACAGGCTGCGCCTTGCATTCCACTGGAGGAAATTGCAGGCCCACAATGAGCATCTGCCCAAACAGAAAGGTCCCTTTCATCTTGGTCAAGTCTGATTCAGAACGTTCAGTGTCTGAACAGTGCAGGATATTGTGGATATTTTATGTCCACTTTCCGACTTGTGTGATTTGATGTAGCATGACTCATAGTAATTGAAGTTAATTACAGCTTTCAAAATCACTGCTCCTGACTATAGTGCCTGGTGTGATAGTTTTTTTTTTCCCATTATACGAGCAGAAGAAAATATTTGTTGGATCTCATTGTGACTTGGTGAGGTATGGGGTCAATGGGACCCAGAGAGACAGAGAGAAATGGCAGCCAAACAGAATGCCTATGGGATGGAAACAGAGGGGTCTGTTGATGTATCTGAGAGAGAAGCTCCTTTACATTGACTTGCACTGCACTGCTTGCTGATCTGCCCCCACCCATCCCCTTGTACACATTCACAATGAGGAAAAAAATTAGATTGTTGTAAACTGTCCTCTGTGGGGCTGGTCTTGGTCAATGCTCAGAAGATGCAGCTAATACAGAATAATGCTGCCTCCATCTTTATTTGATTCAAGTGCCTTAATTGACATTACTGGCTGTGCATACCCAATGATTAGACTACCCAAATCTATCCTTGCCCCTCACTCCAGTGGTGCAGCCACACCAAAAATGGTGCACTGTACCCAGCTAGGGGAGGCGGTTTGGGAGGCTTCAGCAGGGAAAGGGGATTTAAATCCCCCTACCCCTGCATAAGCTTCCCGCTCCACAGTGGGTCCCCTTTCATTAGTGCAGGTCCAAGAGAGAATGGGGGAATCAAGGCTACAAGAAACAGGGATACGATCCGGCATGAGCCATCACCACCTAATCCACCTCCTCCCGCAGCCCCTGCTCTCTCCCCGCTCCCCTCCCAACCCAGTCTTCCCCCTGCCTGGGTTCCACCCCTTCCCACCTCTCCTGCTGGTTTACCTGCTTTATGGCTCATGTTCCACTGGCGGCTCCAGCCCACAGGTTTGGGCTATCAAAGGAGGAGAAAGGAAGAGAGAGGAGGAGGATGGAGAATTTCCTTAGAAGGGGAAGGGGCAGAGCATAGTGGGTGAAAGTGTGCAGAAGAAGGGATATAGGGAGATCAGATAGCTTTCCAGAAGAACCTAGGAGAGGGAAGTACCTGCCTATCTGTACCCAGGTGTCATGAATAAGTCCATGTTAGGCCTAAGTTGGCAGGAGAAGCCTGAACCAAACTAAGAAAGTGTAACTGAGAAGCTGCTAGCGGTTCCCAGTTATAGGAATGTAGGTAAATAAACAAAGAGGAATCTCTCCTTTTATGGCCAGGAATTACAACCAAATGGAATGCTTGCACCTCAGCAGACAGAGTGCCGCCTTATCAAGGGTGATTGAGTGCAGCTGTGGATCTTCAGTTGGGAGTGGTAAGAACTATGAGGGTTTAACAACCAGGCCAACTTCGGGAAGGCTCTGTTCACCAAGGGTTCTGATTGGACAGTCTAATAATTAGCCCCGGAGCTAAGAGATCTGAAAAGAGTAACTAACCAGGTGAGAAATAGGTATTACTAGAGATAGCCAGCTAGCTTTATTGTTTTAGTGCTGAAATGTTTCCTAGATGTTTATGCCTCTAGCATTTGCTGCCTTATTGTAGAGTGTGTAACCTTAGGTACTTAATAAACTAAAATATCTTTTACTAAGTTGTTTCATTGTCTGTTGGGGACAAAGGCTCAGAATCCTGCCTAGTTGCTCAGTAAGCTACTAAGTACTCGTTGAGATCTAGTAACTTGAGGACTGAGGCTTTAAATGAGAAAGAGCTCAGTGCCTGCAAGGGATAGAATTAAGCCTAGAGAGTCTCAGTGTCCCTAGACTGAGGCACTGGCATGTACAGGGTGGTGGCAGTACTACCGGGCAAGGGGTCTTGAGGGTTTTAAGGTTCAGAAAAGCAAGAGCCCTAGGTCTTGCAAACCCCCTTTGTTACGACACCAGATGCCCCTTCAATTGAAATTAATATGTTGCATCCAAATTAGTCATAACTAAAAATCAGCAAAATTGACCTGACAAGTGACATTCCAATTCTAATTCCACCACCACCCCACCCCCCGGCCACTTCCAGAACTTCTCACACAGCAGACTTATGACTTACACCTAGGAGGAAAATGACAGAGACACATAAGAACATAAAATCATATGAAGAACCCCGCTGGATCAGATCAAAGGTCCATCTAGTCCAGCTTCCTGTATCACACAGTGGCCCACCAAATGCCTCAGGGAGCACACAAAACAACAAGAGACCTGCATCCTGGTGCCCTCCCTTGCATCTGGCATTCTGAGGTAGCCTACTTCTAAAATCAGGAGGTTGCACTGCACATACACATCATGGCTTGTAACTCCTGATGGACTTTTCCTCCATAAATTTGTCCAATACCCTTTTAAAGGCATCCAGGCCAGATGCCATCATCACATCCTGTGGCAAAGAGTCCCACAGACTAATTACATGCCGGGTAAAAAATATTTCCTTCTGTATGTCCTAACTCTCTCAACACTCAGTTTTAGTGGATGTCCCTTGGTTCTGGCGTTGTGTGCGAGGGAAAAGAACAGCCCTCTATCCACTCTATCCATCTCTTGCATAATTTTGTGTGTCTCAATATCCCCCCATGTGCACCACCAATTTGATTGCACACAAGACAAGGAATGAGATATGGGATTTTGTGGATTGATAGCAAGAATGTATGAAGGACCAAGATGTACCAGCCTGTCTCTCCTGTTTCATGTGCATAGTATTGGCCACCTATGAGTCTCCTTGGACCTACACCAGCTATGAAGCTGGCATAAGTCTGAGGAGAGGAAGCGGTTAGTGCAGATTGGGAAAAGGGGGATAGGATTCAGTGCACACTTTTGCCACTGAGATTCAACTTTCCAGCCCACTTTTCAATTCTTCCCCTCTTCTTCTTCAGAGTCCTTGACGGATTGGTTAACAGAAATTGTTCAATAGAGGCCTTTAGCCCAATGGTTCCTAAACTTTTTTGACTGATGGCTCAATTGGCCACTGGGTCACTGGCCACGGCCTCTGTGAGAGCTACAATGCTATACATTGTATAGGGCTATGGGTTTTTTGCAACTCCCCTGGCTGGTTTCCATGGCTTCCTGGGGAGCCATGGCTTACCGTTTTGGAACCACTGCCTTAGCCTGATCTCAGGCTTTCCTTAAACACTTAGGGCGCAATCCAAACTGCGCCCTATGCCGGCCCAAGTCCCTTGGGCCAGCCTAGGAGGGTTGCAAAAGTGTCATAAAGCATATTTGCACCTCCTCAAGGGGAAGCCAGGCCAGTGCTCCAAGAAGCACCAGCATGGGAGGCTGACATAAGCCTCTGCGCCAGCTTCCCGTCAGCCACTTGTGTCGGCCCGCCGGCGCCGACACAAGTGGAAAAGGTAGGCGTGGGGGGCAGGGAGGAGGATGGAGGGAGGCGTTCCTGGGCGGGGGAAGGGTGGGCGATGAGTGGCCCTGGGGGTGGGCGGTGAACAGGAGGTGGGGCTGGAATTCGGCAGTTATGCCAGATCCCAACCTCCGTTCCCAGGGAGAATGGAGCGGCTCCACCTCCAGAGGAGTCCGAGGAGACCCATTGTGGCCAGCAGCCCTTATCCAGGGGTAAGGGAAAAAGTTTCCCCTTACCTCTGGTTGAGTCACTTCTGGCCACAATCCTGCGCTGGATACAGCGCAAGCCTCCAGGCTTAAGAACATAAGAACAGCCCCACTGGATCAGGCCATAGGCCCATCTAGTCCAGCTTCCTGGCACTTAATGTCATTCCCAAAGGGTCTGTGATAGACAGGAAACTGAGATCTTTGGGAGGCATTGATCATGCTTCTTGTTCGGAAATTTACCTTCTGGACATTTATGACAATCATCCATGTCTGTTAAAAAATAGAACAAATGCAGCTGTAACGTATCAGTCATGCCATCATTTTTTTATACTGCCTTGTGACCCACAAAATGGTTAGTTTCATCTCTAACCCATCTTTGAACCCTTGCTTTACTGAAATGACTCATATCTTTGGTCAGCCTGTGCAGGTAATAGGGAGCTCTTGTCTGATCTATGCGACTGGATGTCTTGCTTCCCAGCGGGATAAATTTGAACAGAATTGTCAGGGGCTGTATAGCAAAGGGGAAGGAATTTAATGATAAATACACAAGCAATATTCATGTAATACCAATCCCATGTTACATGTGGTATTTTAGGGCACAATCCAGCCCTTGACTTGGGCCGGCGCAAGTCCCTGGTGCTGGCCCAGGAGGGTTGCAAACGTGCCATATGGCACATTTGCGCCTCCTTGGGAGGAAGCTGGGCTGGCGCTCAGAAAAGTGTCGGCCTGCGGAGGCCAAGCGCTAGGCTGACCCCCCGGGTGGCAGGTGTCGTGCGGGTTTTGTGTAGGTAAGGTCATATCGGTGTACACCGCAGGGTGGCAAGGGCCGGGTGGACTCCACGCTTGGTCATGCTGGCATTCCCGGCTGGGTGAGGCAGGCTGGATGAACCTCGGCCTGGTGGTAAAGGCGCACCGCGGGTTCGCTCGGGTGGCCTGAGCTAGCCTGCCACCCTGCCCCTTTGGGGTGACAATGAAGGGGGCGGCAGGCTTGTACTGACGCTGCCCAGTGTGGTGTGGTCACCCAAACCACTATAGGAGGAAGTAGACGGGCAGCTCTGTTTCCCCCATGTAGAACCCGCATGACTTATTTGTTAGGCCCTGTTGCAATCTGAAGTATATTTAAATAGTTAATAAAGTGGCCCTTTGTACCATATGCCCTTGCCTGTGTCTTTATTGGGGGGTGCTGGGTAAATAAGTGGCTCTGCAAGACACTGGAAGTGATCAAAATAATTTTTTTTTTCTTGTGACGTTGCGGACCACTTCTCAGGGTCTCACGGACCACCTGTGGTCCCCGGACCATAGGTTGGGATCCAGTGACATATAAAAATAAAAAAGAAGGCGAAACAGCCATCCCATGCTATGAATTAAGGCTGGAATCATAACCACACTTTCCTGAACGTCAGCCCCATTGAACAAAATAGGACTTACTTCTGAGTAGACCTGGTTAGGATTCTGCCCTTAGTGTGGTATATTATATACTCTTGCACTGTCTCGAGTACAGGTCACTGACTCAGAAATGAGTCCCCACACATGCAGACATGAGTCTG
This sequence comes from Tiliqua scincoides, assembly GCF_035046505.1. NCBI lineage: Eukaryota > Metazoa > Chordata > Lepidosauria > Squamata > Scincidae > Tiliqua > Tiliqua scincoides. The sequence continues at coordinate 98,661,234 of NC_089825.1, read as the reverse complement.
TCTCTGTCTGGGTGTGCTGGCTTACTTTTTCTGAGGCGTGAAAGACATTATATTGTATTTTTAATGTCTATTTGTATTTTTTAATCTTAATTGTTAGCCGCCTTGGGTGCCGTTCGGGGAGAAACGTGGAATACCAATCCAATAAATAAATAAATAAATAAATAAATTATGAGGCCATCCTTTAGACAGGCAAGCAGCAGGGAAATTCCAGCCAGGAGACAGGAAAGGGTTAATGTTTTGGTTTTCCACTGAGAAGGAGGGGGGCTGGGTGGGAGGTGGGAGCAGGCTCTCTTGTCCATCTCTGAAGGAACTGAGAATCATTGGATGGTTTTTTCCCTAACAAGTGTGGGAAGAAGGTGTTGGCCAAGGGTAGTGGTGGTTCTTAGTCATCCAGAAGAAATGGCATGGTTTCAGCAGGCTCAGTGAATGACTGGCCACAGTGGAACTACTTCTGAGTCAAGCTGCAGAGGAGTGGGTCATACTGGTAAACCTGCCAGCTGCTGCATGTGACCCTCCTGCCTCTCACCGCTTCTGTCCCCACTCTCACGCAGTTTGTTCCACCCCACCCCCTACCTTGTTTACAGATGGGATGGGGATACCAGGGGAGTATCAAATGAGAACTCCAACACACACACACACACACACACACACACACACACACACACACACACACACACACCCTGGCAGCAGCTCCGTTTTTGTCCACAGAGCCACAGCTGACGATTTTGCAGAAAAACTTGGGACTGGAGTCTTAGTGCCCAAAATGCTCTTGGCAACTCAGAAAGTCTGCTTGTTAGCAGCGGTGTAGCTAGCGAGCAGCATGGGGGTGGTCCACCCCAAGTACCACCCTTGGGGGGGGTGACACCACATATGACCTGTGAGGGGTGCCCCAAAAGGGGGATCTCTTGGAATCACACAGCAGGTCGTTAAGGGTCAGCTGGATGGTCTCTTGGGACCCCTGGGTGGGGTGTCCACCTCCCTGGGGTTCCTTGCAGGGGAAGCCTCAGACCAAACCAGGAGGAGGGGGTTCACGACACCCTTGTCCTCCTCCCTGGAGGCAGGACCTAAGGCCCTTGGTCTTCAGGCAGGGGCTCCCACCTTCCTGTTCCAGAACAGCCTGTCATCAAAGGCTTCCCTGCTTTTATCCTCCCCAGCCACACCCTTGGCTCCTCCCCTTCCTCCCTCTCTAGGCTTAAAGGGGCCCTGACCCTAGCCTGCTTCCCTCCTCTTTGGTGGTTAATGGTGACTCTGCCCTGCTACCTGCTCTGGTCAGGTGAGCTCTGGGGGCAGTCTCTCCCACCCAGCTGCCCTGAGTCTTGCCTGGTCAGCTGGAGAGGCAGTGGTGGCTCTGTGGCTAGGCAGTTCTGCCCCTGGCCTGCAGCCAGGTAAGGCAGGGGTCGGACAAGGGCTCGACCCCTGTCATGACCCAACATTGCTAACATCGCAGAGGTGAGGAATGACCGCATCATGCTACATGCCGTTGGATGCCAAATTTCTAGCTGAATGCACTGGAAAAAAACAGGGTAAGGTATCTCCTTTCCATCAAATGTTATGGCCAAAAAAACAGGAAACCCAAAAATGCATGGAGCCCTATGAAAAGTGAAATTGAGCCATATTGCATGTTTACTCATGAGTAGGTAAGCTTGTCTTAATTCTTTTGAAAGGACTGAGAAGAATCCAAAGACGCCAGAATGGTTCCTATGCAATGAAAACAACCCCCAAAAAACACATAAGAAGGAAGTCCCTCCCTCCAAGCAGACGAATGTATTGAGCCCTATGGAAAGCAAAAGTAAGCCACATGTCATGTTTACTCACAAGTAAGCAACCGTGCCTTGGCTGCTGATCAAGTCAGGCAAAGGGGAATGCAAGGCTAGCTACATGGTCCCAATCCGATGAAAGTGGAGCTGAACAAATGCTCCAGAAGGCAGCACCCCCAAAGAATAGAACAGAGGCATCAGCTAGTAAGATCAATTTTTATTTGTTTTTAGACTTGTAAAGCCAGGTGGGTCCTGATAGTGATACGCTTGAAATATAAAACACTGAACTGGGCAATGGGGAGGGCTGGAAATCTCACTATTTGGGTGGAGGGGGTGTTATGGCAGACAGGCTACAGAGAAAATTTACTTGGTGAAACAGGGCTGGCTTCCCCTTATTTAATTATTTGTTTTTCTTTAATTTATTTTTTTAATTATTTATTTTATTTTGCTAGATCATGTCCCTTCCAGTCATGACATCACTTCTGGTGGGTCCCGGACAGATTGTCATTCTAAAAAGTGGGTCCCAGTGTTAAAAGTTTGAGAACTACTGCCTTAACTCAAAACAGGTCAATGAGACGTCCTCGGGGAAGTGGCGGATGGGTGACACCCTAGTGACCAAAATTCTAGAAATTGTGACTTTTAGGAATAATACCATCATGTTATATACCATTTGATGCAGAATTTCATGTGCTGTTTGTGGGGAAATATTCACTGCATTTATTTTCTGGCCATTATTATTATTATTCATGTCATGTCATGACCATTACTATCTCTCAGTCTTGGATGTTTGGGGAAAATAGATCAGTTCAAATTCATTTGGATATTAACTTTAGGTATATGTACTAATGGTTTGTTTCAGCATTCCTACAAGACTTGTACAATACCAACTGTGACTGTAAGGCTGCAGTCCTATATACACTCTCCTGGCAGTAAGCCCAATTCAACATACTGAGACTTTGAGTAGTCAGTTATAGGATTGCGCTGCAGAGGTAAAATCCTTTGGTCGCCCTGCACTGCTAGGACTCATATTCCAGCATTGCAGGACACTTTCTGGCTGCCACAAATGGAGACTCAAGTAAGTTGTTGGCAGGGTTGGGTATTGGGCAGAGAGGAGGAGTAATAGGGCACTTCAGGGGAGGAACAGGGGTGGGTCAGGGAGGGAAGGGGTTGATCTGGTGAGAGTCATGCATGTCGAATCCTATCCCCTAGTTTTCAAGCCTCCCCACCCTCAGGCTCTCCTTGGGCTTATACCAGTTATAGAGCTGGCATAGGTACAAGGAGACCCCTAGGCTATCAGGGGGCCTATACAGAGGTCAGGGGAAAGTATGCTCATTTACATCTCAAAGGCCTCTCAATCCTGCCCCCACCATAGCAAGCAGTGCATGCCTCCAGGAATGCTCTCATGTTCAGGAATGTTCCCAAACAAATGAAGAGGTGACCTTGCTGAAGGATTTTAGCCCAACCTGCTTAAATCTGCTATTCCACACAATGGCCTCATCATGGATGGTAAACTCTTGACTTGGAGAAATCTTTCCAGCTTGGATCTTAAGGAAGGATTGATTGGGGAAAGTGACCCAGTTGATGACATCAAGTCCAGAAGACAGTTCCTCTTTGGCAAACCAGACTTCATGGCCAGCACCATTGTTAAAGTGGACATTCTTCAAAAAAGAGTGCATGTAAATTGGACAAAAATAAAAAACATCTGATAGCTTCAATATATACTGTGCACTGTATTACCAAACCTCTGGTCAGAATAGGCACCTGTAATACTGGGATGTTCAAGTTAAAAGAACTTTTTTCATTTATTGAAAAGTATTAGTATACGCTTGGCAGATCTTCCTCATCAGGGGTGCTCACACTTTTTTGACTTGAGAGCTACTTTGAAACCCAGCAAGCCTGGAGATCTACCAGGGGGGAAGGAATATTTTAATATTCATCACACACACACACACACACACACACACACACACACACACACACACACTCACTCACTCACTCACTCACACACACACACACACACACACAATGTATATGTAATATTCTATCTATATGCATCTATCAAATCTCTTATATATAGTATATATTAAATATATTAATGAATAATATATATATATATATATATATATATATATATATATATATATATATATATATATATATATATTTATAAACACACATTATATGTGTATATATGTAAAAATCATATATACTGCTGAGTCAGCAGTCAGTCCCATTACAGTCAATGGGGCTTACTCCCGGTTAAGTGTGGACAGAGCTGCAGCTGCGAGTCAGCGTGGCTCACTCCCAGGCAAGCATGGCTGGTATTGCAACCTTCGAGCCCCACCGCACGTCTGCTCAGCAGCCAGTTCCCCTGCGGCCAGGGGCCACTCCCGTGAGCATGGCGGGACCACAGCCTTACTTGTAGGTGAGGCCGTCCCCGCAGTTGAGCATCTGCTGGGCGGTGATGCCGTCGTCGGGCACATAGCCGGTGCAGCCGCTGATCAGGTAATTGGCCATGCTGGGCGCCCAGGTGGACCACGGCAGAGAGGGAGAGGGAGAGCGAGAGCAGAGCATGTGCCAACCTCCCTCCACCACGTGGGTGCTCCCTCCCCTGCGCACACACAGACGGGACTCCTACTGCCGGGCGGCGCATGCACGCACTGATGAGATCAGCCACGCACTCCAAAAGACACTCGAGCCTGGTGCGTGACGAACCCCGCCCACTTCTATGGCGCTCTCTCCAATCTGAAATAACCCGGAGTTGCACCCTGTGCATGTGCGGGTGTGACTCTAGCAATGAAGTCTATAGCGGCTATATAGACTTCATTGCTAGAGTCACACCCGCACATGCACAGGGTGCAACTCCGGGTTATTTTAGATTGGAGAGAAAGGGCTCCGCGATCGACTCATTTTGCCTGGCGAGCTACCAGTCGATTGCGAATGACGTACTGAGCACCCCTGTTCCTCATCTTCCTCTCCTCTCAGCTCACCATCACATCCAACACTTCCACATCTATGGGCCCAGTCCCAACTTTGCAGCACTGATGCCACTATGCCAAAGGGGCATGCTCTGCATCCTGCAGTGTGGGGGAAGTCACAGAGGCCTTGTCAAGGTCAGGGAAGAATTGTTCCTTTACTTGGGGCTACGCTGCAGCTCATTTGTGCTGGAGACTTGGATAGGATTGGGCCCTATTGAAGTATTCAATTTGTTCCTCTATTCAAAGGTTTCCAGGGAGCTTTGTGGATGCTTCCACAATGAAAATTAATATTTCAGGGACGTGCGATTCGGGGCAGCAGGTGTGGCGGAACTGCCTTGTCGTTGTCCTTGGAAAAGCACCGCAGTTGCACTGCCTGCTTACACCTGTTTTCTCAGGTATAAAGAGAGCCTCCTCAGGTGGAAGCAGGTGGGGCAGCTGTGGCACTTTTCCATGGGCTACAAAGGGGCAGTTCTGTCTCACCCGCGACCTGAATCACATGTTCCTGTTATATTCTGCTTTTCTTACATTTTGGAACTTAAGGCTTCAACCCTATGCAGTTTCCTAGGAGTCAACCCCATTGAACACAATGGACTTACATCTGAGTAGACATGCATAGGCTTGGGCTATAAAGCAATGTTCATGGGATATCCAAGATGTCTGTCATCAAAGTCCTGCAAGCTTCAGATCTGCTTAGCTTTAGCAATATGCCCCCCCCCCATGTGCCTGGGAAAATGATTTCACCCACACCACCTATTCAATCCACAGCAAGTTTACATAGAAGTGATTTCCACTGTGCTCCAATTATCTTCCTTGTAATTGTGCTTGGGATTGCACCATACATAACCATTGCAATACAGTGAGGAATATACCTGCCAGGGTTCAGTGTTCAAAGGTTTGCATGTGTTCAGCATTGTTTTTGGCCTGGATGTATATATGGCATTTAAAGCATGTGCTACAGCATAGAGACCATTGTAAATACGGTAGCTCACATCACTCATCTCCATCTCAAATACAGTCTGAGGCAGGCTCTCCAGTTTCTCCTCTCCTGTACAGTGTTTACAAGTTTTAATTTTTCCATCACTGCAACACTGGAATGCAGATTTGTAGAAAAGGCAGAGAAAACGTGCAAGTGACTTTTTAGGTTTTAGAGTCTGAAGGAAGTCCTGGAATCCTGGCACAGCCTTCACGGAGGTTGTGAAAGACAAAGTCCCATGGAATATTTTTGCACAGAAGCCCTCAGTGTCAACAGTGCTGACGAAATCCCACTGAGGTGACATGATCCATACCTTCCCTATAAGAAGTCTATATATAGATTCAGTTACGTGTATAATAGCTGCCAATGGTTCCAGAGTCTGAGAGTCCCCGTCAACAATAACAACGTTGACTGTAGTGGATAAAAGTGTGGAGCGTATCCTGTATACGTTTTGCCACTATGTATTTTGAGTGTTATCCAAATTAAGATCCTTGAGAATGCCTGTCCTTTCTAAGAAGGCAAGGAGGCTTCACTGGGCAGGAGGTCTGGTCTAGAGGGTAGAGCCTCCATTTGCCTGAAGATTAACATCCACAAGGTCGCCATTTCGAGGCCACCGGCACCGTGCGACCTTGAAGCAGCTGGCAAGCTGCAGCTGAGCTGTTCCATCTGCTCGGAGCGTGGGAGGATGGAGGCCAGAATGTTAAACCAGATCGGAGTGTAACACCTTGAATGTAGTGGTTCTTGAAAGAAAGAACCTTCTTTCAATTTGTAAAAATCCCTGTGTGGATTTAATAAGCCTGCTTATGTAAACCGCCTTGAATAAAGTCTTGAATAAAGACCAAGAAAGGCGGTATATAAATACTGTATATTATATATTATTATTATTAAGGCAACAGAAATGCTGTTCCGGGCCAGCAGTGGTGTCAGCCTCTGCAGAAAGCCTTCTCCACTATCATCGTCTGAAACGATGAGACCAATCCACGTCCATTGGAAATGCAACAGTAGCTGGACTATGCCGGTGTGCAGAGTATCTTCCCTTATTGCCATCCAGTATAGAAAAGGGAAATTATATTTTGTGACTGGTTTCACAGCCATCCCATGCTATGAATTTAGTGTTATATATTATTTACTCTGGCACTGACTTGGGACTGAGGCTACTGACTCAAAAATGAGTCCCCACGCAGGCAGAATCAAGTCTGTCTCTGTCTGGGTGTGTTTCACCCGGGGACTTACCCCTTGGCAGGAAGGGTCCGGGTGGACGTGGCAGGCAGCGAAGGTGCCCTGCACCCCTGGGCAGGTGGAGGTGCGGGGCGACCAGCGGGGCGACCCGTGGGCTGGGGGAGCAGAAGCAGGCAACCGCAGGCAGCCCCAGAGCAGCAGGCAGAGGCAGTGCGGCCACCCCGAGGAAGGGAAGCCGGCCATGGGAGCAACCAGCCTGCCACGTCGCTCCTGCACAATGCGGCAGGAGCAAGCATCCAGAGAGACAGATGGCCCAAGATCTCAGGCCCAGCTGAACCGCGGAAGGGGAGGAGCCTGGTGGGAGTGCAGCAGGGCTCATAAGGAGCCCGACCACCGAAGCGGGAGGCTCCAGGGCAAGTTACGGGGAAGAGGGGGGAGAACAGCCACTGACGCCCACCCCCTGGCAACCAGCAGGAAGTGCTCTCTGGCTGGGAGCATCCCAAGGAAGCCAACCAGCACAGGAGGCATGGGAGAAGCGTACTCCCACCCTCCCTTGGCAGAGTGAGAGCAGAGGGACAGGCAGGGCAGCCTATCCCCTCCCAGCCACCTGGGACTCCAAGAGGGCATCCCAACTGACCCCCTTGGGAAGGGGGAAAGACAAGGGGTCACCCAACCCTACCAGAGACGTAGGGATCGGGGCCCGGATGCCAACAGTGACAACAAGAGATACCCAAGGGAGCAGCAGCCTGACTATGCTGGACCAACAGCTGAGTACCCTCAACCTCAATGGGGTAAGGACCAGATCTCTATGGCACTGGCATAGTTCATGCTAATTCCCCCAAAGAGACTTGTGAAGGAAACAAGGACTCTGCTTTGCGTTCTAGGAAAAGACTTTATCATAAACATGTACAAGTGGGATTCTGTGCTGTAACAGATCCAAATGAATGTTAAGACATTGACCAGATTAAATCGTGCGTGCAGAACACTTTTCGCAGCTCCTCGTCTTCCTTGCCACCCCCATCAGGCTTCCTTAACTGGTGCTGCTACCTCAGAGGCTCCGACCCCTGGCCCAGCCCCGGGAATGGACTTCACAGTGTGCTTGCTTACTTTTTATGAGACGTGAAAGGCATTGTGGGGCCATCATTCAGACCAGGCAAGCAGCAGGGCCCTTCCAGCTGGGAGGCAGGGAAGACTTAATGTTTTGGTTTTGCATTGAGAAGGAGGTGGAGGGAAGGCAGGTGGGCTCTCTTGTCCATCTCTAAAGGAACCAGTGGTATTTGGAAGAAGGTTTTTTCCCTGGACGAGTGAGGGAAGAAGGCGGCGGGGGTGGTGGTGGTGGTAATTCACAGCCATCCAGGAGTCATGGCATGGTTTCAGCAGGCTCCTTGAATGACTGGTCACAAGGAAACTACTTATGAGTAGAGCTGCAAAGGAGTGGGTCATACTGGCAAGACTGCCCACTGCTGCATATGACCCTCCTCCTCGTGCCACTTCTGTCCGCGCACTCACACAGTTTGTTCCACTCCCTCCCACCTTGTTTTCAGATGGGATGGAGACATCAGGGAAGTATTAAATGAGAATTCCAACATTCACATAAACATACACCCTGGCACCAGCTCTGTTTTTGTCCACGTAGCCGCAGCTGACTTTTTTACCTAAAAACCTAGAACTTGAGACTTTTGGAGTCCCCACAATGCTCTAGGCAAGTCGGAAAGTCTGCTTGTTCGGGCTCCTTTTCAAGTCAAGTTAAAGGGGGTGGAGACTCATAACTTGACTCAAGTCAAGCTGCACTCGATTTGCACATCTTTGCCTATGAAAACCATATTGGTCACCTGCTGTGTCACAATAACACATCATTGGTTCTTGGAATAATCAATCTCATTTGAAAGTTTTGAGTTCAAGAAATCCATGTTTTGTTACATAAGGCAATTGTGTTTTCTTTTTTGGGGTTAAATGGCCCAATGTGCGATAGAAAACAGATAATTCAACATGGTTTGCTTCATTTATGTTCTGCATGCAATTACTATTCCCAGATATAGCATTCAAATCCCATATAACATGAAGCTATTATTCATAAAAACGAATAGTCTAAAAAGTTTCCAAAATGTCGGCCACTGGTGGTTCCATCCCCCTGAGGGTGTCAGCCAATGCAGTACACACATTCCACACCCCTTCATGATACCACACAAGGCGTATCGCAATTTTTCTCTTTCTGACCCAGTGACCCCACCAGTGCAGCAGAGTTGGGCACTTATTCTGGTCTAATGCATCAACCTAGAGCTCATTATGACTGTGTGGCTGAGAAGATAAACATTGAAGGAAAAGGGTCCATTATAAGTGTACTATAAGTGTACTGTGGTAAAAGTACAGAGAAGCAGCACTTCATAAAGCTGAGAAGAAATTGGGTTATTGGATTATGACCAGAAATATTCATGACTGGAAAAAAACTCAGAAATATAGAAAATTTCCAATAGTTTGGACAACAAAGATTCCCTTCCTCTACTTAGAAAGAGTGTTCTTCTTGTCAAAGAAGGACTTCTTGGAGGAAGATTCTTCTCTTAGAGGATGGAAAGCTTTGGGTGCTTTTGGTGACCCATGTGCTGCCTCAGTATCATGCCTTTATATGAAGTTTCAATTTCCTTCTTTCAACATTTTGACTTCTGTGTTGTGTCTTTATCCTGCATTATTAACATTAACCTTGGATAGCTACCAAGGAGATGCAACTGTTGCTTCTGAAATCTGGACTGAGATAAAAACGTGATATTCTGTGCATACATTCTTGCTGTATGGAAACAGAGAGAGAGAAAAACATGCAAAACAGCTATCATCTTGGAATCGGATTTAATTTCTTCTTTTCTCTGTTAGCAGCTGCTTGGAGTTGAGATCTGGTTTTAGCACAATAACATAACATTTAGGGAGAAAAATGCAAGTCAGGAGGCCAGTGTTGGAGGCCAAGATGGAAAAGACCTCCACGGCCACCACCTCTTTCCCCTTGGTGCTCAGGTAAGCAGGAATGAAGGAGATCCACACACTGCAGAAGACCAGCATGCTGAAGGTGATGAATTTGGCTTCATTGAAAGTATCTGGCAGTTTCCGGGCAAGGAAAGCGACTGTGAAGCTGGTGAGGGCCAGAAAACCAACATAGCCCAGGACAGAATAGAGCATGATGATCGACCCTTCATTACACTCCACTATGATGTGCTCAGTCTGGGAGTGCATGTCAACATCTGGAAAAGGAGGAGAGGTGGACAGCCATACAGTGCAAATCCCCACCTGAATGAGGGAACAGGAAAGAACAATGGAGTGGGCCACTTTTTTCCCCAGCCATTTCCTCGTCCTGTTCCCTGGCTGGGTGGCCATGAAGGCCAGGACCACAGTGATGGTTTTTGCCAAAACAGAAGAAATTGCCACAGAGAAAATGATGCCAAAAGCCAACTGTCGGAGAAGGCAGGACACCTTTCCAGGTTTGCCGATGAAGAGCAGGGAGGATAGATAGCAAAGCAGGATGGAGCTGAGAAGAATGCAGGTGAGGTTTTGATTGTTGGCTTTGACAATGGGAGTGTCCCAGTTCCTTAAAAAGATCAGTATCACCAAAACTGTCATTGTCATAAAGGAAAAAGTGATGGAAACAAAACCGATTCCTAAGGGCTCATTGTAGTTTAAGAAGGCCATGTGTTTGGGGATACATTGGTCTTGGTTCTTGTTTGGGTACTGATCTTCTGGGCATTTGACGCAATGAGCTGCATCTGAAAGGACAAAGAGAGTGTCAGTAACTCTATTAAGTCATAAGAATGATGGGAGGTTGGAAGCAAATGATGGACAAGAATTCCTCATTTTCCTTTTGAGCACTTCATTGCTTAGGGACGGGGGATGAACAAATGCAGCAAGGAATAAGCCTCCTTGGGATTAATGTGATGGAATGCCTCTGAAGTCTTTCAAAGTGCTTCACTTGTTGCAGTTGTAGTAAGTGTTCCCTTTAAGAATCAGTGCATCATAAATCAAGTGTTTGGAGAAGAGCAGGCGAATACAAAGTCATATGTTATGGTTTTTGTGTGCAATAATATTTGCAAATATTTCTGGAAAATCTGTGCACTGCCACTTACCTGTCTGGTTAGACATCATATCATCAGGACACGGAGTACAATCATAGCAACAGATTGCTTCCCCCTCTCGAACCGTCTTGCTGTGTCCAACATGGCAGCTCTCAACACAGGTTGAACGAGGCAGATTCTAAGAACAAAGAATGGGGAGAAACGAGGAAGCGAACATTGGATGCCCACCTTCATGACCATCCTTGCCTTTCAGTGCACTTCACCAAATCGAGAGCAGCTCACCTGACCAGCAACAGATTACTCCCCTGCTGCGAGTGACCTGTTCAAGACTCCTGTTCTATTTGATTTCAGGGAGAGTTCTATTCTCCCATTTTGGTAGAGAGATTTTTTTTTTCCTACTGAGGCTCAAAAGAGCTCAGGGCAGAGCCAAATGAAACAGGAAATACGTCAGTATTTGGTTTTATTCCCAAAGGGCCCTTTGCTAGCAGAAGACTTAGCATGCTTTTATTTCATCAGGGAACTGGCCCATCGCACTGGCATTCCTGGCCCCTGTGCTGCCCCAGGCCAGGACCACAGAATGCTGCCAGCCCCAGTGGTTGCCACCTCTTACCATCACATCCAGGAGGCACGTGGCCTCCTCTGGCCTTCTGGAGGCCTTCAAGTATTTTTAAACATCACTTCCAGTTTTTGTCAAAAAACCAGAAGTGACAGTTTGAAGGGTTTTGAAGAAGGCCTTGTGCCTCCAGCCCGGTTCCTGGAAGGACTTCAGAGGGCAGCTGAAAATGGCGATTAGGAGATGTGGATGGTGGTGAGGGTGCGAATGGCAGCTAAGTTTGGTTCAGGGTTGATTAGGTCGGTCAGGTGTGTCCCCATTCACTTCACTTCATTTTAAGCATATTAAACCTGATGCTACCATGGTATGCATGTTGGGAAATGTGGCAGATCTGACATGTGCAACCTCCACAGCCCCCAGAATGCCTCCAGAGGGTATCCAAAAACAGTGGTGAGGGGGCATGGCTGGCAGCAGGGGTGTGGATGGTGGCATGGGGGCTGGCCAGCTCTGAGGGGTGGCGCCCATGGCATTTTACCTCCTCTCAAGGTATGCCAGTGCCCAATAGCAATTAGATTCTGATGAGGTGATGTCTAAGTATAAAAAATAGGGACAAAAGTAGAAGCTCTTTTAATGTCCCCCACTATGACCATCCTTCTTTTTCCAGTAGGCTTCAAGTTGTTTTTGTTGTTGTAACCTTTGTTGGCATATACATATACATCAAAACAATCTACAAATAAAATTCAAAATTTATATAAGATCAGAAGATGGCTACACAATCCATAAATGCATGTTACACACAGGAAATATCCAATAGTCAATATGCCCCCATTAGCTGACCTCATACAGGGCTAGGCTGCCAGTCTCATTTCCCTCGTACTTGTGACTGTGGCGACAAAACAAGATATGTCAATAAGAGTTTCTCCCTTCTCTACTGACAAAAGTGCAAATATGTTTAAAATAGTTTTATTCTGTGTTTTATTTATTTTAGCACCGAGACCCACTTTTTAGAGTGACAATCTATTGGGACCCACAAGAAGTGATGTCATTAACCTGGAAGTGATCTTATGGCTTCTAGTGACACCATCAAGCAGGAACATTTTTAACTCCCCCATGCAACAAAATTAGAGTAAATAAGTACATTAAAAGATTACAGATTGGCTTAAAATAAAGAACCACCATCCCAAGCAGTTGCCAATCAGTTTTTAAAAAATGCCCCAAACACCACACAAACTGCAATCCTATTCAACAACAACAACAACAGTATTTATATACCACTTTTCAACAAAAAGTTCATAAAGCGGTTTACAGAGAAAATCAAATATCTAATGGCTCCCTGTCCCAAAAGGGCTCACAATCTAAGAAGATGCAACACCAGCAGACAGCCACTAGAAAAGACACTGCTGGGGTGAGGTGGGCCAGTTACTCTCTCCCTGCTAAATAAAAGAGGAGCACCCACTTGAAAAAGTGCCTCTTAACCAGTTAGCAGGAGTTAACTATTCACACTTACCTGGGTGTTATCCCCATTGACTATCATTGTTAAAAGCATGTACATAATAGCCTGTTAAAAGTGCAGATCGGTAACATTTACGCAAATGCAGTCACATGCATCTAAAATATTAAAAATAAAATACACCTTGAAATGAATGGAGGCCCACCTGAAATTGCCTTGTGACCCACCTAGAGGGTCCTGACCCACAGTTTGAGGATTCAATTCAGCACAGTGAGACTTACTTCTGAGTAGGCAGGCATAGGATTGCTCTGTAAGGGTACGAACTCACATTGAAGCATTACACTTTCTGGCAGCAGAAAAGCCAAGCCACTGTTTCGTGCTGTCAGGCCAATGCCACAAATGGTGAACAGTGCAGACTGCACAGCTGTGGCTTCAGGAGTCTCTACCAACCCAAGCAAGTTGTCGTCAGGGGTGGGCCAGGGGCAGAGAGGAAGAGTAATGGGACACTTCAGGGGAGGAACCGGGGTGTGTCAGGGAAGGAAAGGGTTGATCTGATGGTAGTCGTGCATTTCGGATCCGATTCCCTATTTTTCAAGCTGCTCCACCCTCTGGATCTCCTTAGGCTTATACCAAGTATGTAGCTGGCATAGGTTTGAGTAATAATAATAATAATAATAATAATATACAGTATTTATATACCGCCTTTCTTGGTCTTTATTCAAGACTTTATTCAAGGCGGTTTACATAGGCAGGCTTATTAAATCCACGCAGGGATTTTTACAAATTGAAAGAAGGTTCTCTCTTTCAAGAACCACCACATTCGAGCTGTTACACTCCGATCTGGTTTAACGTTCTGGCCTCCATCCTCCCACTCTCTGAGCAGATGGAACAGAACAGCTGCAGCTTGCCAGCTGCTTCAAGGTCGCACGGTGCCGGTGGCCTCGAACTGGCGACCTTGTGGATGTTAATCTTCAGGCAAATGGAGGCTCTACCCTCTAGACCAGACCTCCTGCCCATTAAACTGTCAGGGGGCCTATGCAGAGGTAAGGGGAAAATATGTTCCTTTACATCTCAAAGGCCAATCAATCATGCCTCCACCACAGCATGTAGTGCATGTCTCCAGGAATGTTCAGATGCTCAGGAATGCTTGGATGGTGTGGGTAAAATCATGTACCTAGGCAAATGAGGAGGTCACCTTGCTAAAGTATTTTAGCCCAACCTGCTTAAATCTGCTATTCCATACAATGGCATCATCGTGGATGGAAAACTCTAGACTTGGAGACATCTTTCCAACTTGAATCTTAAGGAAGGATTTATTGGGGAAAGTGACCCAATTAATAACAGCAAGTTCAGATGACAATTCCTCATTGGCAAACCAGACTTCATGGCCAGCACCATTGTTAAAGTGGACATTTTTCAGAAAAGAGTGCATCTAGATTCGACAAAAATGGAAAATAGAAAATAGTTGATACCGTAATATTGTACACTGTATTATCAAACACCCGGTCAAAAAAAATGTACCTGTAAACCTGAGATGTACAAGTTGCAAGTTACTAGAACATTTTATTCATTCATTAAAAACAGAATAGGCTTGCCAGATCTTCCTCATCTTTCTCTCCTCTCAGCTCACCATCATATCCAACATTTCCCTATCTTTGGGCCCAATCCTATTCAACTTTCTCGCACTGATGCAGCTAGGGCATGCACTACATCCTGCAGTGTGGGGGTAGTTACTGAGGCCGAGGGGCTACACTGCAGCTGCATTGGTGATAGAAAGCTGGATAGGTGGAGCCTTATTGAAGTATATCATTTGTTCCTCTACTCGGTGGTTTTCAGGAAGCATTGTGTTAACAATGCAAGTTGCTGGTTTTCACAATTAAATATTTATATTCCACCTTTCTTTCATTTTGCAACTTTAAGCATTGCATCTGGGATACCCAGTTTGTCTGTCTTCAAAGTCCTGCAAGATCCAGATCTGCTTAGCTTCCGCAATGCGTCCACCCCATGTGCCCAGGGACATGATGTCACCCACACCACCCATTCCATCCACAGCAATTTCATTTAGAAGAAATTTTCATTTTGCTCAGTAGCAAGTTTCTTCCTACTAAGTGTGGTTGGAATGACATCATACATAATCATTTCAATACAGTGAGGAATATACCTGCCACGGTTCAATGTTCAACAGTTTGGATGTGTCTCTGTTCATCATTGTTTTTGGTCTGGACATATATATGGCATTTAAAGCATGCGCTGCAGCATAGAGAGCATTGTAAATACGGTAGCTCACATCACTCATCTCCATCTCAAACAGAGACTGAGACAGGCTCTCCAGTTTCTCCGCTCCTGTACAGTGTTTACAGGTTTTAATTTTCCCATCATGGCAACACCTGAATGCATATTTGTAGAAAATGCAGAGAAAACGTGTGAGTGACTTATCAGGCTTTAGAGTCTGAAGGAAGTCCTGGAATCCTGGCACGGGCCTTGTGGAGGTTGTGAAAGACAAAGTCCCATGGAATGTTTTTGCACAGAAACCGTCCATGTCATTAGTGCTGGTGATATCCCATTGAGGTGGTGTGATCCAAACCTTACCTATAACAGCTCTATATTTAAATTCAGCAATATATATGGTAACAGAGTCTGAGAGTCCCCGTCAACAACAACAACATTGGCTGTCATTGATAAAAGTGTGGAGTGTATACTTATTATATTTTTTAAGTATGTACTTTGAGTGGGATCCAAATTAAGATTCTTGGCAACATCAGTCCTTTCTAAGAAGGCAACACAAATGCTATTCTGGGCAAGCAAAGGTGTCAACATTTGCAGGAAGCCTTCTCCACTATCATCTTCTGAAACAATGAGGCCAATCCAGGTCCATTGAAAATACAGTAGTAGCTGGACTATTCCGGTGTGCAGAGTACCTTCCCTTATTGCCATCCAGTATATAAAAGGAAAATTATTTCTTGTGACTGGTATCTCGTATGTTCCATAGGAAATCTAATGGGAGAAAACATGGCTCATGACAGCTCTGAAAATTAACCACCGTTTTCCAAACCAAAGTATTTATTACACTCCAGACTTTTGCTTTTTGATGATAATCTAACAGGGGGAAACATTGCTCATAGCAGGTTTGAAAATTAACCACTGTTTTCCATACCCAAGTGTTTACTACAATCCAGACTTCTGCTTATCGATGATACTCTGAGTATACTGAACAATGTATCTTTGTAGACATTCTCATCAATAAATTATAGTACGTTTGCAATCCTATACACACTTACCTGGGAGTAAGCCCCATTGAACACCATGAGATTTACTTCTGAATAGACATGCAAACCAAAGTGCTTCTCTCCAATATTATATTCCAGATTTTTGCTTATTGATGATACTTTAAGCATACTGAACTATGTGTCTTTAGACATTCCCGCCTAGAATTTATAGTAAGTCTGCAACACTATACACGCTTTCCTGGGAGTAAGCCCCATTGAACACAGTGAGACTTGTAGTCATGCATAGGGTTGTGCTCTAAATGAGTTACAACACATTTCCTTTCACCATGTCCACAAGCCATCACTTAATGTCCTGAAATGGGTAATGTATTTGATTCAGACCAAGCTATTGTTTTGACAGAGCTTCTCCATTTTTTTAAAAGAATAAAATCACCTCTATGGTTTGTATCCCCAGAATATGAGACATAAATAAGCAGTATTGAAATCAGTGCGACCAGATTGCGGTGCTTAAACTTAAGAACAGTGTATATAATGGGCTGTATTTATGACACATTTTCTTGGGATACAAAACTGGGTGCTATACACTGAAAAGCATATTTAGGGCAGGGGGTCTGGCTCAGTGGTAGAGCTGCTGCCTTGTATGCCTGAAGATCTGGGGACACAAGTTCAAAACAACCAGAAGTATCTGAGAGCTATTGACACGCTGATAATGAGTTGACCATTGGTGACAGAGAAGAGTTGCTGTCAAGTTGGATGGGAGGTGAAGACTGGGAGATTCTATTGTAAAAATCTCTATGGGGGTTTAAAAAACCTTGCTATGCAAACCACCTTGAATTAAAGTCTGAGGAGAAATCTGATGACGAAGAAAGGCAGCATATAAATACCTGTATTATTATTATTATTATTATTATTATTATTATTATTATTATTATTATTATTATTTAGAGCTGAAGGTCTCTCTGCCCACCTCTGGGTTGCTGGTCAGTCATTTTATGTCCTCCTATACAACTGAGATCTCAAGGACCTCCTCAAATGGTTACTTCTTTTGATTAAACAATTTACTTCTTGCATTGCATTGCCCCTTTGCAATTCTTTCAAGCAAAAAAAAGGCATTCACTGATAAAGTCCCAAATAATATAAGAAGAGCAGTTTTATGCCACCCATTCATGCATCTGAATGTACATACCTGTGGAAACTTGTAGTGGCTAAGAATGTTGGCCATCTGGATGACATACTCTACCGTGAATCCCCCAATGACAGACAAGACATCACCTTTCTTATCACACTTGTAATTGGGTACATTCCTTTGCTGTTTGAAGAGAAGATGCAAGATGGACTTATATGTGGCCATTCCTTCAAAAAAGTTGTCGTAGATTTTAAAACCCAGGGTCATGTTGGGCAAGAGGTTGGGATTCCTGTTGATCTCATGAATGGCAAAAATGAAGACCAGGGCATGTTGATAATGTTTGTACTCTATTCTGCAATTAGATTGAAATTGAGGCAGAGATAACATCTATCACATTGTCACATGCACCACAAATACATATACAGCAGTACCACCCACAGTGGCATTTCCATGAGCACTGTTTTGCTACAGCATTGTTCATCCTGGGCATGACTAACAGCTATTGTGAATGCAAGCGGCCAATCAGTGTCAGGGTCTTGCCCCATCAAGAACAAAATTGGTGTGTTTTTTTTAGTGCTGATTCACATGGCACTCACATGGCACTCAATCACATGAGGGACAATGACCCCTGCACTATTGTACACCGAAAAGCTCATTAGTAGTACAATGAGAAAAGGAAGCAGAATTAAAGAGGGTTAAGGAAGAAGGGAGCTGGAATGAAGTTGTTCATCTAACCAGGACAAAAATGATTAGGTAGGGGAACACTACATCCTTTGCCATGAAGCAAGTCTTAGCTGCCCCTATCACAGATCCGCAATGGATCTACTCAGACCTGCACCAATGATTTTGCTGGTGCAAGTCCTAGTGGATATGTGTGAGTAGTTGGTGGCCTGGAATATCAATGACACACCCCTATCCCCACCCTGTTCTTCCCAACAAGCTGCACCTGTTGAAATTCCACCCCAGTGCCGTCATTTGTTCCTTAGTCTTCATGTTTCAAATAGAGTGATGGCTGCCAAAGACAAAAAAACTTACGTGAAATTGACTTTCTTCATTGCTGGTAGTCTCTGAAAATTGATTGCAGTGTGTACAGGACATATAAGAGAGAGGACCCCACCAATGGCAGCATCTCCTAGCCTAGTATCCCCATAGCTTCCTTCAATTTCACATTTACTGGGCACATCCTCCCAACAGACAAGAGAAGGGAGAAGCAGCAGCATCAAGAGCAAAAGCAGCCACAGGGCTGCAAAAGCAGGTCTAACCCAATTGCATCTGAACTTCTGCATCCTGAACTACAGTTCCAGCTACAATGAAATCTCTATGGCAGGTGCCTCGATAGAGCCTCACTCTGGAGCCACATGGAAGCAGCATGTGTGGTCACAGAGGTTCCTCCTGAAATGTTTGGCCGGTGTGGTGAGCTAAAGAAGAGATGCCTGATCAATCTCTGTTCCACCATTGAGCACTGACACAGTTCAGAATAAATCCAGAAGGAAATTACAGTACTGAATAATTACAGAGTACCTAAACACCTCCCTGATCTCCTTGTGAAATGAATAACATACATGTTTATGAAGATCAAACAGTATGTAATTTTGGGAAGGGCAGTCTGAACTGGGATCATGGTGAGATGTGAGATGTGTGTTGCCTTTGCTGCGATTCCAGTTCAGATTTCACCCCTCATTACAGATCAGCTACGCTATGGTAAATATAACTGATAAGGGAATGCTGCGCAGCTGGGCCCAATCATATTATACTACAAATAAAACATGGCCTGTTGGTATTTGTTTTAATAGCAGTGGGGACAACATTTAATAAACAGAACAATGGTGGATGAAGGGGGGCTTTAGGACTTTAGGACTTATAGTTACCCTTCCAGTCACGCCCCTGTGTGAAAATTTAAACAGAAAGCAATATCTGTCAATGCAAACATTGTTCTGCTTAATATAGTGCAGTAGTTCCCACACTGTGAGTCTGAAACCCACCAGTGGGGCATGACCCAATTTTTGATTGGTTGCAAAACTGACAGGGCAGATTGTGCCTCAAGGGTTAAATAAGCTGCTAATTGGGGGGTGGGGGCATTGCTGCCCAACCACCATTATCACCACACAGCTTAGTGTTTATGAATCAGACAGCAGCCTCTAGGGCCTGTTAAAAGTTTGCAAACCACTGGAATATTATGTAGTGGTGAGATCAGCCGTAGAACCACAACAAAGTCCTAAAGAACTGTGGCCACATCCTCAACGATCTGCTCCATTTGCCAGGCCCTCCAACTTCTCTTTCATATATAACAGTGGTTCCCAGCATTTGAGAGACTGCAGTCCACTGAGGCAAGAGTTGGAATTGTCAGGGTCCACATGCAACCCCTCCACCCCAGTACACTAAAGATACATTTAAATTTGTAATACTGGCAGCCCTTATTATCCACAGGGGTTCTGTTCTTGGAACCCCCATGGGTAATGAAATGGCAGTTCCCCCCCCCCAAACTCCCAGAGGCTCTTCTGAAGCCTGCGGAGGACGTGTACATCTGCCCTCAGCCTCTGCAGGCTTCCATATGAAACCTGAACTCGTTTAAAGGTGACTTCTGGTTTTCACCAAAAACCAGAAATCACTTTAAATGATTCTGGGCTTCATTCTGAAGCTAGCAGAGGCCATGGGCAGTTGCATATCTCCTCTATGGGCTTCGGAAGAGCCTCCAGAGGCAAGAGGAACACAGCTTCCTTCACTTCTGGGGGCTCCAGGTTCACCAGCACCAGAGGTTCAGAATTAGAAAAGATTTGTAATTAGAAATGCCCTTGGTGCCAATTTGGTGCCAGCGGACGATTATCCCCCTGCCTGCCTCGTGCTTCCAGGCTGATGATTCCACAGGCTCGGAATTAGAAAACATTCTAATTAGAAAGGATTTATTAGAGATTTATTATTTATAAATAATAAATAAGTGGCTAAGCGAGACACTGGAAGTGATCCAAATAATTTTTTTTTTTTCTTGTGATGTTATGGACCACTTCTCAGGGCCTCATGGACCACCTGTGGTCCCCAGACCATAGGTTGGGAACCAGTGACTTATATAAAATTAAAAAAGAAGGCAAAACAGCCATCCCATGCTATGAATTAAGGCTGCAATCCTAACTACACTTACCTGAAAGTCAACCCCATTGAACAAAATAGGACTTACTTCTGAGTAGACCTGATTAGGATTCTGAGCTTAGTGTCTTAAATTATATTGATGGAAAGATTTTCAAATTCTTTTCACTGATGCAATGCCAAATAGTCACAGACTTCATGAAAAGGGTTTCAAGGCTTTATTTACAGCTATTTACACACAAGCCAATTGATTTCAGTTTGGATACAGATGTTTACCCTTCACTTCCCATCTTGTCTCTCAAAGAACCACACCCAGAAAATCATATTAAAAACATGAAACAAACAAGTTACCCATGTGACACTGTATGTCACTTCCACCTCCTTATTGGGCATATTATGACACTATTTGGTGCATGGTTCCAGCTCTAACTAGGAGGTCATTTTGCCCTGCATCTCAAATGTTCCTGGCCCACAAACCTGGCCACACAAGTGGAACTCTCTCCCCTGGGAAAGTCATGATCCACATGTTCTCTTTGTTCAGGTCACTCTGACATCATGGCTATCCTGTTTTTAAATGAAACACCAGTCATTCTCTTGGTTCCAATTTCAGTTATTTTTCTCAAACAAGAGAAGACAAATTAACCCTCTCAAATCTCTATCAATATACACTAGCACTGTCTCGAGTACAGGTCACTGTCTTGGAATTAAGTCCCCACACATGCAGACATGAGTCTGTCTCTGTCTGGGTGAGCTGGCTTACTTTTTCGGAGGTGTGAAAGACATTATGGGGCCATCCTTCAGACAGGGCAAGCAGCAGGGAAATTCCAGCCAGGAGACAGGGAAGGGTTAATGCTTGGGTTTTGCACTGAGAAGGGGGGGTGGTGGGAGATGGGAGCAGGCTCTCTTGTCCATCTCTGAAGGAACTGAGAATCACTGGATGGTTTTTTCCCTAACAAGTGTGCGAAGAAGAAGGTGTTGGCCAAGGGTAGTGGTGGTTCATAGTCATCCAGAAAAAATGGCATGGTTTCAGCAGGCTCAGTGAATGACTGGCCACAGTGGAAGTACTTCTGAGTCGAGCTACAAAGGAGAGGGTCATACTGGTAAACCTGCCAGCTGCTGCATGTGACCCTCCTGCCTCTTACGGCTTCTGTCCCCACTCTCACGCAGTTTGTTCCACCCCCTCCCCCCCTTGTTTACAGATGGGATACGGATGACAGGGGACTATCAAATGAGAACTCCAACACACACACACACACACACACACACACACACACACACACACACACACACCCTGGCAGCAGCTCTGTTTTTGACCACAGAGCCACAGCTGACTTTTTTTGCCATAAAACTTGGGACTGGAGTCTTTTAAAGTCCCCAAAATGCTCTCGGCAACTCAGAAAGTCTGCTAGTTAGCAGTGGTGTAGCTAGCGAGCAGCGGGGGGTGGTCTAACCCAAGTACTAGTCTTGGGGGGGTGACACCACAAATGACCCAGCATCGCTAACATCACGGAGGTTAGGAATAATCCCATCATGCTACATACTGTTGGATGTCGAATTTCTAGCTGAATGCAATGGAAAAAAACAGGGTAAGATATCTCCTTCCCATCAAAAGTTATGGCCAAAAAACAGGAAACCCAAAAATGCATGTAGCCCTATAGAAAGTGAAATTGAGCCATATTGCATGTTTACTCATGAGTAGGCAAATTTGCCTTAGTTCTTTCAAAAGGGCAGACTGAGAGGAATCCAAAGACACCAGAATTGTTCCTATCCAATGAAAGCAGCCCCCCAAAAACACCTAAGAAGGAAGTCCCTCCCTCCCAGCAGACAAATGTATTGAGCCCTATGGAAAGCAAAAGTAAGCCACACACGGTCATGTTTACTCACAGGTAAGCAATCGTGCCTTGGCTGCTGGTCAAGTCAGGCAAAAGGGAATGCAAGGCTAGCTACATGGTCCCAATTCAATGAAAGTGGAGCTCAACAAATGCTCCAGAAGGCCCCCCCCCCCCAGAATAGAACAGAGGCATCATTTGGTAAGGTCAATTTTTCTTTGTTTTCAGACTTGTAAAGCCGGGTGGGTCCTGATAGTGATATGCTTGAAATATAAAAACTTACACTGAACTGGGCACTGCGGAGGGCTGGAAATCTCACTATTTGGGAGGGGGTGTTATAGCAGACAGGCTACAGAGAATATTCACTTGATGATACAGGGCTGGCTTCCCCTTATTTTAATTATTTGTTTTTCCTTAATTTAATTTTTTTATTATTTATTTTATTTTGATCGATGATGTCCCTTCCAGTCATGACATCACTTCTGGTGGGTCCCGGACAGATTGTCATTCTAAAAAGTGGGTTCCAGTGTTAAAAGTTTGAGAACCACTGCCTTTTTTTCCCTTTTTCTTTTTTTTGTACAAATGGTTTTAAATTATTTTCTTGGTTTTTTAGTTTTTTTAGTTTTTTTATTGATGTTTAGTTTTTTAAAGTATATATTACATAATCATAAATCAACAATCTTTCCCCCCCTTTTTTCCTTCCCCCCATGAACAGCGACCATTAACATTAAGTATTTATATCTGCAGCCATAAGCACACCTTTTGGATTTTATCCATTATAACAGTATTGCCCCCCCTTCCCTTACCCATCTTATATATCTGAACCATTTCTTTTTTATCTCGGTTTTCTTGTCTTCCCATGTGTTATCCTGTTTCAGTATTGATACTATGTCTGATTGTATCCATTCATATAAATACCAATTCCATTTTTCCACAGTCCATTTTGATGCATCTTTCCACCCATATGCTACGTATAACTGCATGGGTAGCTAGAATCATAGCTTTGAATAAATCCTGATAATGTTTTATTACTTTATTATTTCCCAAAACTCCCATAAATAACATTTTCCCAGAGAGCTCCAGCTTAGGGTTACATAATTCCTCCACCTTTTCAAATATCAATTGCCAAAAATCAATTACCTTAGAACATTCCCACCAAAGATGGGCATAATAACCCTTTACCCTCCTACAGTGCCAACAATTTGAATTCCTTCCTTTAATCATATAAGCCAGTTGGGCAGGTGTCCTATACCATTTCAATATTAATTTCATCTCCAATTCTCTAAATTTTTCCATTCTAATCTCCAATATTCCTTTCATTATTTTGTCTATCTCCTGTACTGACATGCCCACCTCTCTTTCCCATTTAATTTGTATTGACTTAATCATATAGTCTCTATCTTTATTCATTAAATTGTATAACTGTTTTGCCATACCCTTTTTTATTATCCTCTTTAAGACTATATATTTTTTTCAAATTGAGTATCCTCTTCATTCAAAACTCGGGAGTATCTTTGTTTTAAAATATTATATAAAGCCAAGATCCTTAACCAGTATTTTCCTCCCACTTTCTCCAATAATTCTTGTATAGGAGTCAATATCCCCTGAGGATTGTATAAATCCTTCACTCTAAAACAGGGGTGTCCAAAGTTTTTGGCAAGAGGGCCACATCATCTCTCTGACACTGTGTTGGGGGGCCAGGGAAAAAAAGAATTAATTTACATTTGAAATTTGAATACATTTACATAAGTATACATAAATGAATATATTAAAGATGAACTTATATGAATGAAAGAAGGTCTTGCAATAGCTCAAGGCCTATAAAAGGCCTTGCACAAAGCAAGGATGGCCTTTCCTTTGCTGCTGCTACTGCATCACAGATGTGAAACAGCAAGCATTGGAGGAAGCCCTCATCCCACAGCTCACACGAGAAGTCAAACAGTCGCCCTCATGCTGAGAGTGGCTGCATCGAGCCAGTGTGGGCTCCAACAAATCTCTGAAGGGCCAGAGGCTCATTGGAGACTGGGGCTCCATGAGGGCCACATTGAGAGGCCTCGAGGGCCGCATGTGGCCCCAGGGCCGGGTTTTGGGTACCCCTGCTTTAAAACAACCCTTTAACTTCTCCCAAAAAGTTTTTTCAACGTTTTTAAATTCCTCACTTTAAAATTCAAGTGGGGTCCATTTAGAAAATTTTGGCATCCAATTGGGTTGCATTTCTCCCCAAACTTTTAATGCTAACTGTCTTGGTCCTATTGTAATTTTAATTTCCTTTTTCACTTTCTGTGTAAATATTCCAAAATTACCTCCTCCTCTATTTATTGTATCTTCCCATCTCACCCATTTATCCAAATTTTTTGCATCTATTTCCATCAACATCTTAATTTGAAAAGCTTCATAATAACTTTCCAAATGTGGCAATCCCCATCCTAAATCTTCCTGTGGTGAATACACAACTTTCCTTAAAATTCTAGCTTTCTTCTTCCCAAACACCCAATTTTTTATTTCTTGATCCCATATAACTAGTTGGTTCCTGGGAATCCACTCTGGAAGCACCTGAAATAGATATAGCATCTTGGATAAAATGAACATTTTAATTACCCTTATCTTCCCCAAAATGCTTAAATATCTATTTTTCCATTGATTTAATTTTTTTTTGTACCTTCCTCCATATTGTTTTATAATTTGCATCCACCAAGCTTTTGGGGTTCTTTGTTATTATTATTCCTAAATATTTAATTCTCTTAACTCCTAACTTCATACCTGTTAACTTTGCTATTTCTTCTTGTTCCTTTAACTCTATCCTCCTAAACATTATTTCTCATTTCTCAATATTTACCCCTAAACCAGAGTGTGATTTAAAATCCTCTAAAATTATCATTAATTCTCTCAATGCTTCCAGAGGATTCCCAAGAACCAAAAGTATATCATCTGCATATAAATTTAATTTAATTTCCTCCTTCCCTACCCTATATCCTTGTATTCTAATACTATTCCTGATTCTATCAGCTAAGGGCTCCATCGCTAAAACAAACAACATTGGGGATAAAGGGCATCCCTGTCTTACTCCTCTCTGAATTTGTATTTCCTTAGTATGACCATCATTAACTTTAATCATGGCTTTGCCTTCCTTGTAGATTTCTTTTAAAGCATTCAAAAAAAAAAACACCTTCAAAACCAACTTTACTTAATACTGGAAATAAATACCCATGATCTAACGTATCAAATGCCTTATATACATCTAATTTCAAGAAGGCAAACCTTCCATCTATACTTCCATGATATAAAGTATTAATAACATTCCTTATAGGGTGTCCAATGTATCTTCCCTTTACAAAACCATATTGATCCTCTCCTATTAACCTTGGGAGCAGTCTCTCCAGTCTATTTGCTAAGATTTTTGCAAAAATTTTATAGTCCTGATTTGCCAGGCTAATAGGTCTATAAGAATTAGGATCCACTGGGTCCCTCATTTGTTTCAAAATTATCCTAATTTCAGTATTCCTGCAAGAATCTGGCGCTTTCCCTCCCCTCAATATCTTATTAAACAAACTCTGTAGTTCCGGAACTATTAAATTTCCAACCATTTTGTAAAATTCTGCTGTCAATCCATCTAAACCTGGTGACTTCCTATTTTTTAACTTCTGTATAACACTCAAAATTTCTTGTTGTGTAATATCATCATTTAATACTAACAAATCCTCTTCCTTAATTTTATTGACTATAACTTCATCAAATTGTTTCCTTTCCTCTGCTTTAAATAAATTGCTATAAAATTTTTCAAAAATCTCTCTTATCTGACTATCCTTATAAACCTTCTTTCCCATTTCATTTCTCATGCACACTATCTTTTGTCTTTCCTTTCTTTTCTTCAAATAATTTGCCAAAGTCTTCATCGAGCTTATATTTATTCTCTGATACTCATTCTTCACTAATAGATCCTTTTTACAAAGGGCAAATTTGTCTAATTCTTGAAATTCATCTTTCAACTTACTCAGCTTATCTTGAGTTTGCCTTCCCATCTTCCTTTGTAATCTGTTCTGTAATTCTGTTATCTCCTTTAATTTTTGTTCTCTTTTAATATTCATTTTCTTCCTAAAATATATTTCTTTAGTAATACATATTCCCCTAACTACTGTTTTTGCAGCATCCCATACAATATCTTCCTCTGCAAACCCTTTATTTTCCTTAAAATAATGCTGTACCCCTGTTATTAAATCCTCCCTGTCCTTCTGTTGCAAAAATATTTTAGGGTTAAACCTCCAGCGTCTAGCGTTTCGCTCTTCCTCCAAACCAAACTCTATAATAATTGGTGCATGATCAGAAATCCATATAGGCCCTGTTTCCACTCTATTAACTTCCATATCATTAGTTTCCCGGACAGATTGTCATTCTAAAAAGTGGGTTCCAGTGTTAAAAGTTTGAGAACCACTTCCTTAACTCAAAACAGGTCAATGAGACATCCTCGGGGCAGTGGGTGTGGGTGACACCCTCTTGACCAAAATTCTAGAAATCATGACTTTTAGGAATAATACCAACATGTTATATACCATTTGATGCAGAATTTAATGCGTTGCTTGTGGGGAAATGTTCACTGCATTTATTTTCTGGCCATTATTATTATTCATTTCATGTCATGACCATTACTATCTCTCAGTCTCACCTACTTCACAGGGTTGTGAGGACAAAATAAGGAAAGGAACCATGTACACCACCCTCAGCTGCTTAGAGGAAAACTGGTAAAGAAATGTGAAGGAAGGAAGGAAGGAAGGAAGGAAGGAAGGAAGGAAGGAAGGAAGGAAGGAAGGAAGGAATGATGTTGTATGGGGTGACAACAATTGTTGGGCCCTGGGTGTCAAATGACAGCTTCCCCTTATTTAATTATTTGTTTTTCCTTAATTTAATTTTTTAATTATTTATTTTATTTTGATTGATGATGTCCCTTCCAGACATGACATCACTTGCTGTGCTTGACTTGCCCATCTCTGCATATTATGCCCTTATCTCTTGCCATTATTGTTTGCCTGCTAATTCACAATAACACCTCATAGGCTCTTGGAACAATTCGTCTCATTGATCAGTTTTGAGTTTGGGTCCCTTTGGGGAGAAGGGTGGGATAAAAATAAAGTTTTATTATTTTTATTATTATTATTATTATTGAGTTTAGTAAATCCAGTTTTTGTTACATAAGGCAGTTATGTTCTCCTTTTCAGATTAATTGGCCATAATGTATGACAGAATACAGATAATTCAACATGGTTTGTTTCATTATGTTCTTCATGAAATTATTATTCCAATGATATGTAACATTATGCATGTATTCATAAATACACATTTTCCCAAAGCTCTCCAAAATGTTGGCCACTAGTGGTGCCATGCCCCTGAGGGTGTCATCTGGTCTGGTACACACCTTCCACACACACACCCCTGTGATGCCACTGAAGTTATATCAAGATCTTTCTCTTTCTGACCCAGCGACCCCACCAGTGCAGCAGAGTTGGGTGCATATTCTGATCTGACGCACCAGCCTAGAGCTCATTATGACTAAGTGGCCGAGAACTAGATGATGAAAGTTGAAAGAAAAGGACCAGTTCTAAGTAACGTGACTGAGAAGCAGCGCATCATAATGCTCAGAAGAAGCTGGGTTATTGCATCATGAGCAGAAATATCCATGACTGGAAAAAAAAAGTAGATACTGCATGCAAATTTCCAATAGTCAAGTAGGCTATAAAGGTCCCTACTTGGAAAAAGCATTCCTCTTTTGAAGGAAGGACTTCCTGGAGGACGATTCTTCTCTTAGAGCAGGGGTGTCCAAACATTTTGACAGGGAGGGCACATAATCTCTCTGACATATGCGCTGGGGGCCAAGAAAGAAAGAATTCCTTTACATTTAAAATTTGAATAAGTTCACATAAATGAATATATTGGGGATATATATGAAGATGGAGATGGAACTTATATGAATAAATGAAGGTTTCATGATAGCTCAAGGCCTATAAAAGACATTGCACAAAGCCAGGCTGGCCTTTGCTGCTGCTTCACAGATGTAAAATAGCAAGTAGCAGAGGAAGCCCTTGGCCTGCAACTCACGCAAGAGGTCAAACAGTAGGCCCTTCCACTGAGAGTAGACACGTCGGGCCAGCACAGGCTCCAACAAGTTTCTGGAGGGCCAGAGGCTCATTGGAGACTGAGGACTCTCTGTGGGACGGATTGGGGGTCCCCAAGGGATAGAAATGGCCTCCAGGACTATAAAATTTTTGTTTTACAGGATAGAAACCATTGGGTTCTTTTGGTCACCTGTGCTGCCTTAGCATCATGCCTTTAATATGAACTTGGTATTTCCTTGCTTCAACATTTTGACTTCTGGGTTGTATCTTGCATTATTAACATTATCTGTGGATAGCTACCCAGGAGGTGCAATTATTGCTTCTGAAATGATTTCTCACCCTACCTTGTGGATTCTAAAGAATCAGGATGATTAAAAATGTGATATGCTGTGATCCAGTATTCATACTGTATGGAAACATATAGAGAGAGAGAAATGCAAAACAACCATCATCTTTGAAACCAATTTAATAACTTCTTTTCTCTGTTAGCAGCTGCTTGGAGTTGAGAGCTGGTTTTAGCACAATAACATAGCATTTAGGGAGAAAAATGCAAATCAGGAGGCCAGTGTTGGAGGCCAAGATAGCAAAGACCTCCACGGCCACCACGTCTTTCCCCTTGCTGCTCAGGTAAGCAGGAATGAAGGAGATCCACACAATGCAGAAGACCAGAAGACCAACTATAAAAGAAGCTGTTTAAGAAAAAGGAGGCATTGAGAGAAAGCTAGACTGGCTTGATCCAAGCAGCTAAACTTAAGAACTCGGCTTTGCTTTGGAAATTGGTAAAGATCTCTCCCAGCTGTGGGCCTACATCATTAGACTGCCATATTCATTCTGGAACTTGGGAGCAACATTTTTATGATCTTCAAAAAGACTCTAATGTAGTTTACAATGATCTGAACTTTGCAGGGATTCCACCCTGGCCTTCAGTCACTGTAACAGAAATCCATGAACTAGCTGCTCAGATGAAATCAGGCAAAGCACCAGGAGGAGACTTGATCCCACCTGAAGTAGTGAAGAATAATCTTGGTTTTTGGGGCCCAGTTTTAGCTTCATTATTTTCATACATTGACAAAACGGGCCAAATTCCTGAAGACTGGGGTGCTGCTATTATTGTCCCTATCTTCAAGAAAGGCAACAGAGAAGACCCTGCAAATTATAGACCTATCAGTCTTTTAAGTATTATTAGTAAACTATACACGCGTCATCTTCATAGAAGGCTTAAAGACTGGTTAGAACAGGAGGGAATGCTCGCAGAAGAACAGGCGGGGTTCAGAGAGGGCCATACTACTATCGATCAATGTTTGGTGCTACAACATCTCATTGAGAAATATAGTTCTAATAAAGTGATCTCCCTTTATGCAGCCTTTATTGATTTGAAGGCAGCTTTTGATTCAATTTCGAGAGTCAAGTTATGGGAAAAGCTGGAGGCCTCTAACATCGATAGACGCTTGCTTCTTCTTATTCAAGCTCTACATAGGAACACTACTCTCAAGGTGAGATGTAGTACTCAGGGCCACCTCACAAATGCTGTTCCAACTCAAAAGGGGGTTAAACAAGGCTGCATCCTGGCCCCACTTTTATTTATTTTTTACATCAACTCTCTGGTGGGCCATTTAAACAGCATGGATTTACATCCTCCTAGAATTGCAGGGAGACATATAGCTGTATTGCTATATGCTGATGATGCAGCCATTTTGTCAAGGACCCCTATTGGACTTCGGAGAGCATTGCAAAAGCTATCAACTTACTGTGAGGAGAATCAGTTAATGATTAATTATAAAAAAAAACTAAGATTATGACCTTCGGTAGGAGGCCTAAGCTGCGGTCATGGATTATTAATCATCATAGGATAGAGCAGGTGTCCTACTTTAAATACCTGGGAGTAATAATACACTCAAGTGGCTCTAGAAGAGCGCATGGAGAGTATGTGGCCTTAAATGCCCAAAAGAGCTCCTCTGCTATCATACAATATATGAAAACGAACGGAGGGCGTTATCTCCCTGCTGCCCTCTGGTTATTCCGAGCAAAGACACTGGCTCAGCTACTGTATGGCTCCCAACTTGGGCCGCCCCCAAATATTAAGGCATTGGAGAGGGTGCAATCTAAGTTTCTGAGGGTGGTACTGGAGGTCCCAAGAGACATATCTAATGTCAAGATACGTCTGGAGACAGGCCAGATTAAAATAGAGGCTAAGATCTGGATAGCCATTCTTTCATACTGGCTCAAACTTTGGTGTTTGCCAGCAGGTCTTGCACCTCTACTTTTGCATGATACCTATAAGTCCAGCTGGATGTACTTAATAGAACAGAAAATAGCTGCCCTAGGATTTTCTGTAATAATTTTATCAGATATGGGATATGAACGGGCAAAGGCAACCATTAAACAATGTATCCTTGATATGGAAAGGCAGAAAGATGTTTCTAATATTTCTGAATTCCATGTCAGGGAAGATCTTAAATATATTGTTGATGTCCCACACTACCTTGTCCAGCTGGAGAATTATAAGCACAGAAGAGCTTTTACACTGGCCTGCCTCCGAGGACTCCCCTCAGCAATGTCAGAGGGACGTTACAAAAAGATACCTTGGACCCAACGTCTATGTCCCTGCGGATCAGAACATATCAAAACAACTGAACATGTGCTTTTCCACTGTTCTTTTTACAGGAACATTCATGCCACCCTTATCACTCCATTGCTGATCCATTTTTTGAGACATACATAACAACAATATATGAACTTGTTGCTTTCTGACACAAGTCCAGCTATTACTTTTAATGTTGCGAGATTCTTTGCTTCAGCAATATGCATCAGTACACTGATACTGAAAGTGGACTAAATTCAGTAGAGTTGCTGCCTTCGTTGGGAAGTTTGCCGCTGAGAATGGGTGCTGGGTTTGGGTCTTCTGAAGACAGTGATTGTTTAGTTCAATATTTTTAATTGTATAATTGTTAAATTTTATTCCTTTTGTACTGATATTTTCAAGTGCACAGTTTTATGTTTTATATTTTATGTACTGGTCAGTGACCGCAATAAAAGATTTGATTCGATTAGAAACTGATTTAATTACTTCTCTTCTCTGTTAGCAGCTGCTTGGAGTTGAGAGCTGGTTTTAGTACAATAACATAGCATTTAGGGAGAAAAATGCAAATCAGGAGGCCAGTGTTGGAGGCCAAGATGGCAAAGACCTCCACGGCCACCACGTCTTTCCCCTTGCTGCTCAGGTAAGCAGGAATGAAGGAGATCCACACACTGCAGAAGACCAGCATGCTGAAGGTGATGAATTTGGCTTCATTGAAAGTATCTGGCAGTTTTCGGGCAAAGAAAGCGACTGTGAAGCTGGTGAGGGCCAGAAAACCAACATAGCCCAGGACAGAATAGAGCATGATGATCGACCCTTCATTACACTCCACTATGATGTGCTCAGTCTGGGAGTGCATGTCAACATCTGGAAACGGAGGAGAGGTGGACAGCCATACAGTGCTAATCCCCACTTGAATGAGGGAACAGGAAAGGACAATGGAGTGAGCCACTTTTTTCCCCAGCCATTTCCTCATCCTGTTCCCTGGCTGGGTGGCCATGAATGCCAGGACCACAGTGATGGTTTTTGCCAAAACAGAAGAAATTGCCACAGAGAAAATTATGCCAAAAGCTGATTGTCGGAGAAGGCAGGAGACCTTTCCAGGTTCACCAATGAAGAGCAGGGAGGAAAGATAGCAAAGCAGGATGGAGCTGAGAAGAATGCCGGTGAGGTTTTGATTGTTGGCTTTGACAATGGGAGTGTTCCAGTTCTTTAAAAAGATCAGTATCACCATAACTGCTGTTGCTGTAAAGGAAAAAGCAATAGAAACCAAACCAATTCCTAAGGGTTCCTTGTAGTTTAGGAAGGCTGTCTGTTTGGGGATACATTGATCTTGGTTCTTGTTTGGGTACTGATCTTCTGGGCATTTGACGCAATGAGCTGCATCTGAAAAGGACAAAGAGAGTGTCAGTAGTTCTATGAATCCAGAAGAATGATGCGAGTTTGAAAGCAAATGTTGGACAAGATTTCTTCATTTCCCTGGTGAACAATGCTTAGTATCAGGGGAATGACAAAATGCAGAAAGTGACAGCCAGCAGTGGAGTTTAGTGCACTGAACTGTATAATGGACTGCCTCTGAAATCTTTCAATTTTCTTCCTTTGGTTATTTATTTATTTATTTATTTATAATTAACACCACAGACATACAAACATATACATTTAAGAGTGCTAAATACCATATACCATTAATCATTAATCATACTATATCTCCTAATCTATTACTCATCTACTTCTGCTTCTCATTAGTTTATCCATTAATTTATATAATATATAATACATTTTCCCTAATGCCCTGTACTATATTTTCTAAATTTTCACTTTCTATCAAACATAAACTTACTTCAATTACTCATTAATATTAAAACAAAATAATCTAATTACCAAAGTATAACAACATATAAAAAAATTCTTCCATCTACTTCTAACTCTTCTACTCATTTATATATTTCTTATATCAAATATATTGAATTTTTCCTAATTTCCTATAATATCTTTTCTAAATATTCACTTTTTATCATCTCAACTAGTTCAATTACTCATTAAAATCAAATAATAATAATCTAATTTCCAAATTATAATAAAAGCAACAATCTCTTCTAATATGTTCTTAACCATTCTCCAATCTAATTCTCCAATCAGAATACATTTTTTTTCTTTAACATAATAACCACCTATAAAACAATTCATCCACACGCTACCATTTCCAGCTATTTTTTTCTGATTCATTCTAATTCATATATATCAATTTCGTATATATTTATTTTTTAAGTAAATTTAAACCAGTTTTTATCTAAATAAAATCCTCCAATTTTCTTTAACTCTCAGGTTAACCCTCAGGTTTCTTTTTCTTTGTTTCTTTCCATTTTTTTTCTTGTAATATCTTTAATAATTTATCTCCATTGCAGAATCCAATAAACCCACATTTTCTTGCATAATGTATGTTCATTCTTCCAGTTAACTGGGATATGTTTTCTTCTTCTCGTTCCAACAAATTTGTATTTTGTGCACCCATGTTACTCTGTCCATCTTCTCTATTTCAATCTCCATCAGCGTCCCCTCTAGATCCTGTTGATTTTCCACTCTTCTAATTTCTATATCCACTCTTCTGATGATGATTTCACTCCTCACCATCATCTTTTCTGCTTTTTCCTTCTGTTTTCTTCACATCTTGCAATTGCTCCTTGCACACATCTATCTGTTGAGAGAGAGTCTTTAAACTGGCTTGAATCTGCAAGGACCAACTCAACTGCTGTCTTCTGATTGTGAGCAATTTATCCAAATTTTTGAGGATCATTGGAGTCCAAATATCTGGATTAGGCTCCATCTTGCAATTTCTCTCTAATCCACAAGATGCCCACAGCATATTATTCTCCTTACTTCCACCACATGTATTTTCAGTCAGGCATTTTTCAAATTTTTCTTACAGATAACAGTGTGATTAAAGGAGAAAAACAAAACTAAAGAAACAGTCTCAAGGAGACAAAACTCTTTCAAGTCTAATAAAACTTATGTCCACAAGTAATTCTGGACTTTAGTCCACACACCAAATTATATTTCTAATTATAATCCACAACCGAATTATTCCACACAAAGATAAAGAGCACTTTCAACATCCTTAAAAAGTTTCTCATTAACGCCTTCAGTGTATCCAGGGCTTTTAGCCAAATCAGTCAATGAAAGTCAGGGACAATATTAATACATACTTATCTTAATTTTAAAACTTAAACTTTACGCTTCATGCTTTTTCTTCCATATGGTATCTTAGCACGCAGCCAGCAGCTAGATTGCAGACTCTGCACCTCCTTCAATACTGTCCCAGACAATTAGGTTTCCGAGCAGAAAGCCACACCCCCCCCCCCCGGTCGGGCTTTCAAAATCTCTGGTACCTGCACCATGGAAAGATCTTATCTCTCCTGATAAAGGAGGAGGAGGAGCCAACAGTGGATGAACAGACGTGTCTCCAGGGGCCCCTGAAAGAAGTCTGTTTTCCTCCAAATTCCCTTTAAGAATCCATGCATCATGATTTAAGTGTTTGGAGAAGAACAGACCATACCTGGGCATATGTTATGGTGTTAGGGTGGACAAATAATTGCAAATATTTCCTGTAAATTCAGGGCACTGTCAATCACCTGTCTGGTTAGATATCATGTCATCTGGACACGAAGTACAATCATAGCAACAGACTGCTTTCCCTTCTCGAACAGTCTTTCTGTGTCCAACACGGCAGCTCTCAACACAGGTTGAACCAGGCGGATTCTAAGAAGAAAGAATGGGAAGAAACACTGAAGCAAACATTGGATGCCCACCACCATGACCATTCTTCTCTTTCAGTGCACTTCAGCTGATCAAGAACAGGAGAACAACTTGATCCTGACCAGCAACATAGAACTCCCCTGTTGCCAGCGACCTGCTGTAGACTCCTTTGGTATTTGACTCCAGGGAGAGTCAGTAGAGAGATTTGTTTTTCCTGCTGGGATTCAAAACAGTTCAGAGCACAGTCCAAAAGAAATAGGAAATACACAGTTTTTGGTTTTAACCCCAAGGTGCCTTTCTGCTAGCAGAAAACTCAGCGTGCTTTTATTTCAGCAGGGAATTGACAATTGCACTGGCATTCCTGGCCCCTGTGCCGACCGGGGCCCGGATCACAGAATATTGCTCCCCCCCCCCACCGGTTGCCACCCCTTACCATTGCATCCAGGCCACACGTGGTTTCCTCTGGCCCTCTGGAGGTCTTATAAGGGCTTTTAAACATAAGGGCTTTTAAAAGCCTTCCAGAGGTTTCAGAAGGCCTCCGGAGGGCAGGAGGAGGCCATATGCAACTTCCCTGGCCCGCAGAAGGTCTCTGAAGGGCAGCTGAAAGTGGTGAAAGTGGTGGTTGGGAGGCATGGATGCAGGCATGGATGCTGGCAGGGGGGCAGAGGGGTGGAACCCTGGGACGTCTGTCCCCCTTTACCATCCATGGTACACGAGTGCCAAGTAGCAATTAAATTCTGAACGGGGTAGCAACTAAGAATAAAAAGAATGGGACATAAGAGGAAGCTGTCTTTTAATACTCAACACTATGGACAGCCTCCTTTTTTCTGTGTGTTTCAACTTGTTAAAAGGTGGGGCCCACCTTTGAGTGGGGCCCAACTCAAAATCCAGTTATCTATTTGATATTTTTCTCAATATACTGTATTTTTCGCTCCATAAGATGCACTTTTCCCCCCCAAAAAAGTGGGGGGGAAAGTGTGTGTGTCTTATGGAGCGAATACTGCAAAAAAGAGTGCACGTTGGGGACCTTAATGAAGGGGGGATCTTCATGCCAGTGTATGATCCCATTCGCCCTAATAAAGGGAGGGATCTTCATGCCAGTTTATGATCCCGTTCACCCTAATAAAGGGAGGGATCTTCATGCCAGTTTATGATCCCATTCACCCTAGTAAAGGGGGGATCTTCATGCAAGTTTATGATCCCATTCACCCTAATAAAGGGAGGGATCTTCATGCCAGTTTATGATCCCATTCACCCTAATAAAGGGAGGGATCTTCATGCCAGTTTATGATCCCATTCACCCTAATAAAGGGAGGGATCTTCATGCCAGTTTATGATCCCATTCACCCTAATAAAGGGAGGGATCTTCATGCCAGTTTATGATCCCATTTACCCTAATAAAAGGGGGATCTTCATGCCAGTTTATGTTCCTATTCACCCTAATAAAGGGGGGGATCTTCATGCCAGTTTATGCTTACATTCAAAAAATGTCATTCAAAAAATGTGGCATTAGCAATGCCTTAGATGGAAGTGAAGACAGTATCTTATATGAAGACAGCGAAGAAAGTGATGTCAGTGATTGTGAGCAACTGAGCTTCATAAATTCTGACTCTAGCAATGATGAGTTCTTGGGGTTTCCAGAAAACTAGAGTACTCAAACCTTTAAGTTTCTCCATTTGTTAATGACAGTGATAATGGTTCTTAATGCCACTGTTGACTGCTGTTCACTTTACATGGTTCAAATGTCACTCTGTTATAGTTTATTAAATATTTTATTACACTATTTGGTTCAGAATATTTTTGTTCCTGTTTTCCTCCTCTAAAAAATAGGTGCGTCTTATGGTCAGGTGCGTCTTATGGAGCAAAAAATACGGTAGGTATATTTATTTACCATCTTTTCCTCAATATAGATATTTGAATAATCAGCATGATAGGCTACGTGCCTTCCAAATATGTTTAAAATGATTTTATTCTGTGTCTGTAGGGGATAGGAATGACCCAGTAAAAGTTTAGGTTAAAGTGGATGGGGATATTTACTTTGGGAAGGGGAACTAATGGTGTAGTCGTAGCAATCCTACAAAACCTGGATAGTACCGATCTGTGACTGTAAGGCTGCAGTCGTATTCAGTGTTTCTCAAACTGTTGTTCAGGACCCATTAGGTGAGTCACAAACCAATTTTGGATGGGTCCCCATTCATTTCAATGTGCATTTTAATTTTAATATATTAGACTTTAAGCTACCATGGTATGTATGTTGAGGAAATGTTTCAGATCTGTACTTTTAACAAGATACTATGTATATGCTTTTAACAGTGATAGTCAATGGGTCTCACTCAAAGTAAGTGTGGATAGATTTACAGCTTCCTGGATGTTTGGGGAAAACAGAACAGAGTAATATTCATAATAATAATAATATTATGAATAATATTCATTTGGATATTTTTAGATATATGTACTAATGGTTTGTTTCAGCATTCCTACAAGACTTGTACAATACCAGCTGTGACTGTAAGGTTGCAATCATATATACACTCTCCTGGCAGTAAGACCAATTCAACCTAGTGAGACTTATTTCTGAGTAGTCAGGTATACGATTGCACTGCAGGGGTAAAATCCTTTGGTCACCCTGCACTGCTAGGACTCACATTCCAGCATTGCAGGACACTTTCTGGCTGCCACAAAAGGAGACTCAAGTAAGTTGTTGTCAGGGTTGGGTATTGGGCAGAGAGGAGGAGTAATAGGGCACTTCAGGGGAGGAACAGGGGTCGGTCAGGGAGGGGAGGGGTTGATCTGGTGGGAGTCATGCATGTCCCTATCCCCCATTTTTCAAGCTTTCCCACCCTCTGGCTCTCCTCGGGCTGATACCAGTTATAGAGCTGGCATAGGTACAAGGAGAGGTACACAAAGAGTCTGGTCCAACAAGAAGCTGACGGAACATACCAAGATCCAGGTCTACAGAGCTTGCGTCCTGAGTACACTTCTGTACTGCAGCGAGTCATGGACTCTTCGCTCACAACAGGAGAGGAAACTGAACGCTTTCCACATGCGCTGCCTCCGACCCATTCTCGGAATCACTTGGCAGGACAAAGTTCCAAACAACACAGTCCTGGAACGTGCTGGAATCCCTAGCATGTATGCACTGCTGAAACAGAAACGCCTGCGTTGGCTCGGTCATGTCGTGTGAATGGATGATGGCCGGATCCCAAAGGCTCTCCTCTATGGAGAACTCGTGCAAGGAAAGCGCCCTACAGGTAGACAACAGCTGCGATACAAGGACATCTGCAAGAGGGATCTGAAGGCCTTAGGAGTGAACCTCAACAAGTGGGAAACCCTGGCCTCTGAGCGGCCCGCTTGGAGGCAGGCTGTGCAGCATGGCCTTTCCCAGTTTGAAGAGACACTTGGCCAACAGACTGAGGCAAAGAGGCAAAGAAGGAAGGCCCATAGCCAGGGAGACAGACGAGGGACAGACTGCACTTGCTCCCAGTGTGGAAGGGATTGTCACCCGAATCGGCCTTTTCAGCCACACTAGAGGCTGTTCCAGAACCACATTCAGAGTGCGATACCATAGTCTTTCGAGACTGAAGGTTGCCAACAACAACAAGGTACAAGGAGACCCCTAGGCTGTCAGGGGGCCTATACAGAGGTTAGGGGAAAGTATGCTCCTTTACATCTCAAAGGCCTCTCAATCCTGCCCCCACCATAGCATGCAGTGCATGCCTCCAGGAATGTTCTCATGTTCAGGAATGTTCCCAAGCAAATGAAGAGGTCACCGTGCTGAAGGATTTTAGCCCTACCTGCTGAAATCTGCTATTCCACACAATGGCCTCATCATGGATGGTAAACCCTTGACTTGGAGAAATCTTTCCAGCTCGGATCTTAAGGAAGGATTGATTGGGGAAAGTGACCCAGTTGATGACATCAAGTCCAGAAGACAGTTCCTGATTGGCAAACCAGACTTCATGGCCAGCACCATTGTTAAAGTGGACATTCTTCAAAAAAGAGTGCATCTAGATTGGACAAAAACCGAAAACAGCTGATAGCTTCAACGTATATTGTACACTGTATTACCAATCCCCTGGTCAGAAAAGGCACCTGTAAACCTGGGATGTACAAGTTAAAAGAACTTTTTTTCTTTTATTAAAAACTATTAGAATACGCTTGGCAGATCTTCCTCATCTTCCTCTCCTCTCAGCTCACCATCTTATCCAACATTTCCACATCTATGGGCCCAGTCCAAACTTTGCAGCACTGATGCAACTATGCCAATGGGGCCTGCTCTGCATCCTGCAGTGTGGGGTAGTCACAGAGGCCTTGTCAAGGTCAGGGAACAATTGTTCCTTTACGTGGGGCTACAGTGCAGCTCATTGGTGCTGGAAACTTGGATAGGATTGGGTCCTATTGACGTATTCAATTTGTTCCTCTACTCAAAGGTATCCAGGGAGCTTTGTGGATGTTTTCACAATGAAAGTTAATATTTCAGGGATGTGCGGTTCGGGGCAGCAGGTGTGGCAGAACTGCCCTGTCATTGTCCTTGGAAATGCACTGCAGTTACCCTGCCTGCTTACACCCAAGGAGGCTATCCTTGCCCCTGCTTTCTCAGGTGTAAAGAGACAGCTGGATAGCTGTGGCACTTTT
This sequence comes from Tiliqua scincoides, assembly GCF_035046505.1. NCBI lineage: Eukaryota > Metazoa > Chordata > Lepidosauria > Squamata > Scincidae > Tiliqua > Tiliqua scincoides. The sequence goes on along the minus strand of NC_089825.1, from coordinate 98,621,959 downwards.
CCATGGGCTACAAAGGGGCAGTTCTGTCTTACCCACGACCTGAATCACACGTTCCTGTTATAGTCTGCTTTTCTTACATTTTGGAACTTAAGACTTCAACCCTATGCCGTTTCCTAGGAGTCAACCCCATTCAACACAATGGACTTAAATCAGAGTAGACATGGATAGGCTTGGGCTATAAAGCAATGTGCATGGGATATCCAAGAGGTCTGTCATCAAAGTCCTGCAAGGTTCAGATCTGCTTAGCTTTAGCAATATGCCCCCCCCCATGTGCCTGGGAACATGATTTCACCCACACCCCCCATTCAATTCACAGCAAGTTTACATAGAAGTGATTTCCACTGTGCTCCAATTATCTTCCTTGTAATTGTGCTTGGGATTGCACCATACATAACCGTTGCAATACAGTGAGGAATATACCTGCCAGGGTTCAATGTTCAAAGGTTTGCCTGTGTCTCTGTTCAGCATTGTTTTTGGCTTGGACGTATATATGGCATTTAAAGCATGTGCTACAGCATAGAGACCATTGTAAATACGGTAGCTCACATCACTCATCTCCATCTCAAATGCAGTCTGAGGCAGGCTCTCCAGTTTCTCCTCTCTGGTACAGTGTTTACAAGTATTAATTTTCACATCACCGCAACACCGGAATGCAAATTTGTAGAAAATGCAGAGAAAACGTGCAAGTGACTTTTTAGGTTTTAGAGTCTGAAGGAAGTCCTGGAATCCTGGCACGGCCTTCATGGAGGTTGTGAAAGACAAAGTCCCATGAAATGTTTTTGCACAGAAGCCCTCAGTGGCAGCAGTGCTGACAAAATCCCACTGAGGTGATGTGATCCAAACCTTCCCTATAGGACGTCTACGTCTAAATTCAGTTGCATATAAAACGAGTGCCAATGGTTCCAGAGTCTGAGAGTCCCTGTCAACAATAACAACGTTGACTGTAGTGGATGAAAGTGTGGAGCGTATGCTCAATATATTTTGCATGAATATATTTTGAGTGTTAAGCAAATTAAGATCCTTGCAAATGCCAGTCCTTTCTAAGAATGCAACACAAATGCTGTTCCGGGCCAGCAATGGGGTCAGCCTCTGCAGGAAGCCTTCTCCACTATCATCGTCTGAAACAATGAGACCAATCCATGTCCATTGGAAATGCAGCAGTAGCTGGACTATTCCGGTGTGCAGAATACCTTCCCTTATTGTCATCCAATATAGAGAAGGGAAATTATTTTTTGTGACTGGTTTCTCAAATGTACCATAAGTAATCTAATGGGGGAAAACATTGCTCAGAACCGCTTTGAAAATTAACCACCCTTTTCCAAACCAACATATTTATTACAGTCCAGACTTTTGCTTATCAATGAGATGCTAAGTATACTGAACAATGTATCTTTGTATACATTCCCATCAATTATAATAAGTTTGCAATTGTATGCACACTTTCCTGGGAGGAAGCCCCATAGACAGTGGCTTAGATAAGGGGGTGCAGGGAGTAGCACTTGCACCGGGCATCAAGCTTTAGCGGGACAACAAGCTGAGCTTGACACTAGTGACCAAAATTGTGAAAATATTGGTATCTATGAATAATACCATCATGTTATATATCATTGGAAAGGTAATTTAATGCAGAATGCAATGAATCAAAATGGCTTTGGAATATCTGTATTCTATCAAGAGTTATGCCAATTAACTAGAAAATACACAATCAGCTACGCCACTGCTCATAGAACACAATGAGACTTACTTCTGAGTAGTCATGCATAGGGTTGTGCTCTCACTGAGTTACAACACATTTCCTTTCACCATGTCCACAAACCATCACTTAATGTCCTGAAAAGGGTAACGTATTTGATTCAGACCAAGCTATTGTTTTGACAAGCTTCAAGTTTCCATTTTTTGAAAGATTAAAATTACCTCTTTGGTTTGTATCCCCAGAATATGGGATATGACTAAGCAGTATTGAAATCAGTGCGACAAGATTGGTGTACTTAAGCTTAAGAACAGTGTATATAACTGACTGCATTTATGACACATTTTCTGGGGATACAAACCTGGGTGCTATACACTGATAAGCATATTTAGGGCAGGAGGTCTGGCTCAGTGGTAGAGCTGCTGCCTTGTATGCCTGAAGATCTGGGGACACCAGTTTGAAACAACTAGAAGTATCTGGGACATGCTGATAACGAGTTGACCATCAGTGGCAGGGAGGAGTTGCTGTCAAGTTGCATTGGAGGCGAAGCAGCCAGAGGGAGGCCAGACTGGGAAGGAATTCAGCTGGAATGAGGCTTTCTATGAAAGATCAGAACTATTCTATTATAAAGGTTCCTACGGGGTTTGGAAAACCTTGCTATGCAAACCACCTTGAATTAAAGTCTGAGGAGAAATTTGATGACCAAGAAAGGCGGTATATAAATACCAACATTAGTATTGTCAGGCTTCATGTGGGGGCGAGGCGGTTGTCATCCGTGGAGCTTGGTTCCCTGCCTCCCAGGCCTTCCCAGCAAGGGAGAGGAGGCCTAACGAAGGGTGGAGGGGAGTGTCTTAGGAGCCTCAGCTGGGTGACCAAAGGGAGGGGGTCACAGCACCCTTCTCCTCCTCGCTGTCTCTTGAGGGTGGTCTTCACCAGTGGGCAGCAGAAACTGCTCCACACCTTGGCCTCCTCACCCTCATCACAGGCCTCCCTTATGAAGCCCTCTCTGCTCCCCCCTTCCTCCCTCACCCTCCTCCCACTTCCTTACAGGGGCCTGGGGCTCTGGTCCCTGCCTCCCTTCTTTCCCTCATGTTTGGTGAAACAGGAGCTGGGCGGGCGCTCCCAGGGTTCAGGCAGCCTCTCCTCCTCCTCCTCCTGATGCTTTTGCTGCCAGTGGGGGGTCCCTCCCCTGGCCTCTCCAGGTCAGTCGGGGTGGGAGGGAGGCAGCCGACCCCGACAATAATTATTATTTTTATCATTATTATTTAGAACTGAAGGTCTCTCTGCCCACATCTGGGTTGCTGATCAGTCATGTTATTTCCTCCTATACAACTGAGATCTCAAGAACCTCCTCAAATGGTTATTTCTTCTAAATAAATGATTTACTTATTGCATTGCATTGCCCCTTTGCAATTCTTTTCAAGCTAAAAAAAGGGCATTCACTGATAAAGTTGCAAATAATATAATAAGTGAAGAGCGGTTTTATGCCACCCGTTCATGCATCTGAATGTACATACCTGTGGAAACTTGTAGTGGCTAAGAATGTTGGCCATTTGGATGACATACTCTACCGTGAATCCCCCAATGACAGACAAGACATCACCTTTCTTACCACACTTGTAATTGGGTACATTCCTTTGTTGTTTGAAGAGTAGATCCAGGATGGACTTATACGTGTCCATTCCTTCAAAAAAGTTGTCATAGATTTTAAAGCCCAAGGTCACATTGGGCAAGAGGTTGGGATTCCTGTTGATCTCCTGAATGGCAAAAAGGAAGGCCAGGACATGCTGATAATGTTTGTGCTTTATTCTGAAATTAGATTGACATTGAGGCAGAGATAAGGTCTAGCAAATTGTCATGTGCGCCACATATACATTTATAGTAGTACCACCCACAATGGCATTTCCTTGTGCCCTGTTTTGCTACAGTGTTGTTCATCCTGGGCATGACTGAAAGCTATTGTCAATCAGAGCAGTGTATTCTGGCCAGTCAGTGTCAGGTTCTTGTCCCGTCAAGAACAATGTCTTTTTTAGTGCTGATTTGCACAGCACTCAATTTTAGGGGACAATGACACCCACACTATTGGATATTTGCTTGTACAGTGAAAAACATCATTCCAAGTACAATGAGAAAAGGAAACAAAACTAAAGCGATGTAAGGAAGAGGGATGCAGGAATGGAGTTGTTCATATGACCAGAACAAAAACGATTGCGTAAGGGAACATTTCTTCCTTTGTCCTGAAGTAAGTCTTAGCTGCTGCAATGGATCTACTGTGCCTGTCATTTTGCAGGTGGAAGTCCAAGTGGATATGTGTAGGTATTTTGTGGCCAGGAAGGGAGATAGGATATAAACAGAGGTGCTTTCAAAGATATCCACTCTCTTCCTGACCATGGCATTGCCCCAACCCGCCCCTGTTCTTCCCAACAAGCTGCACCTGTTGAAATTCCACCCCAGTGCAGTTGTTTGATCTCTAGTCTTCATATTTCAAATAGCATGATGGGTACCAAACAAGAAATAACTTACAAGAATTTGTTTGTCTTCATTGCTGGTAGTCTCTGAAAATTGATTGCAGAGTGTACAGGACGTATAAGAGAGAGGACCCCACCAATGACAGCATCTCCTAGCCTAGTATCCCCATAGCTTCCTTCCAATTCACATTTACTGGGCACATCCTCCCAACAGACAAGAGAAGGGAGAAGCAGCAGCAAGAAGAGCAAAAACAACCACTGGGCTGCAAATACATGTCTAACCCAGTTGCAGCTGAACTTCTGCATCCTGAACTACAGTTCCAGCTACAATGATATCTCTGTGGCTGGCATCCTGATGGAACCTCACAGGAACCTCACTCAGCAGCATGTGTGGTCACAGAGATGTCTCCCCAAAATGTTTTGAAGAAGAAATGTTTGGTGATCTCTGTTCCTCCGTGGGGCACTGATACAGTTCAGAATAGATCCACCTCCTTTTGAAATATGGATGCATTTCTTACCAACTGCGCAAGGAAGGAAATAACAGTAGTTTGGATAATTACAGAGTATCTGAACATCTCCCTGATCATCTTTGTGAAATGAAAAACATAAATGTTTACAAAGATCAAACGGTATGCAATTTTGTGGAAGGGAATCTGAACTGGGATCACGGTGAGATGTGGGTTGCCTTCGTTGTGATCCCCATTCAGATTTCACCCCTTCCCATACATGAGTTGCTATATGTTACATAAATCTGATAAAGGAGTGCTAGGCAGATGGGCCAAATTTTATTATAGTACATATGAAAAATGGTCTGTTGGAATTTTTTTTAAAAAACAGTGGGGATAGTATTTAATGTAACAAAACAATGGTGGATGGTAGGGGGGTTTAGGACTTTAGGACATATGGTTACACTTCCAATCATGCTCCTGTGTGAAAATTTAAACAAAAAGAAGCACCAAATGGTTTGTCAATGCAAACATGGTTCTGTTTAAAATCGTGCAGCAGTTCCCAAACTGGGAGTCTGAAACGCACCAGTGGGACTTGACCCCATTTTTGTTTGGTTGTGAAACTGACAGAGCAGACTGTGCAGGTGTGGATGATGGTGGGGGTATGGATGGCAGCTAACTGTGGGTCAGGATCCATTAGGTGGGTCATGAGCCAATTTCAGGTGAGTCCCCATTCACTTCATTTTAAATATATTAGACTTGATACTACCACAGTATGCATGTTGAGAAATGTTACAGATTTGACATGTGCACCCTTCACAGTCCCCAGAATGCCTCAAGAGGGCAGCCAAAAGCAGTGGTGAGGGGGCAAGGATGGCAACAGGGGATGATGGCAGGGGGGCAGCTGGCTCTGAGGTGTGGCACCCCAGGGCATTTTACCTTCCCCCCCCCCCGGTATGCCAGTCTCCAATAGCAATAAGATTCTGTTGGGGTAACTTCTAAGAATAAAAAATAGGGACATAAGTAGAAGCTATCTTTTAATGCCTCTCCACTATAGCCATTCTTTTTCCAGTAGGCTTCAGCTTGTTAAAAGATGGGGCCCACCTCAAAACCCAACTATCTATTTGATATTTATCTCACTGTTTAACTCAATATAGGTATTTGGTTAATCAACATGACATGCTATGTGCCTTGCAAATTACGTTTAAAATAGTTTTATTCTATGTCTGTAGAGGACAGGAATGATCCAGTATGGGTTTAGATTAAAGTGGACCAGGATATTTAACTTTAGGCATGTGTACTAATGGTGTACTTGTAGCATTCCTACAAGACCTGGGCAATGTCATCTGTGACTCTGCAATCCTATCCAGTGGTTCTCAAAACTTTTTAAACTTCTCAGACCCACTGTATCCCCAGAGCTGCCCCTTTCCCCTCCCCGCGGGGTGGCAAGGGCAGCCGCAAGAATGGGCGATGGGCCGAGGACTTACCAGGTCTTGAGAAGAACCACTGGGAGCGTTGATGGTACTGGCAAAGGGGATTTATTTTTGTCAAGTATTTCACATTCATTAGGTTCCCGTTACACCACTGGGCCATGAGCCCCTCAAGTAGGCTTTGTTCACAGTTCAAAAGTCCAGACTCATTCGGCCCTGCTGGCCAAATCAAGTCTCAGTCCGCAGGCTGGAAAGGCTTGCGTCAGCAGGAGCTGCGCTGCCAGTGCCCCAGGAGTAGAGGGTGTGGGTCGGGCACTTGGTCCATGTGAACATCGGTAGAAGTCAGGTAGGCTGGTCCGGGCTCCTTACACCCTTTCCCTGTAACGCCACTACTAAGCTCTTCAGGAGGGGTTCTGCACCCCTGACCTACTCCCAGGATCTATCAGGGCACTCTGCTTCTGGTCCAAGGTAGGCTGTTCTTCACCCCAGGGGCCACTGGTTGTGAGTGCCCCTGTAGGCCTGCCCCCTGATCCCCTGCAAGGGTGGAGGCCCCCTCCCTAAACTGATAGGCAACTCAGCCCCTCCAAGGCAAGGCTCAGTTAAGGGCCAGGTCAGGGGTTTGCCAAGGCTCCATCCAGCCATTTCCCAGGAGCCCAAGCCCCCTGGAGAACCTCTCCTGCTGGCTTCTGGGCTCCTTATGAACCCAGCCAACCCAGGGCTACACCCCTTCTGGGTTTCATCAGCCCCATGTGTGGGGAGTTCTCATTCCCTACTTCTTGTCTGGGGGCTGAATCCTGGCAGTACCTATTCCTTACTCCCAAGGAGCCACTTGCTCCTGAGGAAATTAAAGTTAAAGAAAATGTATATAAAATGTTTTAAAGATGGTACATGACACAAAAAATTGGTAAAAATGAAGCAGAATATATCAAATAGTTGTTGAAAATGTAAATGTGCGGAAGGAACGTTTTATCATATGTGCTGGACATGTAAAAAAAATGTAAATTTATTGGAGGATGGCAAGAAATCCAATTCAAGAGATTGTTGGATTTACTATACTGTTGAAACTATTTTGGGTCTGTCTCCCTGGTCTGTGAATTATTTTGCTTAATATTATTTTAGATGTTATAGATAAAAAAAATGTGTACCTAGTTATTATGATTTTAACTGTAGCGAGGATTATATATGTTAGATATTGCAAGGACCTAAAATACCACGAAAGATGAATTAATAGAGAAAATAATGACTGTGACGGAAATGGACAGACAGAAATTTTGGATCAACAACGAAAACCGACATAAATTGAACAATGAGCAATTGAAACTCTTTTATGCTTGCATGAAAATGAAGTTTTAGAAATAAATGATAGGGTATTTAGATGATTGTACTGCATATATATATTATATTTGATATGATATGATAGATGAATGATGAGTGAAAAATGATATTAAGAGGTAAATGTAGAAGAGGAAATTGATTAGGAGATATGTAATGATTTATTAGTTTTAGCAATGTATGATGATATATGGTTTCCTTGTTCCAAACAACACAGTTCTGGAACGTGCTGGAATCCCTAGCATGTATGCACTGCTGAAACAGAGATGCCTTCATTGGCTCGGTCATGTCGTGAGAATGGATGATGGCCGGATCCCAAAGGATCTCCTCTATGGAGAACTCGTGCAAGGAAAGCGCCCTACAGGTAGACCACAGCTGCGATACAAGGACATCTGCAAGAGGGATCTGAAGGCCTTAGGAGTGAACCTCAACAAGTGGGAAACCCTGGCCTCTGAGTGGCCCGCTTGGAGGCAGGTTGTGCAGCACGGCCTTTCCCAGTTTGAAGAGACACTTGGCCAACAGACTGAGGCAAAGAGGCAAAGAAGGAAGGCCCATAGCCAGGGAGACAGACCAGGGACAGATTGCAATTGCTCCCAGTGTGGAAGGGATTGTCACTCCTGAATTGGCCTTTTCAGCCACACTAGACGCTGTTCCAGAACCACCATTCAGAGCGCGATACCATAGTCTTTCGAGACTGAAGCTTGCCAACACACACATATGGTTTCCTGCACCCGTTGTTTTTTGTGTAGTGGTTTTATATTTTTTTGTGTTATTTGTTATGTGTTATTTATGTTTGTTTATATTTGTTTTTGGAAAATAACTAAAAAAAAAAAAGCCCTGGTGAGCAGCGCAGACTGTACAGCTGTGGCTTCAGGAATCTCTACCAACTCAAGTAAGTTGTCGGCGGGGGTTGGCCATGGACAGAGAGGAAGAGTAAAGGGGCACTTCAGAGGAGGAACAGGAGTGTGTCAGGGAAGGAAAGGGTTGATCTGATGGCAGTCATGCATTTCGTATTCAATCCCCTATTTTTCAAGCTGCTCCACCCTTTGGATCTCCTTGGGCTTAAATCAATTATGTAGCTGGCATAGGTATAAGGAGACCCATAAGCTGTCAGGGGGCCTATGCAGAGGTAAGGGGAAAATACATTCACTTACATCTCAAAGGCCTCTCAATCATGCTTCCATCACAGCATGCAGTGCATGCCTCCAGGAATGCTCAGAGGCTCAGGAATGCTTGGGTGGAGTGGGTAAAATCATTTTCCCAGGCAAATGAGGAGGTCACCTTGCTGAAGGATTTTAGCCCTACCTGCTTAAATATACTATTCCACACAATGTCATCATCATGGATGGTAAACTCTTGACTTGGAGACATCCTTCCAACTTGAATCTTAAGGAATGATTTATTGCGGAAAGTGACCCAGTTGATGACATCAAGTCCAAATGACAATTCCTCATTGGCAAAACAGACTTCATGGCCAGCACCATTGTTAAAGTGGACATTTTTCAGAAAAGAGTGTATCTAGATTGGAAAAAAATGGAAAATAAAAAACAGATGATACCTTCATATTGTACACTGTATTACCAAATCCCAGGTTTAAAAAAGGTACTTGTAAACCTGAGAATTACACGTTGCAAGAATATTTTATTCTTTCATTAAAAACAGTTAGAATAGGCTTGGCAGATCTTCATCTTCCTCTCCTCTCAGCTCACCATCATATCCAACATTTCCATATCTATGGGCCCAATCCTATCCAACTTTCTAGCACTGATGCAGCTATGCCAACGGGGCATGCACTAAATCCTGCAGTTTGGGGGTAGTCACAGAGGCCTTGTCAAGGTAAGGGAACATTTGTCCCCTTACCTAGGGGCTACACTGCAGCTGCATTGGTGCTGGAAAACTGGAAAGGTTGAGCCCTATTGAAGTATTTCATGCGGTCCTCTACTCAAAGTCCCAGGGAGCTTCGTGTCAACAATGCTAGTGGCAGGTTTTCAAAATTAAATATTTATAATCCACTTTTCTTTCATTTTGCAACTTGAAGCAATGTACCTGGGATACCCAGGAGGTCAGTTGTCAAAGTCCTGCTAGATCCAGATCTGCTTAGCTTCAGCAGTTTGTCCCCCATGTGCCCAGGGACATGATTTCACCCACACCACCCATTCCATCCACAGCATTTTACTTAGAAGAATTTTCCATTGTGCTCAGTACCAATTTTCTTCCTTGTAAGTGTGCTTGGGACTGCATCATACATAACTGTTTCATTACAGTGAGGAATATACCTGCCAGGGTTCAATGTTCACCAGTTTGAATGTGTCTCTGTTCAGCATTGTTTTTGACCTGGACGTATATATGGCATTTAAAGCATGTGCTACAGCATAGAGAGCATTGTAAATGCGGTAGCTCTGATCACTCATCTCCATCTCAAACAGAGACTGAGGCAGGCTCTCCAGTTTCCTGTACAGTGTTTACAGGTTTTAATTTTCCTACCACGGCAACTCTCAAATGCAAATTTGTAGAAAAGATAGAGGAAATGTGCAAGAGACTTTTTAGGCTTTAGATTCTGAAGGAAGTTCTGGAATCCTGGCACAGCCTTCATGGAGGTTGCGAAAGACAAAGTCCCATGGAATGTTTTTGCACAGAAGCCCTCAATGTCAATAGCGCTGGTGAAATCCCATTGAGGTGGTGTGATCCAAACCTTCCCTATATAGGGTTTATATGTAAATTCAGCAATATATAAAAGGAATGCCAGTAGTCTCAGAGACTGAGAGTCCCCACTGACAATAACAACATTGGCTGTCGTCAATAAAAGTGTGGAGCGTATACTAAATATATATTTTTAAGTATGTATTTTGAGTGCGATCCAAATTTAGATTCTTGGCAATGCCAGTCCTTTCTAAGAAGGCAACACAAATGCTATTCCAGGCAAGCAATGGTGTCAAAATTTGCAGGAAGCCTTCTCCACTATCATTCTCTGAAACAATGAGACCAATCCACGTCCATTGGAAATGCAGTAGTAGCTGGCCTATTCCAGTGTGCAGAGTACCTTCCCTTGTTGCCATCCAGTATATAAAAGGAAAATTATTTCTTGTGACTGGTATCTCGTATGTTCCATAGGTAATCTAATGGGAGAAAACATGGCTCATAACAGCTTTGAAAATTAACCACCGTTTTCCAAACCAAAGTATTTATTACACTCCAGACTTTTGCTTTTTGATGATAATCTAAGTGTACTGAACAATGTATCTTTGTAGACATTCCCAACAATAAAATATAGTAAGTCTGCAATCCTATACACACTTTCCTGGGAGGAAGCCCCATAGAACACAATGAGACTTACTTCTGAGTAGACATGCATAGGGTTGTGCTCTAAATGAGTTACAACACATTTCCTTTCACCATGTCCACAAGCAATCACTTAATGTCCTGAAATGGGTAATATATTTGATTCAGACCAAGCTATTGTTTTGACCTAGCTTCACATTTCCATTTTTCTAAAGAATAAAATCACCTCTATGGTTTGTATCCCCAGAATATGAAACATGACTAAGCAGTATTGAAATCAGTGCGAAAAAATTGGTTTGCTTAAACTTAAGAACAGTTAATATAATGGGCTGTATTTTTGACACATTTTCTTGGGAAATAGACCTGAGTTTTATATACTAAAAGACATGTTTTGTGCAGGAGGTCTAGCTCAGTGGTAGAGCTGCTGCCATGTATGCTTGAAGATCTGGGGATACCAGTTTGAAACAACCAGAAGTATCCGAGAGCTGCCTACATGGTGATAACAAGTTGACCATCCCTGGCAGAGAGGAGTTGCTGTCAAGTTGCATGGTTTCCTTGTTCCAAACAACACAGTCCTGGAATGTGCTGGAATCCCTAGCATGTATGCATTGCTAAAACAGAGATGCCTGTGTTGGCTCGGTCATGTCGTGTGAATGGATGATGGCCGGATCCCAAAGGCTCTCCTCTATGGAGAACTCGTGCAAGGAAAGCGCCCTACAGGTAGACCACAGCTGCGATACAAGGACATCTGCAAGAGGGATCTGAAGGCCTTAGGAGTGGACCTCAACAAGTGGGAAACCCTGGCCTCTGAGCGGCCCGCTTGGAGGCAGGCTGTGCAGCATGGCCTTTCCCAGTTTGAAGAGACACTTGGCCAACAGACTGAGGCAAAGAGGCAAAGAAGGAAGACCCATAACCAGGGAGACAGACGAGGGACAGACTGCACTTGCTGACCCAGGGAAGCTGTGCCTAGTGGTTATCATGCTCACTCCAGACCTGTTCTCTTCTTTCCCTTTTTGGACTCACAGCTAAATGGGGAAAAGCCTTGGTAGAATATGTCTGATGCCACAGCCCAGACTATCAGACAAGGAAGAGGGGGACTTTCTGGCCAATACCCCCCTCCTAGAGAATACTAGAGAATGTTAATTGCTAACAGGGAGATTACTGCAAGTTATTCAGGATGATGAAACTGTTAGAACTGACTCCATTGATCAGTTCCACACAAAGCTAAGTTGAGTTGGTGAGGACTTTAATACAAGAAAGTTTCAGACTTTGTTATACAGCATGCACTACAGTATAGGAAACTAAAATCTAACAAGGAGGTTAATTAGATAGAAGAAGAGAAGCAACCAAGAAGTTATAACCAAATAACAAGAGAGGTTACAGGCAACAAACTATCTTGTTATTTGGTTATAACTTCTTGGTTGCTTCTCTTCTTCTATCTGTAGTTACAGTTCTATTCTTCTAACTGTAGTTAGTTGTAAACAGGGAATTCAGAGAGGTTATAAAATAAATAACAGACAAGAAAGAAAATGATCTTCTGGCATTTGCTGCTACAGAAAATGGTGATGGGTACCAGTTTAATGGCTTTAAAAGGGGACAATTTCATGGAGAAGGCCTAGCAATGGCTACTAATCATGATCGCCAAGTGGAACCTCTCAGTTCCGAGGCCACTGAATACACTTGCTGTTGCCTTGTTATCTTGTTTCCGGGATTCCCAGATGCCTTTGACTGGTCACTGTGCAAAATGGAGTGCTGGATCAGTGGTTCCCGGCAGGACTTTGGGAACTCTGTAAGTATTTGCTGGAGAGGAGAGGGGGAGAGGCAGGAGGCAGCAGCACAATCAGGATGAGGGAAGGATTTCAGGATTTCCAACTTACCTGGGGGTTGCTATGGCTCTCTGGAGGGTCTGGAGAGCCAGCGACCCCCTCTGCAACCTCCCCGGGGCTTCAAAGACCTGTAAAAAGGAGGAAAAACAACAACTTCCTGTTTTGATTACAAAACCAGGTGCATTTTTTTCTGTTTTTTCAGGAGTCTGAAGCCTTAGGGGGGGCTGCAGAAAGGGTCACAGGTTCCCCAGACCCTCCAGAGAGCCATAGCAATCCCCAAGTAACTTGAAAAAACCCTCCACTCCCCGATTGTGCTGCTGCTGATTTCTGAGCCATTCCTTTTCTAGTTTCCCTGATGGGTCTTAACCCACCAGTTTGGGAACCAATGTTGTAGACTAATGATTATGCACACTGATTATGCAGGGGTTTCCTGGCAGTGTGATGTCACAAGAGGGTCATCACACTGTGACTTCATAGTCTCTTGTTTCAACTGTCAGAACATTGCCCTCACCAGACCAGAAAAAACCAGACCAGACCAGACCAGACTAGTAAGTGCTTCTTAGTTACCTGAATTTTTGCATTTTTCATCTTTACTATTCTAAAGAGAGTTAGTGAGAGGAAGAGGGAGGGATGACGAATTAGTGATCTTATTGGTTATTGTGTAAAGGTATTAGTAATTATGTTGGTTCTCAGGATCAGGAGAGGGTGCATTTTTATTATTCTCTTCCTCCTATCTATACTGATTGAAAGGTGATAACATACTGAAAGATCTAAGAAGGATTTATTAATGGTTTCTGTGTCCTGAGCATCTCTGCTACTTCAGGCAATCTTAGGAAGTTGTCTCTGGCCAGCCAGGGGAGAGTTACCTGAGGAGTTACCTGATACTCAGGACCAGATTGAAAGCTTCAAGGCAGCCAATCTTTTCCTTTGTGGGCATCTTCAGAATCCCACCAGATGAGGCACAGCAGCAGCAAAAGAGACTTCTTTGCTATGATGGGCTCCCCATTTTCTTGAGTAGTGAGAAGATTTGATGGCAAATCTGCTCTCACTCAGTTTATTTTGGAGGAGAGATCACAGGAGATTTTGTGGCACAAAAGCCACAAATCCTGTAAGTATCTGCAAGGAAGATGAGGTTTTTCCCCCCAGTAGTTTATCATTAAAATTAGGGGGGGGGGCTGTCTCAAATTTGCAAGTGCTTCCAGTTCTATCATCTCCAGGAAGAGAGGCCCCAATGATAGGTTGGTAGCTGCTGGGCCTGCCACTGCCAGGACCACAAGGAATCGTACACTAACCATGAGGTCAAGATTGGACAAAGCCTCACCAAGTGCCTTTCACACTCCTTTTTTGATCTCACGCTCCAGAAGGGAAGATAAAGTAGAAAAGAAAACAGAGGCAGAAATGGGAAATGGAGGCTATGTAAAGCAAGGAAGCCAGAGATAGGAGGTGAATATATGGTAGGAAACTAAGACCTTGATCCTATGAAACATGAACAAAAATACTTCTGCTTTGCTTAGTCTGAAAGGCACCCTGCTGGCCCCCATGAGGCTGCAAGGCTGTGGTAAAAAGATTTCAACTAAATAAATACATAACAAGTAGGAATAAAAGGGAGGCAGGTGGTAGGAGATTGAAGCAGGATTGATACAGAGACAATCTGTGGCCAACTTGAACATGTGAGAAAGAATAAAAGAGAGGTTGGAAGTAGGAAGTTGAAACAGAACTGAAGAAGGAAAGGGGGGGGAAAGAAAAGAATAGTAAAGAGCTAAGCAGTGGGAAGCAGAAGCAAAGTTGAAGAAAAGGGCCAAAAGGAGAAATAAGAGAGACGTAAGCAGTGGCCAAATTGAGCCTGAGAATGTAAAAAAGAAAAGATGGGACAAAGGTGAGCTAACAGGTGGGAAAGAAAAAAGAATAAGACACAAGTAAGCAGTGGTCAATTAGAGCCTAATAATGTAAGAAGGAATGAAAGAGAGATAAGCATAGACATACTAAGTATATAATGCAAGAAAGAATAAAGTGCAGCTCAGTGTAGCCAACAAAGTCTGAAAACAGAGAGGGAAAAGGGAGTTCTCAGTGGTAAGGAAAAAAAAGAGTAACATATAGTTGTGGTCAATCAGAACCTGATTGTGTAAGAAAGACAAGAACAGACACCTAAGTGCAGCCACATTGAGTGAGTCTGCTAATGATGAGAAAAAAAGGTGGAATAAGGGAGAGATCAGTGGGAAGGAAAAACAGGAATAAGGCACAGGTAAGTAGTGGCAACATAAAGCCTGATATTGAAAGAAAAGCAGAAATAAAAGAGCTTTGTGTGGAGTACTTCAGCCTGATGAAGTGGGGGAATAAGTGAGAACTCCATGGGAAAGAAAAAAAGTAATGAGGCAAAGGTGTAAGTAGTTACCAAGTGGAGCCTGATAAGATATGATAGAAAAGAATGAATAAAATAGAGCCATATGTGGTCAAAATGAGACTGATAATGTGAGAAAGAAAATAAGGTAAAAAAGAGAGCCAAGTATAGCAAATTGACAGTGCAATCCTAGGCACATCTGCTCATAAGTAAGCCTTACTGAGTTTGAGGAGACTTACTCTCAGGTAAGCATGCATAGGATTGCAGCCTGAGCCTGATAATTTGGGAGGGTGGAAGCAGCAATACAGAGAGTTCAATGAGGGCACAAGCCTAACAAGGTCTACTTAGAAGTAAGTCTTATTTTGTTCAATGGGGCTTACTCTGAGGAAAATGTGGTTAGGATTGCAGCCTGAGGAAGAATAAGAAGAAATCAGACACAGGTAAGTTTTGCTCAACAGAGCAAAAAAAGGTAAGACAGAAAGGAAGGAATAAAAGAGACCCACATGTGACCTAATTGAGCCTAATAGTGTAGGATAAAAAAGAAGAAATAATAGAGAACTTGGTGTGCTGAGAGCTCAAGGGTGAAAAACAAGGAATATGGCTGAGATCTTGAGGAAGAAAAAAGGAATAAGGCACAGATAGTAAGTGAATAAGTAAGAGATCAAAGTGTAGCTGGAAGAAAAAGGAGGAATAAAGGAGAGCTCAGAGGTGGGAAAGGAAAAAAAATGGAGTAAGATACAGGTAAGCAGTGGGCAAACTGGGTGGGTTTGGTGTGTTTGGAACAGGGCTGCTGTCCCAGGGACCTGGATTGTGTCTGGGCTCTGGTGCAGCAATTTCACTTCCTGTGTGCCAGGCCTTCCCCCTGCCCACATCTGAGTCTGTTCACTCCCAATTTACAGTCCCTGGTTACAGCTCCTGCTCCAGTAAAATCAGGGAGTTTCGCCACTCATCCTCCACGACAGCTGCCAAGCCCAGTTCAGCCATTCTCCTCTTCACTCTGGTGCACAGCCCATTTTGAAAACTCCAAGGCTTATACTTTAGCTTTGCCCCTCTGGCCACCTCTCCCTCATGGCTCCCACAAAAGCAATGGGCAGAGAATTAAGGTGTTGCAGTTCCCATGTAGGGTCCCTGTACCCTCCTGGGGAAGACCTGGTTGCCTGGAGTCGGGGCTGCTGTCCCAGGGACCTGGAGTTGAGTCTGGGCTCTGGCGCAGCCCCTTCCCCTCCCATGCAATGGGCCTTCCCTTCGAAGGGACTCAGGGTGGTTACTCTCCTATTCCAGACCCTAGTTACTTGTTCTGCGGTAGCAAAGTAAGGGACTTTCGCTGCACATCCTAAAAGTCAGGCAGGCAGCTGCCCAAACTACCCAGTCCAAATCAGAAAGGCCATTTTCCTATTTGTTCTGGCACGCTACCCATTTTGGCATTCAGAGCCATTAGATTAAGCCCTGCCACTCCCATAACCTTTCTGCTCTGACTCCATAAAAAGCTCAGGGGGTTGAATAAAAGGGTTTGAGCTTCCTCCTGTTCCTTATTGAGGCCCTTTCCCCACCTAGGCAAGACCTGGTTGCCTGGTGTCGGGGCTGCTCTCCCAGGGACCTGGAGTTGAGTCTGGGCTCTGGTGCAGCCCCTTCCCCTCCCGTGCATCGGGCCTTCTCTTCGAAGGGACTCAGGGTGGTTACTCTCCTATTCCAGACCCTTGTTACTTGTTCTGCAGTAGCAAAGTAAGGGACTTTCGCTGCACATCCTAAAGGTCAGGCAGGCAGCTGCCCAAACTTCCCAGTGTGGCCCAGACCAGCCATCCTCCTTTTTTTTCCTGCCACACACCCTATTTTGACACTCCGAGTCAAATGATTTAGTCCTGCCGCTCTGAACACTTCTCTCCTCTGGCTCCATCCAAAGCTGTGGGGAGAGAATTAAAGTGTTGGATCTTCCTCCTGTTTCTTGTACAGGCCCTTTCCCCTCCTCTGGAAAGCCTGATTGCCTGGGGTTGGGGCTGCTGTCCCAGGGACTTGGAAGAGTCTGGGCTCTGCTGCAGCCCCTTTCCCTCCTATCTGCCCAGCCTTATTTACCACCACCCCCCTGGGTCTGAGGATGATCACTCTCTGTTCTCAGTCCTATTTGCAGTGGCTGCACTATTTACATGAGGTTGTTTTGCCACTCGTCTTTTAGTGAGCGAGCCAATCAGCCCAGCCACCTCCCTCTCCATTTTGCTGAACTGTGCTGATGTCCCAGAGACCTGGACATGCCTCTGGGCTCAGATCCAGCCCCTTCCCCTCTTGTGCAGTGGGCTGTTCCCCCCCCCATAGTTATAGTGTTCCCTTCCCATTTGCTGGCCCTGCTTGCAGTTCCTCATCTCTCTCTCTTGGCTCCTGTAAAAGCAATGGGGAGAGAATTACTGTGTTGTAGCTCTCCCCCCCCCCCCTCAGATCTTTTTAGGGCACAATCCTAACCCCTTATGTCCGTGCTTTCCAGCCCTGGCATAGTGGTGCCAATGGGGCGTGTGCTGCATCATGCAGTTGGGTGTCACTCATGGAGGCTTCCTCAAAGTAAGTGATTGTTTGTTCCCTTACCTCAGAGCTGCATTGCCCTTGTCAGTGCTGGAAAGCACTGACATAAGGGGTTAGGATTGTGCCCTTAGAGTCTCTTTCACCTCCTGGGGAAAACCTGGTTTCCTGGTTGCCTTTCCACCCCCTCCAGGCTGAGGCTGGTCACTCACCTTTCTCACAGTCCCTGCTCTCGTCTGGGTGCTTTGCCACACATCCTGCTCTCCAGCCATCTGCCCAGCTCATTTAACCCTCAGAGCCTCATGCCAAAGTCCCAACCTCTCACTTCTTGCTCCATGAAAAGCAATGCAGAGAGAATTAAAGTGTTGGTGCTCCCTCCTGTTCCTGATATTGGTCTATCCCCTCCTGGGGAAGACCTGGTTACCTCGGATTGGGACTACTGTCTCAGGGACCTGGGTCTTGCCTCTTAGTTCTGGTGCATCCTTCTCCCCTCTTGTGCATCAGGCCTTTATATACAAGTAGGAATAAAAGAGAGAGGGAACTGTTATCAAACAATGCATGAAATCTCAGGTGTGTGGAAGGTGGTATGTGGTAGACATGACAGGGTAAGAAAGAAATAGAACAAGACACAGGTAAGTAGTGACCACAAACCACGAAAAGAAGGAATACAAAAGAACTAAGTGTGACCATATGGAGCTCAACCATAGAAGCAACAACATATGGAATGCAACACTGAAAGTGTGTCTAAACTGAGTAGGTGAAAAAAGCAGAGGAATTGAGGACAGCATAGTGGGACATTGAAAAGCAGAATATGACACTGGTCTGTAGTGGCCAAACTGAGCCTGATAATGTAAGAAGGAAAGAAAGGAATAAATGGGAGCCAAGTGGGGCCAAATTGAGCCTGATGTGGTGGGAGGGAAGGTGGAATAAGGGAGAGCTTACTGGAAAGGAGATAAAGGAACAGGACACATGCAAGTAGTGACCAAAGAGAGCCTGAAAATGTAAGAGAGAAGACAATTGAGTAGCACTGTGGCCAGACTGAGCCTGATAACATGAATCAAATAGAAGGAATAGTGGGGAGCTTGGTGGTAAAGAAAGGAAATGTTAAAGTTGTAAGAGATGGAACCTTGGCTTTCCCCAGGTGTGAGCAGGGTGCACAAACACAGCAGAGTCCTTTCGATGCAGCAGTTGTATTATAGAGCAAGGGTTTTTACAAGTAGAGTAGTCAGCAAACAGTCCAAGTCATATACGATGAGCAGTCAGTTCAGTATCAACAAATCCAAATCAGCTTTCCACAATACACAGTCAAAGTTCAGTCCATAGTCAGTAACATCATATACATACAGTAGCCAGCCTCTTCAGTCACTGGCAGCAGTCTAACAGTAATCACCATCAACTCTCCTACTGCTGCACTTGAGGCTCCTTCTGACTATCCTCGTATAGTCAGCTCAGCCAATCAGTACTGGCCTTGGTCACACCCAGGGTGTGCCTGTCCCAGGTGCTTGCTGATTCCAGCTGAATCATCAGTCCACACCTGCTCCCTGAACCAACATGTAAGCCTTGGTTCTGCATTTACTCAGAACACAAGCTGACAGAATAAGACACTGGTAAGAAGAGTAAAAAAAAAAGGGAAGTCTGGCGAAATTCAGGCTGGAAATAAAAGAAAGGAAAGAAGGAATAAAAAAGACATAGGAGATGGCCAATTTTAACCATATACAGGTCCAACCTTGTTATACATGGATTTTTTATACAAGGATTTGACTCAACACAAATGGCCCCTGCAAATGATAAGGAATGTGCTGATCCCTGGAGAAGGGGAAAAATGCACCCCTTTAAAATGCTTTTCTTACTTTTGTAGAGATTTTTATCTCAATATGATGGGAAGAGCCCTTTAAATTAAAGGAAAACAGTCCTTTACAATAGTTAGAGAGAGGGCAGCCAGCTGAGAAACCATCAATCATTCTCTCTCCAAGTGACCCCCTCCCTTCCCCCTGAACACCTGAAAGAAAGACAATCCTTTCTAAGGGCCTGGAGAGAGACTGATTGTTGAATTGTTGTCTAAATGACTCTAACTTAACATCACAAAGGTCAGTAAGGCTGTTTTTAAATCAGGGGAGCAAAGGAACTTTTTAAATTGATTTGCTATAGTGCAATTTTTGGTATTCACTTGAGTTCTCTGAAAGGAGCCCTCTGGAATAATGAGAATCCTCTGGAAGAAAAGGAAAAAGGGATAACTAATTTAATTAAATTCACCACAATGTGAAAAGGAATAAAACAGAATGATGGTAGTTAATTCAGGGGGGCTGTTGGAAAGGAGTGGAGAAAGGGAATGAAAGGGTCAAGCGGTTGAAGGGTGTGATCACAGAAGAGAAAAGGAATTAGAAAGAGGTGGTGGGAAACGGAATGGAGGAAATAAAACGGAGGTAGAAAGTTAGAAACTGCAATGAAGGAAGAGGTGTTGGGGACAAACTGAGGCATAGGTCAGAAAGATGATAAAACATATCAGACCTGTTTGCAATCTGAGGCAGAGATAGGAGAGTGAAACTGAGGAAAAGGCAGTGAGGACATTTTTATATGCAGAGAAACTTTCACAGATCTTCAAATCAACATTTTCAACTCTTTCCAAACAAAAAGTGGAAGGTGGAAAAGAGAAGTAATAAACAAGTGCAGTATAAGAACAGAGCACTGTGGAAACTACTATATTGTGTTGCATTTTCAAAATTTGCTGGGATGCTGTTGTTTTGATGGAGTCCTTGTGGCAATTGTGGGAAGGAGTTTGTGTCTGTTTAGACTCTGGCACTTTTCTTGGACAGAGGAAAACACAGCCAGGCTTGCAAGTTCTTCTTATTCTTGCCTTATGTGCCCCAACTCTCCCTTGCCTGCAGTACAACTTTCTTATGGGGTGGCCTATAAGCTCCAGCTGGAAGACATCAAGGATGGCAGTCTGAGTAGTCTCTGACTGCTTCCACCCTCACCTCTTTCCTGGAAAGGTCCACGTAAAAGAGACAAGCAAGAGAAAATGTAGAGCACATCTATGTGACCAAAGTCCGTATGGTTTCATTGGACCATCCAGTCCAATTCAAGAAAGGCATGGAGGGATTATAGAAGTCCAGCTCTTCCCATTTGATTTGGAATCAATTCAACACAGACTTGTACAGATACAATATCTCAGGCACATGATGCATTGTCATAAGACTTGACTTACCCCAGTTGCAGGGAGGAGAGCTGTTTGGACTTGCGTTGCTTGGAAGAAATTATTGATTCTTCCAACCTCTTCTCTGGGGCTATTCATCCCAATAAATCTTTGGTGATAGAGATACGGAGTAAGATCCAAACAATAGTAAACTCATTTCTGTCCTGAAAGCTGATTATTGAAAGAAATCATTCTTAAGGCATGGTGATGAATATTTATACAGTTCTTCAGAACTACAGTTCATGCATTCATTGGGGAAAGGGAATGTCTATTAAACCAATTTCATTTTGCGTGTAGATATATCCAGAGAAAAAGAGCAACAAGTGACAAATTTGAACATAAGAACATAAGAACATAAGAACAGCCCCACTGGATCAGGCCATAGGCCCATCTAGTCCAGCTTCCTGTATCTCACAGCGGCCCACCAAATGCCCCAGGGAGCACACCAGATAACAAGAGACCTCATCCTGGTGCTCTCCCCTACATCTGGCATTCTGACTTAACCCATTCCTAAAATCAGGAGGTTGCGCATACACATCATGGCTTGTACCCCATAATGGATTTTTCCTCCAGAAACTCGTCCAATCCCCTTTTAAAGGCGTCTAGGCTAGACGCCAGCACCACATCCTGTGGCAAGGAGTTCCACAGACCGACCACGCGCTGAGTAAAGAAATATTTTCTTTTGTCTGTCCTAACCCGCCCAACACTCAATTTTAGTGGATGTCCCCTGGTTCTGGTATTATGTGAGAGTGTAAAGAGCATCTCCCTATCCACTCTGTCCATCCCCTGCATAATTTTGTATGTCTCAATCATGTCCCCCCTCAAGCGTCTCTTTTCTAGGCTGAAGAGGCCCAAACGCCGTAGCCTTTCCTCATAAGGAAGGTGCCCCAGCCCCGTAATCATCTTAGTCGCTCTCTTTTGCACCTTTTCCATTTCCACTATGTCTTTTTTGAGATGCGGCGACCAGAACTGGACACAATACTCCAGGTGTGGCCTTACCATAGATTTGTACAACGGCATTATAATACTAACCGTTTTGTTCTCAATACCCTTCCTAATGATCCCAAGCATAGAATTGGCCTTCTTCACTGCTGCCGCACATTGGGTCGACACTTTCATCGACCTGTCCACCACCACCCCAAGATCTCTCTCCTGATCTGTCACAGACAGCTCAGAACCCATCAGCCTATATGTGAAGTTTTGATTTTTTGCCCCAATGTGCATGACTTTACACTTACTGACATTGAAGCGCATCTGCCATTTTGCTGCCCATTCTGCCAGTCTGGAGAGATCCTTCTGGAGCTCCTCACAATCACTTCTGGTCTTTACCACTCGGAAAAGTTTGGTGTCATCTGCAAACTTAGCCACTTCACTGCTCAACCCTGTCTCCAGGTCATTTATGAAGAGGTTGAAAAGCACCGGTCCCAGGACAGATCCTTGGGGCACACCGCTTTTCACCTCTCTCCATTGTGAAAATTGCCCATTGACACCCACTCTCTGCTTCCTGGCCTCCAACCAGTTCTCAATCCAGGAGAGGACCTGTCCTCTAATTCCCTGACTGTGGAGTTTTTTCAGTAACCTTTGGTGAGGGACCATGTCAAACGCCTTCTGAAAGTCCAGATATATAATGTCCACGGGTTCTCCCGCATCCACATGCCTGTTGACCTTTTCAAAGAATTCTATAAGGTTTGTGAGGCAAGACTTACCCTTACAGAAGCCATGCTGACTCTCCCTCAGCAAGGCCTGTTCGTCTATGTGTTTTGAGATCCTATCTTTGATGAGGCATTCCACCATCTTACCCGGTATAGATGTTAGGCTGACCGGCCTATAGTTTCCCGGGTCCCCCCTCTTTCCCTTTTTAAAAATAGGCGTGACATTTGCTATCCTCCAATCTTCTGGCACTGTGGCCATTTTGAGGGACAAGTTGCATACCTTAGTCAAGAGATCTGCAACTTCATTCTTCAATTCCTTAATAACCCTTGGGTGTATGCCATCAGGGCCCGGTGACTTATTGATCTTTAATTTATCAATGAGGTCTGAAACATCTTCTCTTTTAACCTCTATCTGACTTAACTCCTCGGTTAGAAGGGGCCGTTCGGGCAGCGGTATCTGCCCGAGGTCTTCTGCCGTGAAGACAGATGCAAAGAACTCATTTAATTTCTCTGCCATCTCTAAGTCTCCTTTTATCTCCCCTTTCCCTCCCTCACCATCCAGAGGGCCAACCGCTTCTCTGGCGGGTTTCCTGCTTCTAACATATTTGAAGAAGCTTTTATTATTCCCCTTAATGTTGCTGGCCATGCGTTCCTCATAGTCTCGCTTGGCCTCCCCTATCACCTTCTTACATTTCTTTTGCCACAGTTTATGTTCCTTTTTATTCTCTTCATTAGGGCAAGACTTCCATTTACGGAAGGAAGCTTCCTTGCCCTTCACAGCCTCTCTAACTTGGCTGGTTAGCCATGCGGGCACTCTCCTGGATTTAGTGGATTTAGTGGAACTTATGTTCTTAACAAGTGACAAATTTGGTAGAAGAAAAAAAAGAAAACAATTGGTAATACCGCAGGAGTGCCTGAGGATGGCACTATGACCTCATCTCCCACTGTTGGGCACTGACATTAGATAACCCAGCAAAGGAAGGAACAGCAGCATTGCTTCAGAGAAACCACCAGTGGAGACTGCCTTTGGCTCACATGAAGACGAGTCCAGGTGATTCCTCCAGTTCTTTTTTGCATGTGACTTGGAATATTGTAGTGATGGTGACTAGTGGGGATCTGAGTGCACCTGAGAGGACAAGGTATGATGGCCAGAGGTTCAAGGTTAAAGTTTCCATGTGAGTCAGAGATAGCAGGACTCAATCCTTGAATGTGTGAGTAATAAGGGAAAGAGTGTGTCTCGGCTTGTGCCAAGGAAAATGGCTGTTTTGGTATGTTGCCCCTCTCTCTCCTAAGCACCAAGAAAAGCAATGGAATGTTAACTAACAATGTTAGTGAAAAGCAACAATGGGGACTAGGAACTTGACTAGAACAGTGGAGGGTGGAAGTGTGCCTTAACTCATTTCCCCTGACTCATTTTTCCTATCAAAATTGCCTCTGCTCCACTGCTTTTCTCCCTTTAGGGCAAAATGTACAATAAATTATCCAACAGCATTTTAATTTTCCTAATTTATTCACAACTATTTATTTATACACTTATATCCCACCTTACTGAGCAAGGTGGCTTATTTCCTAGTGAATGACAACAAATAAGCTTCATGATTCTATCATATATGGCCCTTACTAGTAACTACCAGTTGCCACAAAACTGAAAAGCTGGCAAAGAATGAAGAAATCAGAGTGCTCTGGGATTTTAGAATACATTTGCCACACAAAACACCAGATGTGACCATCACTGATAAGAAGAATAAGAAAGTCAGAACAGTAGACAATGCAATACCTGGTAACAGTTGAGTAGAAAATAAAGAACTGGAGAAAATTGCCAAATATTAAAGACTTGCAAATGGAAATTGAAAGACTGTGGTAAAAGAAAGCAATGGAGATCCTCCATTTCTCTGTGTGTTTCCACTTGTTAAAAGGTGGGGCCCAACTCAAACCCCAGCTATCTATTTGATATTTTTCTCAATATAGGTATTTACCATCTTTTTCTCAATACAGATATTTGATTAATCAACATGAGAGGCTACGTGCCTTGTAAATATGTTTAAAATGATTTTATTCTGTGTCTGTAGAGGACAGGAATGACCCAGTACAAGTTTAGGTTAAAGTGGATGAGGATATTTACTTTAGGCATGTATACTAGTGGTGTAGTCGTAGCAATCCTACAAAACCTGGATAATACCGATCTGTGACTCTAAGGCTGCAGTCTTATTCAGTGTTTCTGAAACTGTTGGTCAAGACCCATTCGGTGAGTCGCGAACCAATTTTGGATGGGTCTCCATTCATTTCAATGTGCATTTTATTTTTAATATATGAGACTTTATGCTACCATGGTATGTATGTTGGGGAAATGTTTCAGATCTGTACTTTTAACAGGCTACTATGTATATGCTTTTAACAGTGATAGTCAATGGGTC
The DNA here is from genome assembly GCF_035046505.1 of Tiliqua scincoides. Taxonomy (NCBI): domain Eukaryota; kingdom Metazoa; phylum Chordata; class Lepidosauria; order Squamata; family Scincidae; genus Tiliqua; species Tiliqua scincoides. Next base: position 98,597,386 of record NC_089825.1, on the reverse strand, counting down.
TTACTGGAGGTAAGTGTGGATAGATTTACAGCTTCTTGGATGTTTGGGGAAAATATATCAGTTAAAATTCATTTGGATATTAACTTTAGGTATATGTACTAATGGTTTGTTTCAGCATTCCTACAAGACTTGTACAATACCAACTGTGACTGTAAGGCTGCAATCCTATATACACTTTCCTGGCATTAAGCCCAATTCAACATAGTGAGACTTATTTCTGAGTAGTCAGGTATAGGATTGCACTTCAGGGGTAAAATCCTTTGGTCACCCTGCACTGCTAGGACTCACATTGCAGCATTGCAGGACACTTTCTGGCTGCCACAAATGGAAACTCAAGTAAGTTGTTGGCAGGGTTGGGTATTGAGCAGAGAGGAGGAGTAATAGGGCACTTCAGGGGAGGAACAGGGGTTGGTCAGGGAGGGGAGGGGTTGATCTGGTGGGAGTCATGCATGTCGAATCCTATCCCCTAGTTTTCAAGCCTCCCCACCCTCAGGCTCTACTTGGGCTTATACCAATTATAGAGCTGGCATAGGTACAAGGAGACCCCTAGGCTGTAAAGGGGCCTATACTGAGGTAAGAGGAAAGTATGCTCCTTTACTTCTCAAAGGCCTCTCAATCATGCCCCCTGTATAGCATGCAGTGCATGCCTCCAGGAATGCTCTCATGTTCAGGAATGTTCCCAAGCAAATGAAGAGGTCACCATGCTGAAGGATTTTAGCCCTACCTGCTGAAATCTGCTATTCCACACAATGGCCTCATCATGGATGGTAAACTTTTGACTTGGAAAAATCTTTCCAGCTGGGATCTTAAGGAAGGATTGATTGGGGAAAGTGACCCAGTTGATGACATCAAGTCCAGAAGACAGTTCCTGATTGGCAAACCAGACTTCATGGCCAGCACCATTGTTAAAGTGGACATTCTTCAAAAAAGAGTGCATCTAGATTGGACAAAAATAGAAAACAGCTGATAGCTTCAATGTATATTGTGCACTGTATTACCAAACCCCTGGTCAGAAAAGGCACCTGTAAACCTGAGATGTTCAAGTTAAAGGAACTTTTTTCATTTATTGAAAAGTATTAGAATAGGCTTGGCAGATCTTCCACATCTTCCTCTCCTCTCAGCTCACCATCATATCCAACGTGTCTACATCTATGGGCCCAATCCGAACTTTGCAGCATTGATGCAACTATGCCAAAGGGGCATGCTCTGCATCCTGCAGAGTGAGGGTAGTAACAGAGGCCTTGTCAAGGTCAGGGAACAATTGTTCCTTTACTTGGGGCTACGGTGCAGCTCATTGGTGCTGGAATCTTGCCTGCTTACACTTGAGAAGCCTCTCCTTGCTTCTGCTTTCTCTGATGTAAAGAGAGCCTCCTCAGGTCTAAGCAGGCGGGACAGCTGTGGCACTTTTCCATGGGCTACAAAGGGGCAGTTCTGACTCACCCGCGACCTGAATCACATGTTCCTGTTATATTCCGCTTTTCTTACATTTTGGAACTTAAGGCTTCAACCCTATTCGGTTTCCTAGGAGTCAACCCCTTTGAACCCAATGGACTTACATCTGAGTAGACGTGCATAGGCTTGGGCTATAAAGCAATGTGCATGGGATATCCAAGAGGTCTGTCATCAGAATCCTGCAAGGTTCAGATCTGCTTAGCTTTAGCAATATGCCCCCCCCCCATGTGCCTGGGAACATGATTTCACCCCCAACACCTGTTCAATCCACAGCAAGTTTACATAGAAGTGATTTCTACTGTGCTCCAATTATTTTCCTAGTAATTGTGCTTGGGATTGCACCATACATAACCGTTTCAATACAGTGAGGAATATACCTGCCAGGGTTCAATGTTCAAAGGTTTGTCTGTGTCTCTGTTCAGCATTGATTTTGGCCTGGAAGTATATATGGCATTTAAAGCATGTGCTACAGCATAGAGACCATTGTAAATACGGTAGCTCACATCACTCATCTCCATCTCAAATAGAGTCTGAGGCAGGCTCTCCAGTTTCTCCTCTCCTGTACAGTGTTTACAAGTTTTAATTTTCCCATCACCGCAACACCCAAATGCAGATTTGCAAAAAAAGCAGAGAAAACATGAAAGTGACTTTTTAGGCTTTAGAGTCTGAAGGAAGTTCTGGAATCCTGGCACGGCCTTCATGGAGGTTGTGAAAGACAAAGTCCCATGGAATGTTTTTGCACAGAAGCCCTCAGTGTAAACAGTGCTGACGAAATCCCACTGAGGTAACGTGATCCAAACCCTCCCTATAAGACGTTTATGTATAAATTCAGCTACATATAAAATGACTGCCAATGGTTTCAGAGTCTGAGAGCCCTTCAACAATAACAACATTGGCTGTCGTCGATAAAAGTGTGGAGTTTATCCTGAATATGTTTTGCAAGAATGTATTCTGAGTGGGATCAAAATTAAGATCCTTGGCAACAACAGTCCTTTCTAAGAAGGCAACACAAATGCTGTTCCGGGTTAGCAATGGTGTCAGCCTCTGCAGAAAGCCTTCTCCACTCTCATCGTCTGAAACAATGAGACCAATCCATGTCCATTGGAAATGCAGCAGTAGCTGGACTATGCCGGTGTGCAGAGTACCTTCCCTTATTGCCATCCAGTATAGAGAAGGGAAATTATTTTTTGTGGCTGGTTTCTCATATGTACCATAAGTAATCTATTTGGGGAAAACATGGCTCATAACAGCTTAGAAAATTAACCACTGTTTTCCAAACCAAAGTATTTATTTCAATCCAGAGTTCTGCTTATAAATGATATGCTAAGTATACTGAACAACATATCCTTGTATACATTTCCATCAATAAATTATAGTAAGTCTGCAATCGTATGCACACTATCCTGGGAGGAAGGCCAGTAGACAGTGGCTTAGCTAAGGGGGTGCAGGGAGTAGCACTTGCACCGGGCATCAAGCTTTAGCGGGACAACAAGCTGAGCTTGACACTAGTGACCAATATTGTGAAAATAGTGGTATGTATGAATAATACCATCATGTTATATATCATTGGAAAGGTAATTTAATGCAGAATGCAATGAAACAAAATGGCATTGGAATATCTGTATTCTATCAAAAGTTGTGGCCAATTAACCAGAAAATAAAAACAACTGCCTTTTGGAACAAAAAGTGGATTTTCTTAACTCAAAATGGACCTATGACACTAATTGTTCTGAGAGCCAATGACATGTTGTTATGTTATTGACCTGTTGCAATGACATATTGTCATGATACAGCATGAAACCAAGAAGGTGTTAATATCAGTCTGCTCTCATTTCCATGTATCATAATACTGTTTACCCCTGCTCTCTGGGTCAAAAGGCTCTTTTTCAAGTGGTGCCCCTCTTACATTTAGCAAGGGGAGAAAAAACATCCCTCTTCACCCCATTACAGTATCTTGAACCCATCAGGGGCACACTTTTCATTTATTTTATCTGGGGGGGGGGGCTACAAATCTTCTTTGACCTGTGGGAGAAAGTAGATGCCTTAGCTATGCCACTGAGAAAGCAGAGCAAGTGGGTGGTGAGCTACTGGGAGGAGGAGGTGTGTTCTTCCCAGTTTCCACTTTTTTAAAAGCCCGGGTATGACGTCACTTCTGGTTGTGACATCACTTCCGGGGCAACATTTTGAGCTTAGCACTGGACTACTCAATAATTAGCTATGCCACTGCCCATAGAACACAACGAGACTTACTTCTGAGTAGTCATGCATAGGGTTGCGCTCCAAATGAGTTACAACACATTTCCTTTCACCATGTCCACAAGCCATCACTTAATGTCCTGAAATGGATAACGTATTTGATTCAGACCAAGCTATTGTTTTGCCGAGCTTCAAGTCTCTATTTTTTGAAAGATTTAAATCACCTCTTTGGTTTGTATCCCCAGAATATGAGACATGACTAAGCAGTATTGAAATCAGTGCGACAGGATTGGTGTGCTAAAAAAGGGCATTCACTGATAAAGTCCCAAATAATAAAATAAGTGAAGAGCGGTTTTATGCCACCCATTCATGCATCTGAATGGACATACCTGTGGAAACTTGTAGTGGCTAAGAATGTTGCCCATTTGGATGACATACTCTACCGTGAATCCCCCAATGACAGACAAGACATCACCTTTCATACCACACTTGTAATTGGGTACATTCCTTTGTTGTTTGAAGAGTAGATCCAGGATGGACTTATATGTGGTCATTCCTTCAAAAAAGTTGTCATAAATTTTAAAGCCGAAGGTCATGTTGGGCAAGAGGTTGGGATTCCTATTGATCTCATGAATGGCAAAAAGCAAGGCCAGGACATGCTGATAATGTTTGTACTCTATTCTGAAATTAGATTGACATTGTGGCAGAGATAAGGTCTAGCACATTGTCATGTGCACCACATATACATTTATAGTAGTACCACCCACAAAGGCATTTCCTTGAGCACTGTTTTGCTACAGTGTTGTTCATCCTGGGCATGACTGACAGCTATTGTCAATCAGAGCAGTGTATTCTGGCCAATCAGTGTCAGGTTCTTGTCCCATCAAGAATAGTGTGCTTTTTTAGTGCTGATTTGCACAGCACTCAATTTTAGGGGACAATGACACCCACACTACTGGATATATGCTTGTACAGTGAAAAACTCATCCCAAGTACAATGAGAAAAGGAAACAAAACTAAAGAGGTGTAAGGAAGAGGGGTGCAGGAATGGAGTTGTTCATCTGACCAGAACAAAAATGATTACGTAAGGGAACATTTCTTCCTTTGTCCTGAAGTAAGTCTTAGCTGCTGCAATGGATCTACTGTGCCTGTGATTTTGCTGCTGCAAGTCCAAGTGGATATGTGTAGGTAGTTTGTTGCCAGGAAGGGAGATAGGATATAAATAGAGGTGCTTTCAATGATATCCGCTCCCTTCCTGACCATGGCATTGCCCCAACCCCACCCTGTTCTTCCCAACAAGCTGCACCTGTTGAAATTCCACCCCAGTGCAGTTGTTTGATCTCTAGTCTTCATATTTCAAATAGCATGATGGGTACCAAACAAGAAATAATTTATGAGAAATTGTCTTTCTTCATTGCTGTTAGTCTTTGAAAATTAATTGCATTGTGTACAGGATGTAAAAGAGACAGGACCCCACCAATGACAGCATCTCCTAGCCTAGTATCCCCATAGCTTCCTTCCAATTCACATTTACTGGGCACATGCTCCCAACAGACAAGAGAAGGGAGAAGCAGCAGCAAGAAGAGCAAAAACAACCACAGGGCTGCAAATGCATGTCTAACCCAGCTGCACCTGAACTTCTGCATCCTGAGCTACAGTTCCAGCTACAATGATATCTCTGTGGCTGGCATCCTGATGGAACCTCACTCAGCAGCATGTGCGGTCACAGAGATTTCTCCCCAAAATGTTTTGCAGAAGAAATGTTTGGTGATCCCTGTTCCTCCGTGGGGTACTGATACAGTTCAGAATATGTCGACCTCCTTTTGAAATATGGATGTATTTCTTACCAACTGCACAAGGAAGGAAATAATAGTACTTTGGATAATTACAGAGTATCTAAACATCTCCCTGATTGTCTTTGTAAAATGAAAAACATAAATGTTTACTAAGATCAAACGGTATGCAATATTGTAGAAGGGAGTCTGAATTGGGATCATGGTGAGATGTGGGTTGCCTTTGTTGTGGTCCCCATTCAGATTTCACCCCTTTCCATAGATTAGTTGCTATATGTTAGATAAATCTGATAAAGGAGTGCTAGGCAGATGGGCCAATTTTTATTATACTACATATGAAAAATGGTCTGTTGGAATTTTTTTTAAAAAACAGTGGGGATGGTATTTAATGTAACAAAACAATGGTGGATTGTAGTGGTGTTTAGGACTTTTGGACATATGGTTACATTTCCAATCGTGCTCCTGTGTGAAAATTTAAACAGAAAGAAGCACCAAATGGTTTGTCAAGGCAAACATCGTTCTGTTTAAAATTGTGCAGCAGTTCCCAAATGGGAAGTCTGAAACCCACCAGTGGGACTTGACCCCATTTTTGTTTGGTTGTGAAACTGACAGGGCAGACTGTGCATCAAGGGAGCAACAAGCTGCTAATCGGAAGGGGGGAGAGCACTCTTGCCCAATCACCATTATAGTCACATTCCTTGGCATTTATCAATCAGGCTGCAGCTTCTAGGGCCTCTAAAACGTTTGCAAACCACTGGACTATTGTATAGTGGTGAGATCAGGAGTAGAACCAAAGCAAAGTCCTAAAGAACTGCGGCCACATCCTCAAACTTTTGCTCCATTTGCCAGGTCCTCCAGCTGCTATTTGATTTCTAAAAAAATAAAAAAGAAGGCAAAGTAGCCATCCCATGCTATGAATTTAGTGTTGTATATCATTTACTCTGGCACTGACTCAGGTCTGAGGCCACTGACTCGGAAACGAGTCCCCACGCATGCAGAATCAAGTCTGTCTCTGTCTGGCTGTGCTCGCTTACTTTTTTTAAGGTGAACACAGAAAGAAAAGGGCCGGTGATAAGTGTTCTATAAGTGTACTGTGGTAAATGTACTGAGAAGCAGCACTTTATAATGCTCAGAAGAAATTGGGTTATTAGATCATGACCAGAAATATCCATGACTAGAAAAAATCTCAGAAATATAGAAAATTTCCAATAGTTTGGACTACAAAGAATCCCTTCCCCTACCAAAAAAAAGAGGGGAACAAACTGGGTTAAGATCTGCGGAAAGAGAAGAAAATTCAGCTTCCCAAAACCTAGACTGGATTAGCTTATAGGCCCTGTTAACATCAAGGCCCACTAAAGATTCCAGTGAAAGATCTAAGGAATTCAATTTGGAATCAATGTTTAAAAACCAACCAGACAAAAAAGGGTCTCTTAACAGGTCATTGAGAAGGGAATTGGGGGGGAGGGAAAAATGAAGCCGGAGCCAAAATTTAAATGTTATAGCCCATGCTGTGGTTGAAGGGAGATGGACTTTGAACTCGAGAGTCAGCGTTGCTAACCAGATGGAATTTGGAACTCCGAGAATCCGCCTAAAAAAAATGGCCGCAACTCGGTCCAGGGTTTTGTTGACTTCCTTAATCCATATAGGGACACCGTATAATCGTTGGGCCACAATCTTAGCTCTGAAGATCTGGAGAGCGACAGGTACGAATTGATTACCAGTGCTATAGTGGAAGCGAGTAATCGCCTTAAGGTGATGATTCGAAGTGGCGATAGTTAACTTCCTATGGGCTGCCCAAGTAAGTCGATAATGGAAAAGCAAGCCAAGATATTTAAAGGTGGGCACTTGCTCGTTGGTGGAATGGCTTACCCTCCAGGTCAACGGGGACCAAGATTTTGAGAATACCAGGATTTTAGTTTTGTTAGCATTGATAGTCAAATCATTGGATGTGCAGTAATCCTGAAAAATAATGAGGGCTTGATGAAGACCAGATTTTGTTAGTGAAAGCAGAACTGCATCATCCGCATACAATAAAAGGGGTACAGGAACACCATTAAGGGAAGGGAGAGAGACCCTTTGGTTAGAAAATAGGAGGGGAGATCAGATAGAAAGAGGTTGAAAAGTGAAGGGGCTAGAATGCATCCCTGACGAACACCCTTATCGATAGAGATAACAACTGTCATCTTAGAATAATAATAATAATAATAATAATAATAATAATAATAATAATAATAATAATAATAATAATAATAATAAATAAGTGCTTTTTTGTAATAAAAAAGGTGCAGGAACTCACAACTTGTTAATCTTTTATTTATTTATTTATTTTTGAACTATTTTTTTATTGGAGAAATAAAATATTTTTATGTGCTTCCCCCCTAAAGATGAACTTACTTCTAAGTAGATGAGCATAGGATTGAGCTGTCATTCTCCACATCCCCTTCCCCCTAGCTACTTTTTCTACACATGGGGAAATATACTGTACAGGTGCACTTGTAGCGTGTAGTATGTAGTGCAGCACTACTTCGAGGAGAGGAAGCAGTGAATGGATTCCGAAAAATGGCTTACATGAGTTCCATGTAGGAAAATTACTCTAAGCAACTGTGGGAGTAAGAACAAAAAAGGAATTCTTACACGAGAGGGGTCCTTGGGTGCACATAGAAACAGCTACGTTTGCAAACAAGCGATTAAATATGGTTTAATTCAGGTATCAAAATACTCTGTGTCTTTGGGAAGGCGCTTAGCATGCAATTGTATGTTCTTTGCTGCCCTGAGCAGCTGCTGTGCATTGCTGGAGAGGAGCTGCAAACACTGGCATGTTTGTGGGGGATGAGGAGGATCTCTGGCAAGGCTGGACAGCACATTGTACACACGTAGAATCCCTTTTCACCTGCCCTTAGCATGTGAAAATGGGTGCAGATATATATCTCTGCCAGGATTAAGAGCCCAATCCTAGGTATGTCTACTCTGAAGTAAGTCTTGATCTAGTTACTAGAGCTTACTCCCAGGAAAGTGCCTAGGATTGCAGCTTAAGAGCCCAATCCTATGCATGTCTACTCAGAAGTCCACTTTAGTGAATGGGGCTTACTGTGGATAGGATGGTAGCCCTAGAATCCAATCCTGTGCCTGTCTACTCAGAAGTAAGTTCTATTATAGTGAATGGGGCTTACTGTGGATAGGATGGCAGCCTCAGGGCCCAATCCTGTGCCTGTCTCCTCAGAAGTCAGTCCCACTAGAGGCAGTGGGGCTTCCTCCCAGGAAGGTTTGGAGAGGACTGCAGCATCAGAGCCCTTCCTCTGCCTGTCTACTCAGGCTGCAAGGCTGTGACACTTTCCTGGGAGTAAGCCCCATTGAACACAATGGAACTTACTTCTGAGTAGACATGCATAGGCTTGGGCTCTCAGGCTGCAAGGCTATGCACCCTTTCCCAGGAGCAAGCCCCATTGAGCACAATGAGACTTACTTCTGAGTAGACATGCTTAGGCTCCTGCTGCAGATTGGCACGTGGCTGCAGCAGCCAGCTTCCTTCCCCTCCTCCTCTGCCAAGCCAGTACCTGGGCGTTCCGTGGGTGCCGCAGTCTGTCTCCCTGGCTGGCTGGCTGGCTGGCTGTCCGTCCTCCTCCTTGGTGTTGGCGCGTGTCCCCCACGCCCTCCACTGACTTGGAAGCTGTGCGGGGAAGCAGAGTGCGGGGGGAGGGGAGGCAGGCTGGGCTCAGGCAAGAGCTTGGAGATGGGGCAGGAGGGGGTCATTGTGCGGTCAGGCAGGGGCCAGGCGCCCGCCCTCTCTGCACCCCCCAGCACCCACCCAGCGAATGCCTCTGTTTTGCTCCCCCCCTCCTGGAATGACTCCAAAGGGGAGGGGCCCCTGCAAAAAGGTGCTGGAACCCCCACGTTCCATTAGAAAAAATGCCCTAATAATGATAATGATAATGATAATGATAATGATAATAATAATACAGTTATTTATATACCACCTTTCTTGGTTGTCAGATTTCTCCTCAGACTTTATTCAAGGCGGTTTACATAGGCAGGCTATTTAAATCCCCGTAGGGATTTTTACAATTGAAAGAAGGTTCTACCTTTCAAGAATCATAACATTTCAGATGTTTTTTTCTGATCTGGTTTCACATTCTGGCCTCCATCCTCCCACACTCAGAGCAGATGGAATAACTTGGCTCAGCTTGTCAGCCGCTTCAAGGTCGCATGGTGCCGGTGGCCTCGAACCGGCGACCTGTGGATGTTATCTTCAGGCAAACGGAGGCTCTACCCCCTAGACCGGACCTCCTGCCTGATTTAATTACTTCTTTTCTCTGTTAGCAGCTGCTTGGAGTTGAGAGCTGGTTTTAGAACAATAACATAGCATTTAGGGAGAAAAATGCAAATCAGGAGGCCAGTGTTGGAGGCCAAGATGGCAAAGACCTCCACGGCCACCACGTCTTTCCCCTTGCTGCTCAGGTAAGCAGGAATGAAGGAGATCCACACACTGCAGAAGACCAGCATGCTGAAGGTGATGAATTTGGCTTCATTGAAAGTATCTGGCAGTTTTCGGGCAAGGAAAGCGACTGTGAAGCTGGTGAGGGCCAGAAAACCAACGTAGCCCAGGACAGAATAGAGCATGATGATCGACACTTCACTACACTCCACTATGATGTGCTCAGTCTGGGAGTGCATGTCAACATCTGGAAAAGGAGGAGAGGTGGACAGCCAAACAGTGCAAATCCCCACTTGAATGAGGGAACAGGAAAGAACAATGGAGTGAGCCACTTTTTTCCCCAGCCATTTCCTCATCCTGTTCCCTGGCTGGGTGGCCATGAAGGCCAGGACCACAGTGATGGTTTTTGCCAAAAAAGAAGAAATTGCCACAGAGAAAATGATGCCAAAAGCTAATTGGCGGAGAAGGCAGGAGACTTTTCCAGGTTTGCTGATGAAAAGCAGGGATGAAAGATAACATAGGAGGATGGAGGTGAGAAGAATGCAGGTGAGGTTTTGATCGTTGGTTTTGACAATGGGAGTGTTCCAGTTTCTTAAAAAGATCCATATCACCAAAACTGTCATTATTGAGAAGGAAAAAGTGAAGGAAACCAAACTGATTCCTAAGGGCTCATAGTAGGTTAAGAAGGCCATGCGTTTGGGGATACACTGATCTTGGTTCTTGTTTGGGTACTGATCTGCTGGGCATATGAAGCAATGAACTGCGTCTGAAAAGGACAAAGAGTGTCAGTAGAACTATTAAGTCATAAGAATGATGGGAGGTTGAAAGCAAATGTTGGACAAGAATTCCTCCTTTCCCTTGTTAGCCCTCCAGTGTTTAGTATGAGGGGATTGACCAAATGCAGCAAGGGATAGGCACCAGCGGGATTAAGTGCACTTAACTGTATGATGGACTGCCTCTGAAGTCTTTCAAGGTGCCTCCCTTGTTGCAGTTCTAATCAGTGTTAGCTTTAAGAATCAGTGCATCATAAACTTAAGTGTTTGGAGAAGAGCAGGCCAATACAAAGCCATATGTTATGGTTTTAGGGTGGACTAGTATTTGCAAATATCTCCTGGAAAATCTGTGCACTTCCATTCACCTGTCTGGTTAGACATCATGTCATCAGGACATGGAGTACAATCATAGCAACAGATTGCTTCCCCCTCTTGAACCGTCTTGCTGTGTCCAACATGGCAGCTCTCAACACAGGTTGAACGAGGCAGATTCTAAGAACAAAGAATGGGGAGAAACACTGAAGCGAATATTTAATGCCCACCACCATGACCATCCTTCCCTTTCAGTGCACTTCAGCTTATCGAGAGCAGGAGCTCACCTGACCAGCAACAGATTACTCCCCTGCTGTGAGAGACCTGTTGAAAACTCTGTTCTGTTGATTTCAGGGAGAGTTCTATACTCCCATTTTGGTAGAGAGATTTCTTTTTCCTACTGAGGCTCAAAAGAGCTCAGGGCAGAGCCAAATGAAACAGGAAATGCATCATTATTAGATTTTATTCCCAATGTGCCCTTCTGCTAGCAGAAAACCTAGCATGCATTTATTTCATCAGGGAATTGGCTCAGTAGCACTGACATTCCTGGCCCCTATGCCGCCCGAGGCCAGGATCACAGAATGCTGCCTGCCCAGTGTTTGCTACCCCTTACCATCGTGTAGCCTCCTCTGGCGTTCCAGCGGCCTTCAAGTGCTTTTATATATTACTTCCAGTTTTTGTCAGAAAACCAGTAGTGACAGTTTGAAGGGCTTTTAAGAAGGCCTCGGGAGGGCTGACCTTGTGCCGCCTTCCCGGATCCCAGAAGGACTCCAGAGGGCAGTCGAAAATGGCAGTTGGGAGGTGTGGATGGTGGTGCGGGTGTGGGTGGCAGCTAACTGTGGTTCAGGATCAATTAGGTTGTTCACGAACCAATTTCAGGCGTGTCTCCATTCACTTCTCTTCATTTTAAATATATTAGACTTGATGCTACCATGGTATGCATGTTGGAAAATGTTAAAGATCTGACATGTGTAGCATCTGCAGCCCCTGTTATGCCTTCAGAGGGCAGCCAAAAGCAGTGGTGAGGGGGCAAGGATGGCAGCAGGGGTGAGGATGGTGGCAGGGGAACCATCTGGCTCAGAGGGGTGGCGCCCCAGGACATTTTACCCTCACCCCATATATGCCACATCCAGTTATGGAAAAAGCTTCAGGAGTCAACCTCGAGGTAAAATCAGGAGCCAGAGTCCCTGAGGCAGTTCATGGCTGAACACAGTCATGTTCTGGCAACTCCTGCGACGCCGCTGGAACCAACCGTATTGGCCTCTGCCTTTCCATTGGACCATTTCAGCGACGTGGAGAGGGGGGATTTGCTGCATGGGTAACAGCCTATCCTCCATACCTACTTTACCCAGGCTTCGCGCACTGGAGAGGACACTCTGTTCCAGAACCACCATTCAGAGCGTGACACCATAGTCTTCCGAGACTGAAGGATGCCAACAACAAATAGCAATTAGATTCTGTTGGGGTAATGTCTAAGAATAAAAAATAGGGACATAAGTAGAAGCTCTTTTAATGCCCCCCACTATAGCCATTCTTTTTCCACTGGGCTTCAACTTGTTAAAAGATGGGGCCCACCTCAAAACCCAACTATCTATTTGATATTTATCTCCATGTTTATCTCAATGTAAGTATTTGGTTAATCAACATGACATGCTATGTGCCTTGCAAATATGTTTAAAATAGTTTTATTCTGTGTCCATAGAGGAATGATCCAGTATGGGTTTAGATCAGGGGTGTCCAAAGTTTTTGGCAGGAGGGCCACATCATCTCTCTGACACTGTGTCGGGGCATGTGTCGGGGGATGAAAAGAATTAATTTACATTTAAAATTTGAATAAATTTACATAAGTTTACATAAATGAATATATTAAAGATGAACTTATATGAATGAATCAAGGTCTTGCAATAGCTCAAGGCCTATAAAAGGTCTTGCACAAAGCAAGGCTGGCCTTTCCTTTGCTGCCACTACTGCATCACAGATGTGAAACAGCAAGCAGTGGAGGGAACCCTCATCCCACAGCTCATGCGAGAGGTCAAACAGTCGCCCTCACGCTGAGAGCAGTTGCGTCGGGCCAGTGCGGGCTCCAACAAATCTCCGGAGGGCCAGAGGCTCATTGGAGACTGGGGGTTCCCTGAGGGCCGCACTGAGAGGCCTCGAGGGCCACATGTGGCCCCAGGGCCGGGGTTTGGGCACCCCTGGTTTCGATTAAAGTGGATTAAGATATTTAACATTATGCATGTGTACTAATGGTGTATTTGTAGCATTCCTACAAGACCTGAACAATATCGGCGGGGGTGGGCCATGGGCAGTGAAGAAGATAATGGGACACTTCAGGGAAGGAGCCGGGGTGTGTCAGGGAAGGAAGGGGTTGATCTGATGGCAGTCATGCATTTCGGATCGTATTCCCTATTTTTCAACCTGCTCCACTGCCTGGGTCTCTTTGGGCTTATACCAATTATATAGCTGGCATAGGCATGAGGAGACCCATAAGCTGTCAGGGGCCTATGCAGAGGCAAGCGAAAAATATGTTCCCTTACATCTCAAAGGTCTCTCAGTCATGCCTCCACCACTGTATGCAGTGCATGACTCCAGGTGTGTTCAGTTGTTCAGGAATGCTTGGGTGGTGTGGGTAAAATCATGTTCCCAGGCAAACGAGGGGGTCACCTTGCTGAAGGATTTTAGCCCAACCTGCTTAAATCTGCTATTCCACACAATGACATCATCGTGGATGGTAAACTCTAGACTTGGAGACATCTTTCCAACTTGAATCTTAAGGAAGGATTTATTGGGGAAAGTGACCCAGTTGATGACATCAAGTCCAGATGACATATCGTCCTGGGCAAACCAGACTTCATGGCCAGCACCATTGTTAAAGTGGACATTTTTCAGAAAAGCGTGCATCTAGATTAGACAAAAATGGAAAATAGAAAACAGTTGATAGCTTCATATTGTACACTGAATTACCAAACCCCTCGTCAAAAAAAAGGTACCTGTAAACCTGAGATGTACAAGTTACAAGAACATTTTATTCATTCATTAAAAACAGAATAGGCTTGGCAGATCTTCCTCATCTTCCTCCCAGCTCACCATCATATCCAAGGTTTCCATATCTATGGGCCCAATCCTATCCAACTTTCTAGCACTGATGCAGCTATGCCAATGGGGCATGCACTAAATCCTGCAGTTTGGGGGTAGTCACAGAGGCCTAGGGGCTACACTGCAGCTGCATTGGTGATAGAAAGCTGAATTGGTTGAGCCTTATTGAAGTATATAATTTGTTCCCCTACTCAAAGGTTTCCAGGGAGCTTTGTGTTAACAATGCTAGTGGCTGGTTTTCACAATAAAATAAATATTTATATTCCACCTTTCTTTCATTTTGCAACTTAAAGTATTGCATCTGGGATACCCAGTTTGCCTGTCTTCAAGGTCCTGCAAGATCCAGATCAGCTTAGCTTCTGCAGTATGTCCACCCCAAGTGCCCAGGGACATGATTTCACCCGCACCACCCATTCCATCCACACTTCCTAGTAGCATTATCATACATAACCATATCAATACAGTGAGGAATATACCTGCCACGGTTCAATGTTCACCAGTTTGGATGTGTTTCTGTTCAGCATTGTTTTTGGTCTGGACATATATACGGCATTCAAAGCATGCACTACAGCATAGAGAGCATTGTAAATGCGGTAGCTCTGATCACTCATCTCCATCTCAAACCGAGACTGAGGCAGGCTCTCCAGTTTCTCCTCTCCGGTACAGTGTTTACAAGTTTTAAATTCCCCATCATGGCAACATCCAAATGCAAATTTGTAGAAAATGCAGAGAAAACGTGTGAGTGACTTATCAGGCTTTAGAGTCTGAAGGAAGTCCTGAAATCCTGGCACGGGCCTTGTGGAGGTTGTGAAAGACAAAGTCCCATGGAATGTTTTTGCACAGCAGTCCTCAATATTGCTGGTGAAATCCCACTGAGGTGGTGTGATCCAAACTTTCCCTATAACAATTCTATGTTTAAATTCAGCAGTGTGTAAAATGACTACCAATAGCAACAGAGTCTGAGTGTCCCCGTTAACAACAACAACATTGGCTGTCATGGACAAAAGTTTGGAGTGTATACTTAATATATTGTGCGTGACTGTATTTTTATTGGTGTCGAAATTAAGATCCTTGGCAACGACAGTCCTTTCTAAGAAGGCAACACAAATGCTCTTCCGGGCCAGCAGCGGTGTCAGCCTCTGCAGGAAGCCTTCTCCACTATCAGCCTCTGAAACAATGAGACCAATCCACGTCCATTGGAAATGCAGTAGTAGCTGGACTATTCCGGTGTACAGAGTACCTTCCCTTATTGCCATAAAAGGAAAATTATTTCTTGTGACTGGTATCTCATATGTTCCATAGGTAATCTAGCAGGGGGAAACATGGCTCATAACAGGTTTGAAAATTAACCACTGTTTTCCATACCAAAGTGTTTATTACAGTCCAGACTTTTGCTTATCGATGATACTTTAAGCATACTGAACAATGTGTCTTTGGACATTCCCGCCTAGAATTTTCAGTTCAGTAAGACCTTTATTGGCATAAAATACAGAGAAAGAACAGAACAAGACAGGAATGTACAAAGACAACACAACATAAGCAAAAACATCAGTCACTGCCCAGAGTCCCAGGGCTCTGCCTGGCTATTACCCCAGATAAAAAGGAAGCAACATTATCCAGAGTCTCAGGATCAGGAGTGGAAAGGAGAGACTGAAGCATGGTTGAATCCTCCCAGCCCTGCATCCTAGCTAGCAATGGACCTAGAAATTTCTTGCGTGACACAACATGTAGCGGGCAATAAAAAAAGGTATGCATTAAAGTCTCAACGCAATCCCTACCACACTTGCACTTCCTCTCTAAGTAGGGGATACCGCTGAACCTGCCCGTTAACAAGGCTGATGGAAGAGCGTTACACCTTGCCAGTGTGAAAGCTCTCCGGGCCTGTGGGCACACCAGGTGGTAAAAGAAGGAGGCCGGTTTCCCAAAACTGACTGGAATATGAAGATGGAGTGGAGAACATGTAGTTCTGGCGGCACTAAACAGCTCTTATTGCGCCTAGAATTTATAGCAAGTCTGCAACACTAAACATGCTTTCCTGGGAGTAAGCCCCATTGAACATAGGGAGACTTGTAGACATGCAATAGGGTTGTGCTCTGAATTTGTTACATTTGCTTTCACCATGTCCACAAGCCATCACTTAATGTCCTGAAATGGGTAATGTATTTGATTCAGACCAAGCTATTGTTTTGACTGAGCTTCAAGTTTCCATTTTTTTAAAAGAATAAAATCACCTTTTATATCTGGTTTGTATCCCCAGAATATGAGACATGACTAAGCAGTGTTGAAATCAGTGCAACAAGATTGGTGTGCTTAAGCTGAAGAACAGTTTATATAATGGGCTGTATTTATGACACATTTTCTTGGGAAACAAACCTGAGTTTTATATACTGAAAGACATATTTTGTGCAGGAGGTCTGGCTCAGTGGTAGAGCTGCTGCCATGTGTGCCTGAAGATCTGAGGACACCAGTTTGAAACAACCAGATGTATCTGAGAGCTGTCGACATGCTGATAACTAGTTGACCATCTGTGACAGAGAGGAGTTGCTATCAAGTTGCATGGGAGGCGAAGCAGCCAGAGGGAGGCCAGACTGGGAAGGAATTCAACTGTAATTAGGTTTTCTTTTAATGAGGCTTTCTTAGTAATGAGGCTATCCTTTTATAAAAATTCTGATGGGGGTTTAGAAAACCTTACTATGCAAACTGCCTTGAATTAAAGTCTGAGGAGAAATCTGATGACCAAGAAAGGTGGCATATAAATACTATTATTATTATTATTATTATTATTATTATTATTATTATTATTATTATTATTATTATTATTATTATTATTATTTTGAGCTGAAGGTCTCTCTGCCCACATCTGGGTTGCTGGTCAGTCATTTTATGTCCTCCTATACAACTGAGATCTCAAGGACCTCCTCAAATGGTTACTTCTTTTGAAAAAAACAATTTACTTACTTATTGCATTGCATTGCCCCTTTGCAATTTTTTTCAAGCTAAAAAAAGGGGGATTCACTGATAAAGTCCCAAATAATATAAGAAGCGAAGAGCAGTTTTATGCCACCCATTCATGCATCTGAATGTACATACCTGTGGAAACTTGTAGTGGCTAAGAATGTTGGCCATTCGGATGACATACTCTACCATGAATCCCCCAATGACAAATAAGACATCTCCTTTCTTATCACACTTGTAATTGGGCTCATTCCTTTGTTGTTTGAAAAATAGATCCAGGATGGACTTATATGTTGCCATTCCTTCAAAAAAGTTGTCATAGATTTTAAAACCCAAGGTCATGTTTGGCAAGAGGTTGGGATTCCTGTTGATCTCATGAATGGCAAAAATGAAGGCCAGGACATGCTGATAATGTTTGTACTGCATTCTGAAATTAGATTGACATTGAGGCAGAAATAAGGTCTATCATAAGAACATAAGAGCATACGAAGAGCCCTGCTGGATCAGGCCATAGACCCATCAAGTCCAGCTTCCTGTATCTCCCAGTGGCCTACCAGATGCCTCAGGGAGCACACAAGACACACCCGCCTTGGGTGCCCTTTCGGGACAATGGCGGATTACATGTCCAATAAATAATAAATAATAATAATAATAAATAAGACAACAGGAGACCTGCATCTTGGTGCCCTCCCTTGTATCTCATGTGCATCACATGTACGTGTACAGTAATTCCATCTGCAATAGCATTTCCTTGAGGGCGGTTTTACTACAGTGTAGTTCATCCTGGGCATGACTGATGGCTGTTGTCATTGTGAGCAGTGCATTCTGGCCAATCAGTGTCAAGAACAATGTCGTTTTTAGTGCTGAACCACACAGCACTCGATTTTAGGGGACAATGACTCTCGTGTTATTGGATATATGCTTCTACAGTGAAAAGCTCATTCCAAGTACGATTAGAAAAGGAAGCAAAACTAAAGAGGTGTAAGGAAGAGGGGTGCAGGAATGACGTTCATCTGAGCAGAACAAAAATGTTTAGGTAAGGGAACATTTCTTCCTTTGTCCTGAAGCAAGTCTTAGCTGCTACAATGCACCTACTGTGCCTATGATTTTGCTGGTGCAAGTCCAAGTGGACATATGTAGGTAGTCTGTGGCCAGGAAAGGGGTAGGATATAAACAGAGCTGCTTTCAATGCTCTCCGCTCCCTTCCTGGCCATGGCACAGCCCCATCCCCAAACTGTTCTTCCCAACAAGCTGCACCTGTTGAAATATCACCCCAATGCTGTTGTTTGATCCCTAGTCTTCATATTTCAAATAGCATGATGGGTACCAAACAAGAAATAACTTACGTGAAATTGACTCCCTCCATTGCTGGTAGTCTCTGAAAATTGATTGCAGTGTGTACAGGACATATAAGAGATAAGACCCCACCAATGACAGCATCACCTAGCCTAGTATCACCATAGCTTCCTTCCAATTCACATTTACTGGGCACATCCTCCCAACAGACAAGAGAAGGGAGAAGCAGCAGCAAGAAGAGCAAAAACAACCACAGGGCTACAAATGCATGTCTAACCCAGTTACATCTGAACGTATGCATCCTGAACTACAGTTCCAGCTACAATGATATCTCTATGGCAGGCACCTCGCTAGAGCCTCACTCTGGAGCCACATGGAAGCAGCATATGTGCCCACAGAGATTCCTCCTAAAAGTATTTATCCATAGAAGAAATGCTTGGTGATCTCTGTTCCACCCTGGGGCACTGATACAGTTCAGGATATATCCAACTCCTTTTGAAATATGGATGTATTTCTTACCAACTGCACAAGGAAGGAAATGACAGTATTCTGGATAACTACAGAGTACCTAAACATCTCCCTGATTGTCTTTGTGAAATGAAAAACATACATGTTTATGAAGATCAAATGGTATGCAATTTTACGGAGCGCAGTCTGTACTTAGATCATGGTGAGATGTGAGATGTGTGTTGCCTTTGCTGTGATTCCAGTTCAGATTTCACCCCGCATTACAGATCAGCTACTCTATGGTAAATAAAACTGTTAAGGGAATGTTACACAGGTGGGCCAAATCATATTATACATGGTGTACACATAAAACATGGTGTTTTTTTCAATAGCAGTGGGGCAACATTTAACAAAGCAGAATAATGGTGGAGGGTGGGGTGGGGTCTTTAGGACTTTAGGACATATGGTTACACTTCCCATCATGCCCCTATGTGAAAATTTAAACAGAAAGAAGCACCAAATGGTTTGTCAAGGCAAACATCGTTCTGTTTCAAATCGTGCAGCAGTTCCCAAACTGTGAGTCTGAAACCCACCAGTGGGACATGACCCCATTTTTGTTCGGTTGCAAAACTAACAGGGCAGATTGTTCATCAAGGGTTAAACAAACTGCAAATTGGGGGGGGGTACTGCTGCCCAACCACCATTATAGCCACACACCTCAGTGTTGTTTATAAATCAGACAGCAGCCTCTAGGGCCTGTAAAAAGTTTGCAACCACTGGAATATTGTATAGTAGTGAGATCAGGAGTAAGCCAGAGCAAAGTCCTAAAGAACTGTGGCCACATCCTCAAAGTTCTGCTCCAATTGCCAGGTCCTCCAACTGCTCTTTTACTTATTAAAAAAATGAAAAAAGAAGGCAAAGCAGCCACCCCATGCTATGACTTTAGTGGTATATTTACTCTGCCTTATTACTATTACTATATTAATAGTAATATTACTATTAATACTATAAAAGTATATTACTATATTTAGTGGTATATATTATTTACTCTGGCACTGACTCGCGTCTGAGGCCACTGACTCGGAAACGAGTCCCCACGCGGGCAGAATCAAGTGTCTCTGTCTGGGTGTGCTTGCTTATTTTTTTTGAGGCATGAAAGGCATTGTGGGGCCATCATTCAGACCGGGCAAGCAGCAGGGCCCTTCCAGCCAGAGGCAAGGAAGACTGAATGTCTTGGTTTTGCATTGAGAAAGAACTGGGGGGAGGCAGGTGAGCTCTCTTGTCCATCTCTAAAGGAACCAGTGATAATTGGAAGAAGGTTTTTCCCCTGGAAAAGGGGGAAGAAAGCAACATGGGTGGTGGTGGTGGTAATTCATAGCCATCCAGGAGTCATGGCATGGTTTCAGCAGGCTCATTGAATGTCTGGTCATAATGAAAATACTTATGAGTAGAGCTGCAAAGGAGTGGGTCATACTGGTAAGCCTGCCCGCTGCTGCATGTGACCCTCCTCCCTTGTGCCACTTCTGTCTGCGCACTCACAGTTTGCTCCACTCCTCCCACCTTGTTTACAGATATGATGAGGACATCAGGGCAGTATTAAATGAGAATTCCAACATATACACACACCCTGGCAGCAGCTTCATTTTTGTCCACAGATCTGGAGTTTAGCCTTCTGTGAGCATTCTGTGGATTTTTTTTTTTAATACTGATTATGGAAGACAGAAAAATGCTAGATGGAAGTTTGCAGAAGTACATTCAAAGACTAATGAGTGAATCCATGCAACTGGACTTTGGTGCCTTCTCAGGTTTTGTATTGGTGGATTCAGCTAAGACGTTGAGCTCCACAATCCTACAGTGTTTTAGGTAGTTGACTTTTCCAAATCTATAAACTAAGACTCTGTAAAACCCAGGCATGCATGACATTTACAGTACCACATTGTCGAATTTCTTAGGCTGCCATGACAGCAGTCAAAGCACTGATAGAAGCCTCTAGCAAAGTCCATGCTTGGTTATGACAAAGTTCACTCACTTCACTTCAAACTTGAACTCTTGGACAAATGTTTTTGGGTGTTGCCCTCTGCTTTATGTCTGGGGCAGAGAGGAAGGGTCAATTACAAGGACGTTCTAGATGTGGGTTGCTGTGATTGCATAGTTTATTATTATTATTATTATTATAGTGATTGCATAATTATTATTGAATCTGTGGTCTATCTGTGTGTTTTAGTACATGTTAATCCTTTCTAACTCGAGGGGTAAGGCAGAATAAGGATAGGTCACTGTTATAATCATTTCTTTACATTGCAATTGTAACTGATGTGCATGAAATTTTCCAATTGCAACTGAGCCCATTTTTTTCCACATTGTTTTGCATGATTTTCAAGACCTACTTTCAACTCGTAGCAGTAGCAGATCTGCCTAAAAGGGGCAAATGCCCCAGGTACAGCGACCATGTATTTCCCTTTGGTGCTTAAGTAGGTGGGAATGAATGAGATCCACACACTGCAGAAAGTCAGCATACTAAAAGTGACCAGCTTGGCATCATTGAAAACATCAGGTATGATTTACTCTGGCAAGGTACTTGAGTCCAGGCCACTGACTTGAAAATGAGTCCCCACGCATGCAGAATTGAGTCTGCCTTGAGTCTGCAGGGAAATTCCAGCCAGGAGACAGGGAAGGGTTAATGTTTTGGTTTTGCACTGAGAAGCGGGGGAGGTGGGAGCAGGCTTTCTTGTCCATCTCTGAAGGAACTGGTAATCATTGGATGGTTTTTCCCCTAACAAGTATGGGAAGGGTAGTTGGCCCAAGTTGGCCAAGGGTAGTGGTGGTTGATAGTCATCCAGAAGAAATGGCATGGTTTCAGCAGACTCATTGAATGACTGGCCACAGTGGAACTACTTCTGAGTCAAGCTGCAAAGGAGTGGGTCGTACTGGTAAACCTGCCAGCTGCTGCATGTGACCCTCCTGCCTCTCACCGCTTCTGTCCCCACTCTCACGCAGTTTGTTCCACCCCCTCCCACCTTGTTTACAGATGGGATGGGGATACCAGGGGAGTAGCAAATGAGAACTCCAACATACACACACAGACCCTGGCAGCAGCTCCATTTTTGTCCACAGAGCTGCAGTTGCCTTTTTTACCTAAAAAGTCAGGACTTGAGTCTTTTAGAGTCCCCAGAATGCTCTAGGCAACTCGGAAAGTCCACTTGTTTGGGCTCCTTTTCGAGTCAAGTTAAAGGGGGTGGAGACTCATAACTTGACTGAAGTCAAGTTGCACTGGTTTTGTCCATCTCTGCATTTGTGCACCTTTTTGGTTGCCTGCTGTGTCACAATAACACATCATTGGTTCTTGGAACTATCAGTGTTATTGGTGAGTTTTGAGTTCAGCAAATTCACTTTTTGTTGCATAAGGCAGTTGTGTTTTCTTTTGGGGGGTTAAATGGCCCAATGTGTGATAGAATGCAGATAATTCAACATGGTTTGTTCCATTTATGTTCTGCATGCAATTACTATTCCCATATAGAACATTTAAATCCCATATAACTTGATGCTATTATTCATAAATACGGAGAGTCTAA
The DNA here is from genome assembly GCF_035046505.1 of Tiliqua scincoides. Lineage (NCBI taxonomy): Eukaryota > Metazoa > Chordata > Lepidosauria > Squamata > Scincidae > Tiliqua > Tiliqua scincoides. The sequence goes on along the minus strand of NC_089825.1, from coordinate 98,575,062 downwards.
AAGGTTTCCAAAACGTCGGCCACTAGTGGTTCCATCCCCCTGAGGGTGTCAGCCGATGCAGTATGCACCTTCCACACCTCTTCATGATACCACAGAAGGCATATCGCAATTTCTCTCTTTCCGACCCAGTGACCCCACCAGTGCAGCAGTGTTGGGTGCTTATTCTGGTCTAATGCATCAACCTAGAGATCATTATGATTGAGATCTAGATGATGAACATTGAAAGAAAAGGGCCCGATTTAAGTATACTATAAGTGTACTGTAGTAAAAGTACTGAGAAGCAGCACTTTATAATGCTCAGAAGAAATTCGGTTATTGGATCATGACCAGAAATATCGAAGATTGGAAAAAAAAAACCTCAGAACTATAGAAAATTTCCAATAGTTTGGACTACAAAAATTCCCTTCCTCTACTCAGAAAAATTGTTGTTCATGTGAAAGAAGGACTTCTTGGAGGAAGATTCTGCTCTTAGAGGATGGAAACCTTTGGGTTCTTTTGGTGATCCTGTGCTGCCTTAGTATCATGTCTTTATATGAACTTTGTATTTCCTTGTTTCAACATTGACTTCTGGGTTGTGTCTTTGTCCTGCGTTATTATCATTATCCTTGGATAGCTACCAAGGAGATGCAACTATTGCTTCTGAAATGATTTCTCATCCCACCGTATACATTCCATCCCAAAGAATCTGGACTGAGTTAAAAATGTGATATGCTGTGCTCTAGTATTCTTGCTGTGTGGAAACAGAGAGAGAGAAAAACATGCAAAACAACTATCATCTTGGAATCGGATTTAATTACTTCTTTTCTCTGTTAGCAGCTGCTTGGAGTTGAGATCTGGTTTTAGAACAGTAACATAGCATTTAGGGAGAAAAATGCAAGTCAGGTGGCCAGTGTTGGAGGCCAAGATGGCAAAGACCTCCACGGCCACCACGTCTTTCCCTTTGGTGCTCAGGTAAGCAGGAATGAAGGAGATCCACACACTGCAGAAGACCAGCATGCTGAAGGTGATGAATTTGGCTTCATTGAAAGTATCTGGCAGTTTTCGGGCTAGAAAAGCGACTGTGAAGCTGGTGAGGGCCAGAAAACCAACGTAGCCCAGGACAGAAAGAGCATGATGATCGACCCTTCATTACACTCCACTATGATGTGCTCAGTCTGGGAGTGCAGGTCGACATCTGGAAAAGGGATGGGACTTGACAAAAGATTACTAGAACTAATTCGTGTCCTACACCTAAACACTTCCTCTCAAGTGAAATTATCCCCACAAGGTGACCTTTCAGCTCCAATCCCGATCAACAAGGGTGTCAAGCAGGGTTGTGTGCTGGCACCCACTCTGTTCATCCTTTTCATCAATGATTTGGCCCCCATCTTATCAAAGCTTGACTCGCATTGCCCCGAACTAGGATCGGTGGACGTCCCTTTACTTTTATAAGCTGACGACATGGCTCTGATCTCATGTACAAAAATGGGCTTATGGAGACTGGTCAAAGCCTGCATTGAATATCTTACAACAAACTCTTTGCAGCTAAACTATGAAAAGTCTAAAATTGTGGTATTGTGGTATTGTGCATGTCATATAGTGACTTGCTGAACAATAAAGGAGAGATTTTAAGTAAGTCTGAGTTAGAAGGGAAAGGAATAAAGTTGGACTGGTGGAATGAAATGCAAATAAGAACAAGATTACGAGAAGACCAAAAAATAGGTCTATGTGAAGAAGATATAAGTTTTGATAAAATATTTTTGATTGATGAGGGGAAGTATATAAGAAAAATGTACAGTTTTCTCCTGGAGATGAGAATGGAAGATGAGATAGTTAAAGATGCAATGGTGCGTTGGGCAAAAAAATTTGGATATAATATATTAATGGAGGATTGGAATCAAATTTGGAATACAAATATTAAGATAACTAAAGCAGTGACTTTTAAAGAGAACTTATATAAAATGTTTTATAGATGGTATTTAACACCAGAGAAGTTAGCAAAAATGTACTCTGGGTTATCAAATAAGTGTTGGAAATGTAATGAGTTAGAAGGAACTTTTTATCATATGTGGTGGACATGCGAAAAAGCAAAGAAATATTGGAAAATGATACATAAAGTGTTGCAAGAGATATTGCATTGTGTATTACCATTCAAACCAGAAATATTCCCCCTAAATGTGTCATCAGAAATTAAAGACCAACCTAAGAAACACCTTATTGTAAATATTGTTACAGCAGCAAGAATATTGTTTGCGCAAAAATGGAAATCTATAGATGTACCAACTAAAGAAGATTTAATAGATAACATTTATGAAGTAGCAGAAATGGATGTTTTAACAGAAAGAATGAAAGAGAGAGATCTAGATAGAGTAAGAAAATATTGGAAGTTTTTTTATGATTGGGCAGATAAATCTAGTTAGATAAAATTGAGTGTTTCGTAAAAATTAATTTTTTATATTGATAAATATGCGAACCTTTGTATTGATGATTATTGTGTGTTTTTTTGTGTTAATTGAATGATGTATGTTGGAATCTGGGGCCAAACCTTATGCGTAACCTGTGTTGTACCCTACCCAAAGTTAAGCCTATTTCCTTTCCTGTATCTGTAATAAATGAATAAAATATATTAAAAAAAAGAAAAAAAGAAACCTTCATTTATTCATATAAGTTCCATCTCCAATATATTCATTTATGTAAAACCATTATTCAAATTTTAAATGTAAAGGAATTCTTTTTTTCCTGGCCCCCAACACATATGTCAGAGAGATTATGTAGCCCTCCTGACAAAAATTTTGGACACCCCTGCTCTAAGAGAAGAATCGTCCTCCAAGAAGTCCTTCCTTCACAAGTGGAGCACTTTTTCCAAGTAGGGACCTCTATAGCCCACTTGACTTTTGGAAATTTGTATGCAGTATCTACTTTTTCCCAGTCCTGGATATTTCTGGTCATGATGCAATAACCCAGCTTCTTCTGAGCATTATGAAGCACTGCTTCTCAGTCATGTTACTTAGAACTGGGCTGCCGTCTAGCAGAATTTCAGCTGCTGGAGCTCTTATCTTTTTGCCTTAGTGGCAACACGGGAGGTTTTTTCTTCTCCCAAGTTATTTTAACTAGCTGAAGACCCTGCTGACAACATTGATACTGGTTATTTTGCCGCTTTGGAGTGCCTACTTCTGTGGATTGATTTGGATTGAGCATGGGCAGGAGAAAGAAAAGGCAGCGAGCTGGCAGCGGGTCCCCTCCAAAGGTCTCTAAACAGCTCAGACTGGACCAAATAACATCTTGGAACGAGACCGTAAGTGTTACTCCTAACCCTGCTTCATCTAATAACTCGAGCTGTCTAGAGGCTGAAATTGATTTGGAGGGGGAAGAACATAACAGCATACCATGTTTGGGAAACACTAAGAATGGGTCCTGCCCTGAAGCGATCTCAGTAAATGTTTATGCTCATGAGAGTGCACTGGGAGATAAGGACCTAACTCACAGAGACCAAGAGAAACAGGTGGACCTTGAACCAGGCAATACTTCCATCTTAACTCTTTTGGGAGATCACTCCCTTGTTGCGGCTAGAACAGTTTTGGCAATCTTTCGGGAACTTAAGTTTATATCCTCCCAAATTGATAAACTACAAAAGAAGCTGCAGGAGCAATCAGCCCCAAGACCCAAGGGCAGTTCTCCAGCAACAACACAAGCTTATAGCCACACGCAGATAATGTCCAAGGACGCCTCTGTCTTTGCGAAAGAATCTAGGATCAAACCTGTCTCTTTGCTTAAAGCTGCTGGCTCTCACTCACGCTGTTTCCAAGCAAACCAAATTCTCTTGGAGGTTGGCAGAGTGCCAGTAAATTATGGAAAATGGAGGGACAGGTTCTGTGTAAAAATATCCTTAAGTAAACTTTTATGTATGGATCTTAATCAAATTGACATGATAAGTGCCCAATGGCTAAGTAGTCCTGCATCTAGAGTCAGACTCCTTCTGTCCTTTGACACCTCTACAATTCCCCTGACTCTGCTTCGAATGAGAAGGTTTCTCAGTACATTCAAAATAACAGCAAAGAGAGTCTTCTCTGATTTCTCTGACTCTAATCAAGAGCTGCTGCCCTCCTCCACACATAGCTCCAAGCCTCTGACCACTGTATCATCCTCCATCCCTGCACAAAGTGATTCTTGCCTGCTCAGACAGCTGATAAGACTGCAGCAACATCCCCCTCTAATGAGCAAACAAACTCTCCGAGTCCAAATATAATAAAGAACACTACTGAAAGGGACTCTGCTACCTAGCAAAGCCTATCCCTCTGCCTAGAAACTGCCTTAACTGAACTGAATCGCAATTCCAACCTGCGATATCCAGGAACTGACAAAGACATATGTGGAAAGCTTTCCCAACCCGCTCTGTCAGAGTCCCATCTGATGTATACGTTTGCCACACGGCAGGAACAAATGAGGGAGACTGAACCTAAGTCAGTAAGCTGTTCTTTGGATGTTGATGAAACAGCTGATGTCATTGTGGGCACAATGCCTGGAAATCCTAGGAAAGACCTTTTATCACAGCTCGATGCTACTGAGCTTGATAGTATGGAAATTGCTGAAGAATCCAATAACTCAAGGAATTTGGCAGATGGGTCTGTTCCTCCAGACTCTCTTTCATCCATAGAGCTGACTGCTAAAAGAGTTTCAACCACCTCTGCAGGTCTGAACCAACGACCCCCCGTGACACTAAATGACCAACTGGTCAGGATGGACCATGTGGGTTCACCTTCAATAAGGTGCCCTAAGAGGGTCATTAACTCAACTACAGAACCACAGGATGAGATGCCCGACATAGATATGGAATGCGCCAGGAAACATCCTTCAAAGAACTCTGTGCTCAGCTCTGAGGAGATTGCAAGTACTGGTGATGTTCCCCAGCGTCCACCTAACGACCCTCCACAAACTGATATCTCCTCAGAAAACTGGCTCTCTCAGCAGCATCACAAGCTCCTAGTCAATAGATCTATCACTGTACCTGAACATTGATGAGGACACATTGACCAGGGAGGCCCTGGAGGCTTTTAGATTTCTTCCCCGACGGGAACAACTAAGAATGGTCAAGAAATTGGAGATGGTATGGCAAGAACTAACGGACATTCTATTGATCCCTTGTGGCTCTGCATCATCTAAGAGCTTACCTCCTTCACGAGACCATACAACTTCTGTTCCAGATGCAGCCCCACCTCAGACGTGATCCATCCAGGCAGAGATTCATCAGGAGCCTCCAACTGGAGGTAGTTTGTCCTCCTCTCTAGGTCTATCATCTGTCAACATGGCTCAGATCTCTGAGACTATGGAACTGCCTTTGAATAATCTGGACTCACCATATACAGAGACCATTGTCAGTGGCCTTTGCCAATCAATGGTAGTGTTGGAGAAAGCAGCGGCAGAGACATGTAATTTTCTTCCACCAACTAAACAACAGACAGTATTTGCTAATCTAGAGGAAGCTACAGCACAACTACCACAGCTCTCATCAGAGGATATTCAATCTAGCCAATTGGTGCAGATACCTTCTACACCTGATTACACTCATCCTCTTCCAGAAACCAAAACAACCTCAGAAGGGGCAAAGCTGCTGAACAACCTAGATGCCAAGTCAAGACTGTCTGAGGACACTACCCCTGAAAAAGGGACACGACATTCTCTTATAAGAAATCAGAGGGATTCAGATACTCAAATTCTCTCAGCGTCAACTTCATTAGATTGACTTCCACCTACCCGCTCCCAGAGCATTCCACAGGGCCAGCTGAAAATCCTTTCTTGGAATATCGCTGGTTGGTTTGCAAAGACTCGTGGAAAAGAGCTAGATACTGTTTTAAGAGACCGAGACATTATTTTACTGCAGGAAACTTGGGCAATTAGACCTATTGAGTTTGATGGGTTTCTTTCTATATGTTTACCCGCACGGAAGAATGCAGTAAAAGGCCGCCCAGTTGGAGGCCTTGCCATATTAGTGAAACCTGCTTTCAAACATGAATTGCTATTTATGGCTGACAGTTTTTGCAAAATACAAGCGATCAAGGTGAAGCTAATGCCCCAAAGCATAATGATAATTAATATATATATATGCCTCCTTTAAAAGATAAATCTGCTACTGAAAAGCAATGTGCATATCTTAGTGGTATAATTAATGACCTGACTGGTAATAATAATAATAATAATAATAATAATAATAATAATAATAATAATAATAACAACTTTATTTTTATCCCGCCTTTCTCCCCAAAGGGACTCAAGGCGGCTTACAACATATAAAAACAGAATTTAAAAACAAATAAAAACATATTAACACATCATAAAAAACAGCAGTCAGAGTAAAAAATAGGTGAAAAGAGCATAGAGCAGCAGCAAGTCATAAAAGAAACAGGCCTGTAAAAATATTAAAAGATGTTAAAAAGATGTTAAAAGGCCGAGAACTCAGAAGGCCTGTTTAAACAGAAGGGTCTTCAGGCCTTGCCGAAAGGTCTCAAGAGAGGGAGCCATTCTTAAGTCAGGGGGAAGGGAGTTCCATAGCGTTTGTGCCACTACTGAGAAGGCCCTATTTCTTGCAGCCGCCCCACGTACCTCCCTAGGCGGCGGCACTTGTAAAAAGGCCTTCTCTGATGACCTAAGAGGACAAGCCGGATTGTACGGGAGCAGGCGATCTCTAAGATACCCTGGTCCAGAGCAGTATAGGGCTTTAAAGGTCAATACCAGCACCTTGAATTGGGCCCAGAAACGAATGGGCAGCCAATGCAGCCGATGGAGAAGCGGACTGACAGAGTCGAACCGCCTACCTCCAGTAACCACACGGGCCGCCGCATTCTGCACTAGTTGCAGTTTCCGAACCGTCTTCAAGGGCAGCCCCACATAGAGCTCGTTACAGTAATCTAATCTCGATGTCACCGAGGCATGGATCACCGTGGCCAGGTCTGCACGATCCAAGTACGGCCGCAGCTGGCGCACCAGCCGAAGCTGAGCGAAGGCCCCCCTAGCCACAGCCGCCACCTGGGAATCCAGGAGCAGCTGCGAGTCCAGGTGGACCCCCAAGCTGCGGACCTGCTCCTTCAGAGAGAGTGCAACCCCATTCAGCGCAAGCCGATAGTCCAGCACCTGCATCAAGGATTTCCGAACCAGGAGAGCCTCTGTCTTATCCGGATTTAATTTCGGTAAATCCGGTAAATTTCCCTCTTATAAGATTCTAATTTCAGGAGATTTCAATTCCAGGGTGGGGCACAATTCTGACATCTTTCATCAACTTTGGGACTTACCTACTGACACGATATTGCCAGAGACCTGTCTATTCGAAAGGCAATCGAAAGATAGAACAATTAATGCTGCGGGGCTGCTTATGTGTAATGTATTGAACAAAGCAAGGCTGGCCTTTGCTGCAGCTTCACAGATGTAAAACAGCAAGCAGCGGAGGAAGCTCTTGGCCTGCAACTCACGCAAGAGGTCAAACAGTGGACCCTTTCACTGAGAGTAGTCACGTCCGGCCAGCACAGGCTCCAACAAGTCTCTGGAGGGCCAGAGGCTCACTGGAGACTGAGGATGCTCTGTGGGCTGGTTTGGGGGTCCCCAAGGGCCACAAATGGCCTCCGGGCTGGGGTTTGGGCAAGGCTGTTTTAGAGGATGGAAACCCTTGGGTTCTTCTGGTAACCTGTGTTGCCTTAGCATCATGCCTTTAATATGAACTTGATATTTCCTTGTTTCAACATTTTGACTTCTGGGTTGTATCTTGCATTATTAACATTATTTGTGGGTAGCTACCCAGGAGGTGCAATTATTGCTTCTGAAATGATTTCTCACCCCACATTGTGGATTCTAAAGAATCAGGACGATTAAAAATGTGAAATGCTGTGATCCTGTATTCATACTGTATGGAAACATATAGAGAGAAAAACATGCAAAACAACTATCATCTTAGAATCCAATTTAATTACTTCTCTTCTCTGTTAGCAGCTGCTTGGAGTTGAGATCTGGTTTTAGCACAATAACATAGCATTTAGGGAGAAAAATGCAAGTCAGGAGGCCAGTGTTGGAGGCCAAGATGGCAAAGACCTCCACGGCCACCACGTCTTTCCCTTTGGTGCTCAGGTAAGCAGGAATGAAGGAGACCCACACACTGCAGAAGATCAGCATGCTGAAGGTGATGAATTTGGCTTCATTGAAAGTATCTGGCAGTTTTCGGGCAAAGAAAGCGACTGTGAAGCTGGTGAGGGCCAGAAAACCAACATAGCCCAGGACAGAATAGAGCATGATGATCGACCCTTCATTACACTCCACTATGATGTGCTCAGTGTGGGAGTGCATGTCAACATCTGGAAATGGAGGAGAGGTGGACAGCCATACAGTGCAAATCCCCACTTGAATGAGGGAACAGGAAAGGACAATCGAGTGGGCCACCTTTTTCCCCAGCCATTTCCTCATCCTGTTCCCTGGCTGGGTGGCCATGAAGACCAGGACCACAGTGATGGTTTTTGCCAAAACAGAAGAAACAGCCACAGAGAAAATGATGCCAAAAGCCGATTGTCGGAGAAGGCAGGACACCTTGCTAGGTTTGCCGAGAAAGAGCAGGGAGGAAAGGTAGCAAAGCAGGATGGAGCTGAGAAGAATGCAGGTGAGGTTTTGATTGTTGGCTTTGACAATGGGAGTGTTCCAGTTCTTTAAAAAGATCAGTATCACCATAACTGTTATTGCTGTAAAGGAAAAAGCAATAGAAACCAAACTGATTCCTAAGGGTTCCTCGTAGTTTAGGAAGGCTATCTGTTTGGGGATACATTGGTCTTGGTTCTTGTTTGGGTACTGATCTTCTGGGCATTTGACGCAATGAGCTGCATCTGAAAAGGACAAAGAGAATTTCAGTAGCTGTATGAATCCAGAGGAATGATGGAAGGTTGAAAGCAAACGTTGGACAAGAATTCCTCACTTTCCTTGTGAACAATGCTTAGTATCAGGGGAACGACAAAACGCAGCAAGTGACAGGCACCAGTGGAGTTAAGTGCACTGAACTGTTTAATGGACTGCCTCTGAAGTCTTTCTTGGATCCTCCCTTGTTAAAGTTGCAACCAGTTTCCTTTTAAGAATCTGTGCATCATAATTTAAGTGTTTGGAGAAGGACAGACCATACCTAGGCATATGTTATGATGTTAGGGTGGACAAATATTTGCAAATATTTCCTGGAAAATCAGCAACTGTCAGTCACCTGTCTGGTTAGATATCATGTCATCTGGACACGAAGTACAATCATAGCAACAGATTGCTTCTCCCTCTCGAACCGTCTTGCTGTGTCCGACACGGCAGCTCTCAACACAGGTTGAACCAGGCGGATTCTAAGAAGAAAGAAGGGGAAGAAACGCTGAAGCAAACATTTGATGCCCACCACCACGACCATCCTTCTCTTCCAGTGCACTTCAGCTTATCAAGAACAGGAGATCAACTTGATCCTGACCAGCAACAGAGAACTCCCCTGTTGCCAGCGACCTGCTGTGGACTCCTGTGGTATTTGACTTCAGGGAGAGTCGGCAGAGAGATCTGTTTTTCCTACTGGGATTCAAAACAGTTCAGAGCACAGTCCAAAAGAAGTAGGAAATACACCAAGATTTGGTTTTAATTCCAAAGTGTCTTTCTGCTAGTAGAAAACTCAGCGTGATTTTATTCATCAGGAAATTGGCAATTTCACTGGCATTCCTGGCCCTTGTGCCATCCAGGGCAAGGATCACAGAATACTGCCCCCCCTCACCGCTTGCCACCCCTTACCATCGCGTCCAGGCTGCACGTGGTCTCCTCTGGTCCTCTGGAGGTCTTATAAGGCTTTAAACAAAAGGGCTTTTAGAAGCCTTCCAGAGAATTCAGAAGCCCTTCGGAGGCAGGAGGAGGCCATATGCAACTTCCCTGGCCCCAGAAGGTCTCTGAAGGGCAGCTGAAAGTGGTGAAAGTGGTGCTTGAGAGGATGGAGGCATGGATGCTGGCAGGGGGGCAGAGGGGTGGAATCCTGGGACGTGTGTCCCCCTTTACCCTCTGTGGTACGCAAGTGCACAATAGCAATTAGATTCTGAATGGGGTAGCATCTAAGAATAAAAAGAATGGGACATAAGAGAAAGCTGTCTTTTAATACTCAACACTAGGGACATCCTCCTTTTTTCTGTGTGTTTCAACTTGTTAAAAGGTGGGGCCCACCTTGGAGTGGGGCCCAACTCAAACCCCAGCTATCTATTTGATATTTTTCTCAATATAGGTATATTTATTTACCATCTTTTCCTCAATATAGATATTTGACTAATCGTGTACTAATGGTGTAGTCGTAGCAATCCTACAAAACCTGGATAATACCGATCTGTGACTCTTGCAGTCGTATTCAGTGTTTCTCAAACTGTTGGTCAGGACCCATTAGGTGAGTCGCGAACCAATTTTGGATGGTCCCCATTCATTTCAATGTGCATTATATTTTTAATGTATTTGACTTTATGCTACCATGGTATGTATGTTGGGGAAATGTTTCAGATCTGTACTTTTAACAGGCTACTATGTATATGCTTTTAACAGTGATAGTCAATGGGTCTTACTCGAGGTAAGCGTGGTTAGATTTACAGCTTCTGGGATGTTTGGGGAAAATAGATCAGTTAAAATTCATTTACATGTACTAATGGTTTGTTTCAGCATTCCTACAAGACTTGTACAATACCAGCTGTGACTGTAAGGCTGCAATCCTATATACACTTTCCTGGCAGTAAGCCCAATTCAACATAGTGAGACTTATTTCTGAGTAGTCAGGCAAACGATTGCACCACAGGAGTAAAATCCTTTGGTCACCCTGCACTGCTATTACTCACATTCCAGCATTGCAGGACACTTTCTGGCTGCCACAATTGGAGACTCAAGTAAGTTGTTGGCAGGGTTGGGTTTTGGGCAGAGAGGAGGAGTAATAGTGCACTTCAGGGGAGGAACCGGGGTCGGTCAGGGAGGGGAGGGGTTTGATCTGGTGGGAGTCATGCATGTCGAATCCTATCCCCTAGTTTACAAGCTTCCCCACCCTCAGGCTCTCCTCAGGCTTATATCAGTTATAGAGCTGGCATAGGTACAAGGAGACCCCTAGGCTGTCAGGGGGCCTATACGGAGGTCAGGGGAAAGTATGCTCCTTTACATTCTCAAAGGCCTCTCAATCCTGCCCCCACCATAGCTTGCAGTGCATGCCTCCAGGAATGCTCTCATGTTCAGGAATGTTCCCAAGCAAATGAAGAGGTGACCTTGCTGAAGGATTTTAGCCCTACCTGCTGAAATCTGCTATTCCACACAATGGCCTCGTCATGGATGGTAAACTCTTGACTTGGAGAAATCTTTCCAGCTCGGATCTTAAGGAAGGTTTGATTGGGGAAAGTGACCCAGTTGATGACATCAAGTCCAGAAGACAGTCCCTGATTGGCAAACCAGGCTTCATGGCCAGCACCATTGTTAAAGTGGACATTGTTCAAAAAAGAGTGCATCTAGATTGGACACAAACAGAAAACAGCTGATAGCTTAAATGTATATTGCGCACTGTATTACCAATCCCCTGGTCAGAAAAGACACCTGTAAACCTTAGATGTACAGGTTAAAAGAACATTTTTCATTTATTAAAAACTATAAGAATACACCTGGCAGATCTTCCTCATCTTCAGCTCCTCTCAGCTCACCATCATATCCAACATTTCAACATCTATGGGCCAAATCCAAACTTTGCCGCACTGATGCAACTGTGTCAATGGGGCCTGCTCTGCATTCTGCTATACCCTGTGGGGGTAGTCACAGAGGCCTTGTCGAGGTCAGGGAATAATTTTTCCTTTACTTGGGGCTACGGTGCAGCTCATTGGTGCTGGAAATTGGGTAGGATTGGGCCCTATTGAAGTATTCAATTTGCTCCTCTACTCAAAGGTTTCCAGGGAGCTTTGTGGATGCTTTCACAATGAAAATTAATATTTCAGGGTCGTGCGGTTCAGAGCAATAGGTGTGGCAGAACTGCCCTGTCTTTGTCCTTGGAAAAGCACCTCAGTTGCCCTGCCTGCTTACACCCGAGGAGGCTCTCCTCGCCCCTACTTTCTCGAACGTAAAGAGAGCCTCCTCAGGTGTAAGCAGGCGGGAAAGCTGTGGCACTTTTCCATGGGCTACAAAGGGAAAGTTCTGTCTTGCCCGCAGCCTGAATCACACATTCCTGTTATATTCTGCTTTTCTTACATTTTGGAACTTAAGGCTTCAGCCCTATGCGGTTTCCTAGGAGTAAACCCCATTGAACACAATGGACTTATATCTGAGTAGACAAGCATAGGCTTGGGCTATAAAGCAATGTGCCTGGGATATACAAGAGGTCTGTCATCAAAGTCCTGCAAGGTTCAGATGTGCTTAGCTTTAGCAATATGCCCCCCCATGTGCCTGGGAACATGATTTCACCCACACCACCCACTCAATCCACAGCAAGTTTACATAGAAGTGATTTCCACTGTGCTCCAATTATCTTCCTAGTAAGTGTGCTTGGGATTGCACCATACATAACAGTTTCAATACAGTGAGGAATATACCTGCCAGGGTTCAATGTTCAAAGGTTTGCCTGTGTCTCCGTTCAGCATTCTTTTCGGCCTGGACGTATATATGGCATTTAAAGCATGTGCTACAGCATAGAGACCATTGTAAATACGGTAGCTCACATCACTCATCTCCATCTCAAATAGAGTCTGAGGCAGGCTCTCCAGTTTCTCCTCTCCGGTACAGTGTTTACAAGTTTTAATTTTCCCATCATGGCAACACCTGAATGCAGATTTGTAGAAAAGGCAGAGAAAACGTGCAAGCGACTTTTTAGGTTTTAGAGTCTGAAGGAAGTCCTGGAATCCTGGCACGGCCTTCACGGAGGTTGTGAAAGACAAAGTCCCATGGAATGTTTTTGCAAAGAAGCCCTCAGTGTAAACAGTGCTGACGAAATCCCACTGAGGTGACGTGATCCAAACCTTCCCTATATGACGTCTATCTAAAAATTCAGCTACGTATAAAATGGCTTCCAATGGTTCCAGAGTCTGAGCGTCTCCGTCAACAATAACAACGTTGACTGTAGTGGATAAAAGTGTGGAGCGTATCTTGAATATGTTTTGCCTTAATGCATTTTGAGTGTTATCCAAATTAAGATCCTTGACAACGATAGTCCTTTCTAAGAATGCAACACAAATGCTGTTCTGGGTTAGCAGTGGTGTCAGCCTCTGCAGGAAGCCTTCTCCACTATCAGCCTCTGAAACAATGAGACCAATCCATGTCCACTGGAAATGCAGCAGTAGCTGGACTATGCTGGTGTGCAGAGTACCTTCCCTTATTGTCATCCAGTATAGAGAAGGGAAATTATTTTTTGTGGCTGGTTTCTCATAGGTACCATAAGTAATCTAATGGGGAAAACATGGCTCATAACCGCTTTGAAAATTAACAACCATTTTCCAAACCGAAATATTTATTACAATCCAGACTTTTGCTTATCAATGATATGCTAAGTATACTGAACAATGCATCTTTGTAAACATTTCCATCAATAAATTATAATAAGTCTGCAATCGTCTGCACACTTTCCTGGGAGGAAGCCCCGTAGACAGTGGCTTAGCTAAGGGGGTACAGGGGGTAGCAGTTGCACCGGGCATCAAGCTTTAGTGGGAGAACTAGCTGAGCTTGACACTAGTGACCAATATTGTGAAAATATTGGTATGAAAATATTGGTATTTATGAATAATACCATCATGTTATATATCATTGGACAGGTAATGTAATGCAGAATGCAATGAAACAAAATGGCATTGGAATATCTGTATTCTATCAAAGGTTATGGCCAATTAACCAGAAAATAAAAACAACCACCTTATGGAACAAAAGGTGGATTATCTTAACTCAAAACCGACCTATGAGACTCATTGTTCTGAGAGTCAATGACATGTAATTATGTTATTGACTTGTTGCAATGACATATTATCATGATACAGCATGAAACCAAGAAGGTGTAAATATGAGTCAGCTCTCATTTCCATGCATCATAATACAGTTACCCGTGCTAGCCGGGTAAAAAGGCACTTTTTCAAGTGATGCCCCTCTTATATTTAGCAAGGGGAGAAAAACCATCCCTCTTCACCCCATCACAGTATCTTGAACCAATCAGGGGCACACTTTTCATTTATTTTATCTGGGGGGGGGGGTACAAATCTTCTTTGAACCCAGGTAGCAGATAGATGCCTTAGCTATGCCACTGAGGCAGCAGAGCAAGTGGGTGGTGAGCTGCTGGGAGGAGGAGGTGTGTTCTTCCCTGTATTTAAAAGCCCGGGTGTGACGTCACTTCCAGTTGTGACATCACTTCCCGAGCAACATTTTGAGCTTAGCACTGGGCTACACAATCATTCGGTATGCCACTGCCCATAGAACATAATGAGACTGACTTCTGAGTAGTCATGCATAGGGTTGTGCTCCAAATGAGTTACAAAACATTTCCTTTCACCTTGTCCACAAGCCATCACTTAATGTCCTGAAACGGGTAATATATTTGATTCAGACCAAGCTATTGTTTTGCCGAGCTTCAAGTTTCCATTTTTTAAAAGATTAAAATCACTTCTATGGTTTGTATCCCCAGAATATGAGACATGACTAAGCAGTATTGAAATCAGTGCGATAGGATTGGCTTGCTTAAGCTGAACAACACTGTATATAACTGTCTGCAATTATGACACATTTTCTTGGGATACAAACCTGGGTGCTATGCACTGAAAAGCATATTTAGGGCAGGAGGTCTGGCTCAGTGGTAGAGCTGCTGCCTTGTATGCCTGAAGATCTGGGGACACCAGTTCGGAACAACCAGAAGTATCTGGGAGCTGTCGACATGCTGATAACGAGTGCATGATCAGTGGCAGGGAGGAGTTGCTGTCAAGGCGCATGGGAGGAGAATCGGCCAGACTGGGAAGGAATTCAGCTGTAATGAGGCTTTCTATGAAAGATCAGAACTATTCTATTATAAAGGTTCCTGCGGGGTTTGGAAAGCCTTGCTATGCAAACCACCTTGAATTAAAGTCTGAGGAGAAATCTGATGCCCAAGAAAGGCGGTATATAAATACCAACATTAGTATTGTCAGGCTTCGTGTGGGGGCGAGGCAGATGTCGTCCGTGGAGCTTGGTTCACTGTCTCCCAGGCCTTCCCAGCAAGGGAGAGGAGGCCTAACGAAGGGTGGAGGGGAGTGCCTCTGGAGCCTCAGCTGGGTGACCAAAGGGAGGGGGTCACAACACCCTTCTCCTCCTCACTGTCTCTTGAGGGTGGTGTTCACCAGTGGGGCAGCAGGAACCGCTCCACACCTTGCCCCCCTCACCCTCATCACAGGCCTCCGTTATGAAGCCCTCTCTGCTCCCCCCTTCCTCCCTCACCCTCCTCCCACTTCCTTACAGGGGCCTGGGGCTCTGGTCCCTGCCTCCCTTCTTTCCCTCGTGTTTGGTGGAACAGGCAGCTGGGCGGGTGGTCCCAGGGTCCAGGCAGCCTCTCCTCCTCCTCCCGAGGCTTTTGCTGCCAGTGGGGTCTCCCTCCCCCTGCCTCTCCAGGTCAGTCGGGGTGGGAGGGAGGCAGCGACCCCGACAAACATTATTATTATTATTATTATTATTATTATTATTATTATTATTATTATTATTATTATTATTATTATTTAGAACTGGAGGTCTCTCTGCCCACATCTGGGTTTCTGATCAGTCATGTTATGTCCTCCTATACAACTTGAGATCTCAGGAACCTTCTCAAATGGTTATTTCTTCTGAATAAACAGTTTACTTGTTGCATTGCATTACCCCTTTGCAATACTTTTCAAGCTAAAAAAAGGCATTCACTGATAAAGTCCCAAATAATATAATAAGTGAAGAGTGGTTTTATGCCACCCATTCATGCATCTGAATGTACATACCTGTGGGAACTTGTAGTGGCTAAGAATGTTGGCCATTTGGATGACATACTCTACCATGAATCCCCCAATGACGGACAAGGCATCACCTTTCTTATCACACTTGTAATTGGGCACATACCTTTGTTGTTTGAAGAGTAGATCCAGGATGGACTTATATGTGTACTTATTAGCTACACCACTGCCCATAGAACACAATGAGACTTGCTTTTGAGTAGTCATGCATAGGGTTGGGCTCTCAATGAGTTACAACACATTTCCTTTCACCATGTCCACAAACCATCACTTAATGTCCTGTAATGTGTAATGTATTTGATACAAACCAAGTTATATTTTGCCGAGCTTAAATCTTCCATTTTTTGAAAGATTAAAATCACCTCTATGGTTTGTATCCCTAGAATATGAGACATGACTTAGCAGTATTATAATCAGTGCGACAAGATTGGTGTGCTAAAAAAGGCATTCACTTATAAAGTCTCAAATAATATAACAAGTGAAGAGCAGTTTTATGCCACCCATTCATGCTTCTGAATGTACATACCTGTGGAAACTTGTAGCGGCTAAGAATGTTGGCCATTTGGATGACATACTCTACCGTGAATCCCCCAATGACAGACAAGACATCACCTTTCTTACCACACTTGTAATTGGGTACATTCCTTTGCTGTTTGAAGAATAGATCCAGGATGGACTTATATGTGGTCATTCCTTCAAAAAAGTTGTCATAGATTTTAAAGCCCAAGGTCACATTGGGTAAGAGATTGGGATTCCTGTTGATCTCATGAATGGCAAAAAGGAAGGCCAGGACATGCTGATAATGTTTGTACCCTATTCTGAAATTAGATTGACATTGTGGCAGAGATAAGGTCTAGCGCATTGTCATGTGCACCACATATACATTTATAGTAGTACGACCCACAATGGCATTTCCTTGAGCACTGTTTTGCTACAGTGTTGTTCATCCTTGGCATGACTGACAGCTATTGTCAATCAGAGCAGTGTATTCTGGCCAATCAGTGTCAGGTTCTTGTCCCATCAAGAACAGTGCTCTTTTAGTGCTGATTTGCACAGCACTCAATTTTAGAGGACAGTGACACCCACACTACTGGATATATGCTTGTACAGTGAAAAACTCATCCCAAGTACAATGAGAAAAGGAAACAAAACTAAAGAGGTGTAAGGAAGAGGGGTGCAGGAATGGAGTTGTTCATCTGACCAGAACAAAAATGATTACATAAGGGAACATTTCTTCCTTTGTCCTGAAGTAAGTCTTAGCTGCTGCAATGGATCTACTGTGCCTGTGATTTTGCTGCTGCAAGTCCAAGTGGATATGTGTAGGTAGTTTGTGGCCAGGAAGGGAGATAGGATATAAACAAAGGTGCGTTCAAAGATATCCGCTCCCTTCCTGACCATGGCACAGCCCCAACCCCACCCTGTTCTTCCCAACAAGCTGCACCTGTTGAAATTCCACCCCAGTGCAGTTGTTTGATCTCTAGTCTTCATATTTCAAATAGCATGATGGGTACCAAACAAGAAATAACTTACAAGAATTTGTTTGTCTTCATTGCTGGTAGTCTCTGAAAATTGATTGCAGAGTGTACAGGACGTATAAGAGAGAGGACCCCACCAACTACAGCATCTCCTAGCCTAGTATCCCCATAGCTTTCTTCAAATTCACATTCACTGGGCACATCCTCCCAACAGGCAAGAGAAGGGAGAAGCAGCAGCAGGAAGAGCAGAAACAGCCACAGGGCTGCAAATGCATGTCTAACCAAGCTGCATCTGAACTTCTGCATCCTGAACTACAGTTCCAGCTACAATGATATCTCTGTGGCTGGCATCCTGATGGAACCTCACAGGAACCTCACTCAGCAGCATGTGTGGTCACAGAGATGTCTCCCCAAAATGTTTTGAAGAAGAAATGTTTGGTGATCTCTGTTCCTCCATGGGGCACTGAAACAGTTCAGAATAGATCCACCTCCTTTTGAAATATGGATGCATTTCTTACCAACTGCGCAAGGAAGGAAATAACCATACTTTGGATAATTACAGAGTATCTAAACATCTCCCTGATCGTCTTTGTGAAATGAAAAACATACATGTTTACAAAGATCAAACGGTATGCAATTTTGTGGAAGGGAGTCTGAACTGGGATCATGGTGAGATGTGGGTTGCCTTCCTTGTGATCCCCATTCAGATTTCACCCCTTTCCATAGATGAGTTGCTATATGTTAGATAAATCTGATAAAGGAGTGCTAGGCAGATGGGCCAAATTTTATTATACTACATATGAAAAATGGTCTGTTGGAATTTTTTTTAAAAACTGTGGGGATAGTATTTAATTTAACAAAACAATGGTGGATGGTAGGGGGGTTTAGGACTTTTGGACATATGGTTACATTTCCAGTCATGCTCCTGTGTGAAAATTTAAACAGAAAGAAGCACCAAATGGTTTGTCAAGGCAAACATTGTTATGTTTCAAATCGTGTAGCAGTTTCCAAACTGTGAGTCTGAAACCCACTAGTGGGACTTGACCCCATATTTGTTTGGGTGTGAAACTGACAGGGCAGACTGTGCATCAAGGGTGCAACAAGCTGCTAATCGGGAGGGGGGAGAGCACTCCTGCCCAATCACCATTATAGCCACATTCCTTGGCATTTAGAAATCAGGCTGCAGCCTCTCGGGCCTCTACAAAGTTTGCAAACTGCTGGAATATTGTATAGTGGTGAGATCAGGAGTGGAACCAAAGCAAAGTCCAAAAGAACTGCGGCCACATCCTGAAACTTTTGCTCCATATGGCAGGTCCTCCAACTGCTATTTGACTTATAAAAAAATAAAAAAGAAGGCAAAGCAGCCATCCCATGCTATGAATTTAGTGCTATATATTATTTACTCTGGCACTGACTCGGGTCTGAGGTCACTCGGAAAGGAGTTCCCACACATGCAGAATCAAGTCTGTCTCTGTCTGGGTGTGCTTGCTTACTTTTTTGGAGGTGTGAAAGACATTGTGGGGCCATCATTCAGACCGGGCAAGCAGCAGGGCATTTCTAGCTGGGAGGCAGGGAAGACTTAATGTTTTGGTTTTGCATTGAGAAGGAGGTGGGGGGAGGCAGCTGGGCTCTCTTGTCCATCTCTAAAGGAACCAGTGATAATTGGAAGGTTTTATCCCTGGACGAGTGAGGGAAGAAGGCGGCGGGGGTGGTGGTGGTGGTAATTCACAGCAATCCTGGAGTCATGGCATGGTTTCAGCAGGCTCCTTGAATGACTGGTCACAATGAAACTACTTATGAGTAGAGCTGCAAAGGAGTGGGTCATACTGGTAAGCCTGCCCGCTGCTGCATGTGACCCTCCTCCCTCGTGCCACTTCTGTCTGCGCACTCACAGTTTGTTCCACCCCCTCCCACCTTGTTTACAGATATGATGGGGACATCAGAGGAGTATTAAATGAGAACTCCAACATTCACATAAACACACACCCTGGCAGCAGCTCCATTTTTGTCCACAGAGATGCAGTTGCCTTTTTTACCTAAAAACTCAGGACTTAAGTCTTTTAGAGTCCCCAGAATGCTCTAGGCAAGTAGGAAAGTCCGCTTGTTCAGGCTCCTTTTCGAGTCAAGTTAAAGGGGGTGGAGACTCATAACTTGAGTCAAGTCAAGCTGCGCTTAATTTGCTGATCCTTGCAAATGAACACCGTATTGGTTGCCTGCTGTGTCACAATAACACATCATTGGTACTTGGAACAATCAGTGTTACTGGTGAGTTTTGAGTTTAGCAAATTCACTTTTTGTTACATAAGGAAGGCAGTTGTGTTTTCTTTTTTGGGGTTAAATGGCCCAATGTGTGATGGAATGCAGATAATTCAACATGGTTGTTTCATTTATGTTCTGCATGCAATTACTATTCCCATATATAACATTCAAGTCCCATATAACATGATGGTATTATTCATAAATTCAAATAGTCTAAAAGGTTTCCAAAATGTCGACCACTAGTGGTTCCATCTCCCTGAGGGTGTCAGCCGATGCAGTACGCACCTTCCACACCCCTTCATGATACCACAGAAGGCATATCGCAATTTTTCTCTTTCCGACCCAGTGACCGCACCAGTGCAGCAGTGTTGGGTGCTTATTCTGGTCTAATGCATCAACCTGGAGTTCATTATGACTGTGTGTCTGAGATCTAGATGATAAACATTGAAAGAAAAGGGCCCGTTATAAGTGTACTGTGGTAAAAGTACTGAGAAGCAGCACTTTATAATGCTGAGAAGAAATTGGGTTATTGGATCATGACCAGAAATATCCATGATTAGAAAAAAAACTCAGAACTATAGAAAATTTCCAATAGTTTGGACTACAGAGATTCCCTTCCTCTACTCAAATAAAGTGTTCTTCCTGTGAAAGAAGGACTTCTTGGAGGAAGATACTACTCTTAGAACAGGGGTACCCAAACCCCTGCCATGGGGTCACTTGCGGCCATTGAAGAATCCCAATGCAACCCTCAGGGACACCCTAGTCTCCAATGAGCCTCTGGCCCTCCAGAAACTTGCTGGAGCCTGCACTGGCCAGATGCAACTGCTCTCAGCATGAGGGTGACTGTTTGGCGACTGTTTGACCTCTCACATTAGCTGTGGGATGAGGGCTCCCTCCACTGCTTGCTGATTCACATCTGTGATGCAGTAGCAGCAGCAAAGAAAAGGCCGGCCTTGCCTTTTGTAAGGCCTTTTATAGGCCTTGAGCTATTGCAAGACCTTCATTCATTCATATAAGTTCCACCTCTAGTATATTAATTTATGTAAACTTATGTATATTTATTCAACTTTTAACCTGAATTCATTCTTTTTTTCCCCAGCCCCTGACACAGTGTGAGAGAGATGATGTGGCCATTTTGCCAAAAGGTTTTACACCCCTGTCTTAAAGGATGGAAACCTTTGGGTTGTTTTGGTGACCCTGTGCTGCCTCAGTATCATGCATTTATATGAAGTTTCTATTTCCTTGTTTCATCATTTTGACTTCTGGGTTGTGTCTTTATCCTGCATTATTAACATTATCCTTGGATAGCTGCCAAGGAGATGCAACTATTGATGCTGAAATGATTTCTCATCCCTCCGTGTACATTCCATACCAAAGAATCTGATCTGAGTTAAAAATGTGATATGCTGTGCCCTAGTATTCTTGCTGTATGGAAACATAGAGAGAGAGAAACATGCAAAACAACTATCATCTTGGAATCGGATTTAATTACTTCTTTTCTCTGTTAGCAGCTGCTTGGAGTTGAGAGCTGGTTTTAGCACAATAACATAGCATTTAGGGAGAAAAATGCAAATTAGAAGGCCAGTGTTGGAAGCCAAGATGGCAAAGACCTCCACGGCCACCACGTCTTTCCCCTTGCTGCTCAGGTAAGCAGGAATGAAGGAGATCCACACACTGCAGAAGACCAGCATGCTGAAGGTGATGAATTTGGCTTCATTGAAAGTATCTGGCAGTTTTCGGGCAAGGAAAGCGACTGTGAAGCTGGTGAGGGCCAGAAAACCAACGTAACCCAGGACAGAATAGAGCATGATGATCGACCCTTCATTACACTCCACTATGATGTGCTCAGTCTGGGAGTGCATGTCAACATCTGGAAATGGAGGAGAGGTGGACAGCCATACAGTGCAGATCCCCACTTGAATGAGGGAACAGGAAAGAACAATGGAGTGGGCCACTTTTTCCCCCAGCCATTTCCTCATCCTGTTCCCTGGCTGGGTGGCCATGAAGGCCAGGACTACAGTGATGGTTTTAGCCAAAACAGAAGAAACAGCCACAGAGAAAATGATGCCAAAAGCCAATTGTCGGAGAAGGCAGGAGACCTTTCTAGGTTTGCCGATGAAGAGCAGGGAGGAAAGGTAGCAAAGCAGGATGGAGGTGAGAAGAATGCAGGTGAGGTTTTGATTGTTGGCTTTGACAATGGGAGTGTTCCAGTTCTTTAAAAAGATCAGTATCACCATAACTGTTATTGCTGTAAAGGAAACAGCAATAGAAACCAAACTGATTCCTAAGGGTTCCTCGTAGTTTAGGAAGGCTGTCTCTTTGGGGATACATTGATCTTGATTCTTGTTTGGGTACTGATCTTCTGGGCATTTGTCACAATGAGCTGCATCTGAAAAGGACAAAGAGAGTGTCAGTAGCTGCATGAATCCAGAAGAATGATGGAAGTTTGAAAGCAAATGCTGGACAAGATTTCCTCATTTTCCTGGTGAAAAATGCTTAGTATTAGGGGAGTGACAAAATTCAGAAAGTGACAGGCAGCAGTGGAGTTAAGTGCACTGAACTGTATAATGGACTGCCTCTGAAGTTTCCTCCCTTATTTATTTATTTATTTATTTATTTATTTATTTATTTATTTATTTATTTATAACACACACAGACATACAAACATATAACATACATTTAGGAGTGCTCCATACCATATACCATTAATCATACTATATCTCCTAATCTACTACTCATCTACTTCTGCCTCTTATTAGTTTATCCATTAATTTATATAATATATACTAAATTTTCCCTATTGCCCTGTACTATATTTTCTAAATTTTCACTTTCTATCAAACATAAACTTACTTCAATTACTCATTAATATTAAAACAAAATAATCTAATTATCAAAGTATAACAACATATAAAACAATTTTTCCATCTACTTCTAACTCTTCTACTCATTTATATATTTCGTATATCAAATATATTGGATTTTTCCTAATTTCCTATAATATCTTTTCTAAATATTCACTTTTTATCATCTCAACTAGTTCAATTACTCATTAAAATCAAATGATAATAATCTAATTTCCAAATTTTAATAAAAGCAACAATCTCTTCTAATATGTTCATTACCATTCTCCAATCTAATTCTCCAATCGGAATACATTTTTTCTCTTTAACACAATAATTACCTATAAATCAATTCATCAACACGCTACCATTTCCAGCTATTTTTTTCTAATTCATTTTAATTCATATATATCAATTTCGTATACATTTATTTTTTAAGTAAATTTAAACCAGTTGTTAACTAAATAGAATCCTCCAATTTTCTTTAATCCTCAGGTTAACCCTCAGGTTTCTTTTTCTTTGTTTCTTTCCATTTTTTTTCTTTGTAATATCTTTAATAATTTATTTCCATTGCAGAATCCAATAAGCCCACATTTTCTTGCATAAGGTATGTTCATTCTTCCAGTTAACTGGGATATGTTTTCTTCTTCTTGTTCCAACATATTTGTATTTTGTGCACCCATGTTACTCTGTCCATCTTCTCTATTTCAATCTCCATTAGCGTCCCCTCTAGATCCTGTTGATTTTCCACTCTTCTAATTTCTGTAACCACTCTTCTGACGATGATTTCATTCCTCACCATCATCTTTTCCGCTTTCTCCTTCTGTTTATCTTCTGTTTTCTTTACATCTTCCAATTGCTCCTTGCACACATCTATCTATTGAGAGAGAGTCTTTAAACTGGCTTGAATCTGCAAGGACTAACTCAAGTGCTGTCTTCTGATTGTGAGCAATTTATCCAAATTTTTGAGGATCATTGGAGTCCAAATATCTGGAACAGGCTCCATCTTACAATTTCTCTCTAATCCACAAGATGTCCACAGTGTATTATTCTCCTTACTTCCACCACATGTATTTTCAGTCAGGCATTTTTCAAATTTTTCTTACAGATAACAGTGTGATTAAAGGAGAAAAACAAAATGAAAGAAACAGTCTCAAGGAGACAAAACTCTTTCAAGTCTAATAAAAATTATGTCCACAAGTAATTCTGGACTTTAGTCCACACACCAAATTATATTTATAATTATAATCCACGACCAATTTATTCCACACAAAGATAAAGAGCACATTCAACATCCTTAAAACATTTCTCATTAACGCCTTCAGTGTATCCAGGGCTTTTAGCCAAATCAGTCAATCAAAGCCAGGGACAATATTAACACATACTTATCTTAAATTTCCAACTTAAAATTAACGCTTCATGCTTTTTATTCCATATGGTATATTAGCACGTAGCTAGCAGCTAGATTGCAGACACTGCACCTCCCCCAATACTGTCCCAGACAATTAGGTTTCAGAGAAGAAAGGCCCCCCACACCCCGGTCGGGCTTTCAAAATCTGTGGTACCTGTACCATGGAAAGATCTTACCTCTTCTGATAAAGGAGAGAGGAGGAGGAGCCAACAGTGGATGAACAGACATGTCTTCAGGGGCTCCTGAGAGACAGTCTGTTCCCCCCACCCCCAAAAACTGCAGGTCTGAAGAGGATATGAAGATCATTACCAAGGTTCCTCCCTTATTATAGTTGTAACCAGTTTACCTTTAAGAATCCTTGCATCATGATTTAAGTGTTTGGAGAAAAACAGACCATACCTAGGCATATGTTATGGTGTTAGAGTGGACAAATAATTGCAAATATTTCCTGGAAAATCAACAACTGTCAATCACCTGTCTGGTTAGATATCATGTCATCTGGACATGGAGTACAATCATAGCAACAGATTGCTTTCTCTTCTCGAACCGTCTTGCTGTGTCCGACATGGCAGCTCTCAACACAGGTTGAACCAGGAGGATTCTAAGAAGAAAGAACGGAAGAAACACTGAAGCAAACATTGGATGCCCACCACCATGACCATCCTTCTCTTTCAGTGCACTTCAGCAGATAAAGAACAGGAGATCAACTTGATCCTGACCAGCAACAGAGGACTCCTGTTGCCAGTGACCTGCTGTAGACTCCTGTGGTATTTGACTTCAGGGAGAGTCAGTAGAGAGATTTGTTTTTCCTACTGGGATTCAAAACAGTTCAGAGCACAGTCCCAAAGAAGTAGGAAATTCACTAGGATTTGGTTTTAATCCCAAAGTGCCTTTCTGCTAGCAGAAAACTCAGCGTGCTTTTATTTCGTCAGGGAATTGGCAATTGCACTGGCAATCCTGGCCCCTGTGCCGACTGGGGCCAGGATCACAGAATACTGCTCCCCCCCCCACTGGTTGCCACCCCTTACCATCACATCCAGGCCACACGTGGTTTCCTCTGGTCCTCTGGAGTTCTTATAATGGCTTTTAAACATGAGGGCTTTCAAAAGCCTTCCAGAGGTTACAGAAGACCTCTGGAGTGCAGGAGGAGGCCATATGCAACTTCCCCGGCCCCCAGAAGGTCTCACAAGGGCAGCTGAAAGTGGCGAAAGTGGTAGTTGGGAGGCATGGATGGAGGCATGGATGCTGGCAGGGGGGCAGAGGTGTGGAACCCTGGGACGTCTGTCCCCCTTTACCCTCCATGGTACGCGAGTGCCCAGTAGCAATTAGATTCTGAATGGGGTAGCATCTAAGAATAAAAAAAATGGGACATAAGAGGAAGCTGTCTTTTAATACTCAACACTAGGGACATCCTCCTTTTTTCTGTGTGTTTCAACTTGTTAAAAGGTGGGGCCCAACTCAAAACCCAGCTATCTATTTGAAATTTTTTCTTCAATATAGATATTTGAGTAATCAGCATGATAGGCTACCTGCCTTGCAAATATGTTTAAAATGATTTTATTCTGTGTCTGTAGAGGACAGGAATGACCCAGTAGAAGTTTAGGATAAAGTGGATGAGGATATTTACTTTAGTTGTGTGTACTAATGGTGTAGTCGTAGCAATCCTACAAAACCTGGATAATACTGATCTGTGATTCTAAGGCTGCAGTCTTATTCACTGTTTCTCTAACTGTTGGTCAGGACCCATTAGGTGAGTCACGAACTAATTTTGGATGGATCCCCATTCATTTCAATGTGCATTTTATTTTTAATATATTAGCATGGTATGTATGTTGGGGAAATGTTTCAGATTCGTACTTTTAACAAGATAATATGTATAAGCTTTTAACAGTGATAGTCAATGGGACTTACTCGAGGTAAGTGTGGATAGATTTACAGCTTCTTGGATGTTTGGGGAAAATAGAACAGAATAATATTCATAATAACAATATTATGAATAATATTCATTTGGATATTAACTTTAGGTATATGTAGTAATGGATTTTTTCAGCATTCCTACAATACTTGTACAATACTAGCTGTGACTGTAAGGCTGCAATCCTATATACACTTTCCCGACAGTAAGCCCAATTCAACTTAGTCAGACTTATTTCTGAGTAGTCAGGTATACGATTGCGCTGCAGGGGTAAAATCCTTTGGTCGCCCGGCACTGCTAGGACTCACATTCCAGCATTGCAGGACACTTTCTGGCTGCCATAAATGGAGACTCAAGTAAGTTGTTGGCAGGGTTGGGTATTGGGCAGAGGAGGAGGAGTAATAGGGCACTTCAGGGGAGGAACAGGGGTCTGTCAGGGAGGGGAGGGATTGATATGGTGGGAGTCATGCATGTCGAATCCTATCCCCTAGTTTTCAAGCTTCCCCACCCTCTGGCTCTCCTCAAGCTTATACCAGTTATAGAGCTGGTATAGGTACAAGGAGACCCCTAGGCTGTCAGGGGGCCTATACAGAGGTCAGGGGAAAGTATGCTCCTTTACATCTCAAAGGCCTCTCAATCCTGCCCCCACCATAGCATGCAGTGCATGCCTCCAGGAATGCTCTCATGTTCAGGAATGTTCCCAACAAATGAAGAGGTGACCTTGCTGAAGGATTTTAGCCCTACCTGCTGAAATCTGCTATTCCACACAATGGCCTCGTCATGGATGGTAAACTCTTGACTTGGAGAAATCTTTCCAGCTCGGATCTTAAGGAAGGATTGATTGGGGAAAGTGACCCAGTTGATGACATCAAGTCCAGAAGACAGTTCCTGATTGGCAAACCATACTTCATGGCCAGCACCATTGTTAAAGTGGACATTCTTCAAAAAAGAGTGCATCTAGATTGGACAAAAACAGAAAACAGCTGATAGCTTCAATGTATATTGCGCACAGTATTACCAAATCCCTGTTCAGAAAAGGCACCTGTAAACCTGGGATGTTCAAGTTAAAAGAACTTTTTTCTTTTATTAAAAACTATTAGAATACACTTGGCAGATCTTCCTCATCTTCCTCTCCTCTCAGCTCACCATCAAATCCAACATTTCCACATCTATGGGCCCAGTCCCAACTTTGCAGCACTGATGCAACTATGCCAAAGGGGCATGCTCTGCATCCTGCAGTGTGGGGGAAGTCACAGAGGCCTTGTCAAGGTCAGGGAACAATTGTTCCTTTACTTGGGGCTACGGTGCAGCTCATTCATGCTGGAAACTTGGATAGGATTGGGCCCTAGTGAAGTATTCAATTTGTTCCTCTACTCAAAGGTTTCCAGGGAGCTGTGTGGATGCTTTCAGAATTAAAATTAATATTTCAGGGACGTGCGGTTCAGGGCAGCAGGTGTGGCAGAACTGCCCTGTCATTGTCCTTGGAAAAGCACTGCAGTTGCCCTGCCTGCTTACACCCGAGGAGGCTTTCCTTGCCCCTGCTTTCTTGGTGTAGAGAGCCTCCTCAGGTGTAAGCAGGCGGGACAGCTGTGGCACTTTTGCATGGGGTACAAAGGGGCAGTTCTGTCTCACCCGCAACCTGAATCGCACGTTCCTGTTACATTCCACTTTTCTTACATTTTGGAACTTAAAAATTCAACCCTATGCGGTTTCATAGGAGTCAACCCCATTGAACACAATGGACTTACATCTGAGTAGATATGCATAGGCTTGGGCTATAAAGCAATGTGCATGGGATATCCAAGAGGTCTGTCATTAAAGTCCTGCAAGTTTCAGATCTGCTTAGCTTTAGCAATATGCCCCCCCCCCGTGTGCCTGGGAACATGATTTCACCCACACCACCCATTCAATCCACAGCAAGTTTACATAGAAGTGATTTCCACTGTGCTCCAATTATCTTCCTAGTAAGTGGGATTGCATCATACATAACCGTTTCAATACAGTGAGGAATATACCTGCCAGGGTTCAATGTTCAAAGGTTTGTCTGTGTCTCTGTTCAGCATTGTTTTCGGCCTGGACGTATATATGGCATTTAAAGCATATGCTACAGCATAGAGACCATTGTAAATATGGTAGCTCGTATCACTCATCTCCATCTCAAATAGAGTCTGAGGCAGGCTCTCCAGCTTCTCCTCTCCGGTACAGTGTTTACAAGTTTTAATTTTCCCATCACCGCAACACCCGAATGCAAATTTGTAAAAAAAGCAGAGAAAACGTGTGAGTGACTTTTTAGGCTTTAGAGTCTGAAGGAAATCCTGGAATCCTGGCACGGACTTCATGGAGGTTGTGAAAGACAAAGTCCCATGGAATGTTTTTGCACAGAAGCCCTCAGCGACAACAGTGCTGACGAAATCCCACTGAGGTGACGTGATCCAAACCTTCCCTATAAGACGTCTATGTATAAATTCAGCTACATATAAAATGACTGCCAATGGTTCCAGAATGTGAATGGCTCCGTCAACAATAACAACATTGACTGTAGTGGATAAAAGTGTGGAGTTTATCCTGTTTATATTTTGCCAGAATGTATTTTCAGTGGGATCTAAATTAAGATCCTTGACACCGCCACTCCTTTCTAAGAATGCAACACAAATGCTGTTCTGGGCCAGCAATGGTGTCAGCCTCTGCAGAAAGCCTTCTCCACTCTCATTGTCTGAAACAATGAGACCAATCCATGTCCATTGGAAATGCAGCAGTAGCTGGACGATGCCGGTGTGCAGAGTACCTTCCCTTATTGCCATCCAGTATAGAGAAGGGAAATTATTTTTTGTGGCTGGTTTCTCATATGTACCATAGGTAATCTAATGGGGAAAAACATGGCTCAGAACTGCTTTGAAAATTAACCACCCTTTTCCAAACTAAAATATTTATTACAATCCAGACTTTTGCTTATCAATGATATGCCAAGTATACTGAAGAATGTATCTTTGTAAACATTCCCATCAATAAATTATAGTAATTCTGCAATTGTATGCACACTTTCCTGGGAGGAAGCCCCGTAGACAGTGGCTTAGCTAAGGGGGTGCAAGGGGTAGCACTTGCACTTTAGCGGGACAACAAGCTTTAGTTGTCAAGCTTTAGCGGGACAACAAGCTGAGCTTGACACTAGTGACCAAAATTGTGAAAATATT
Source organism: Tiliqua scincoides (assembly GCF_035046505.1). Taxonomy (NCBI): domain Eukaryota; kingdom Metazoa; phylum Chordata; class Lepidosauria; order Squamata; family Scincidae; genus Tiliqua; species Tiliqua scincoides. The sequence goes on along the minus strand of NC_089825.1, from coordinate 98,546,036 downwards.
GGTATGTATGAATAATACCATCGTGTTATATATCATTGGAAAGGTAATTTAATGCAGAATGCAATGAAATAAAATGGAATTGGAATATCTGTATTCTATCAAAAGTTATGGCCAATTAACTAGAAAATAAAAACTGCCTTATGGAACAAAAAGTGGATTTTCTTAACTCAAAACTGACCTATGACACTAATTGTTCTGAGAGCCAATGACATGTAATTATCTTATTGACTTGTTGCAATGACATATTATCATGATACAGCATGAAACCAAGAAGGTGTTAATATGAGTCCACTCTCATTTCCATGTATCATAATACAGTTACCCCTGCTAGCTGGGTAAAAAGGCACTTTTTCAAGTGGTGCCCCTCTTATATTTAGCAAGGGGAGAAAAACCATCCCTCTTCACCCCATCACAGTATCTTGAACCAATCAGGGGCACACTTTTCATTTATTTTATCTGGGGGGTGGGGCTGCAAATCTTCTTTGACCCCAGGTAGCAGATAGATGCCTTAGCTATGCTACTTAGAAAGCAGAGCAAGTGGGTGGTGAGCTGCTAGGAGGAGGAGGTGTGAATGAATGAATGAATGAATAAAACTTTATTAGGCATAGATAGAGAAATCATAAAAGCAAACATAATTAGTCCTAATCCCGTTTGTCAAAAATGGAGTTAAGATACTAAATTACTAATAAAACATTTACAGTTTAACATAAAATATCAACATTTTTGACAAATTACATTAAGAAGGCTTAGAAATCACCAAAAGTAAAAATTTAGAAATTCCCTCTAGCACATCTGGTGAGCAGTCATTTAGGAGACACTTCAGTTTTACCTCATCCAAAAGCCCATTCATTTTGCTGAGAAGTGGAGTCATGTAAGTGTGGCGGGATCTAGTGTGCCGAGGACAATAAAAAAGAATGTGTATGATTGATTCAACATTTCCCAAATTACAAGGGCAGAGGCGTTCTTTATATGGTATTTGCCTATATCTGCCTTCTGTGACCTTGGATGGAAACACATTGAATCTTGCCAAAGAGATTGCACGACGTTCAGAAGGGTTGATCAGAATACTCAGATAAGGAGCCATTTGCCCATACTTTAGCAGGATAGAGAAATTAAGAGGGGAGCAAATTCTAGAAGCAAGTTCAAAGAGGTTTTGTGCCTCAATGTCTAGCATTCTTTGCTTTACCCTTTGATAAACTCCAGGGAATGGATAGAAACTTAAAAAATCCAATGAAAAACCAATTGATTTGATTTTTGATTTAATTTGGCTATACCATTTAGAAGAACCAGACTCAGATAGCATTCTGGATAGGAGACTGCCTGGTTTCACGTTATAATGTAATTGGAGCCAATAGCGTATGGTTAAAAGCCATGCTCTTGATACTAAGAGCAATTGTCGGGTCTCCAAACATAATGCAGAGTATGGTACAGATTTAGGTAAACCCAGGATAGCCCTCAAAAATTTAGCTTGGATACTCTCAAGGGTGTGATTTATAGAGCTAATCCAGATAGGGCACCCATACAGGAGCTGTGCCGATACCTTGGCATTAAATACCTTGAGAGCAGCTAGTATATAACGATTGCCCTGACTAAAAAAGAATCGATTGGTGCTCTGCAAAGTGACACGGGCCAAGTTGTTAACCAATTTTTGATGAGTACCCCAGCAAAGATTGTAGTGGAAGTGAATTCCAAGGTATTTAAAGCTTTTGACCTGTTCCAGTTTCTCCCCTCCAATAGACCAAGTACCTGGGCTCCATGATTTTGAAAAGACCATAACTTTGGTTTTCTGAGAGTTCAGTTCAAGTTTGTTACATTTCAGATAGTCAGAAGTTCTATTTAAAAGTCGCTTAAGTCCAATAGGTGTACAGGATACTAGCACTGCATCATCTGCATAAAGCAATGCTGGAATATGCATTGAACCTAGTTTGGAAAAATGTCCATCTATCTGAAGCAAAAAGGGGGTAAAATCATGTAGAAAAAGATTAAAAAGCGTGGGTGCTAAAATGCACCCCTGTTTCACTCCCCTTTCGACCTGAATTTTGGTGGTCAATTTCCCCGAAGATGTAAATTTAATTTGGCAGGTGGTGCCTGTATAAAGTTTCTGAATAAGATTTAGAAGTCTAGGGTCTATATTGAGTTTAACTAGTTTGTCCCATAGCAGCGATCTATTAACAGAGTCAAAGGCTCCTTTAAGATCAGAAAAGCAACATATAATTTTTGATTTTTTATCCTTGTGTGCTTGTCAATTAGATGAGCTAAAACAGCACAGTGATCAATTGGTGAGGATCCTTTTCAAAATCCTATCTGATCCCACCCTGGAAGGCCCAGATCTTCCATCCAGGATAGCAGCTTGTTTAAAAGTTGTTTTGCATAAAGTTTCCCCCCCACTGATAAAAGGCTTATAGGTCTAAAATTGGAGGGATCACGATGGTCGCCTTTTTTGTAAATAGGCACTATAGTAGCATTTGTCCATTCAGCTGATATGTTCTTCCCAGTTTTCACTTTTTTAAAAGCCCGGGTGTGATGTCACTTCCGGTTGTGACATCACTTCCAGGGCAACATTTTGAGCTTAGCACTGGACTACTCAATCATTAGCTATGCCACTGCCCATAGAACACAATGAGACTAACTTCTGAGTAGTCATGCATAGGGTTGTGCTCCAAATGAGTTACAACACATTTCATTTCACCTTGTCCATAAGCCATCACTTAATGTCCTGAAATGGGTAACGTATTTGATTCAGACCAAGCTATTGTTTTGCCGAGCTTCAAGTTTCCAATTTTTAAAGATTAAAATCACCTCTGTGGTTTGTATCCCCAGAATATGAGACATGACTAAGCAGTATTGAAATCAGTGCGACAAGATTGGCGTGCTTAAGCTTAAAAACAGTGTATATAATGGGCTGCATTTATGACACATTTTCCTGGGATACAAACCTGGGTGCTATACACTGAAAGGCATGTTTAGGGCAGGAGGTCTGGCTCAGTGGTAGAGCTGCTGCCTTGTATGCCTGAAGATCTGGGGATACCAATTCGAAACAAGCAGAAGTATCTGGGAGCTCTTGACATGCTGATAACGAGTAGACCATCAGTGGCAGGGAGGAGTTGCTGTCAAGTTGGATGGGAGGCGAAGCGGCCAGAGGGAGGCCTGACTGGGAAGGAATTCAGCTGTAATGAGGCTTTCTATGAAAGATTAGAACTATTCTATTATATAAGAGGTTTGGAAAACCTTGCTATGCAAACTGCCTTGAATTAAAGTCTGAGGAGAAATCTGATGACCAAGAAAGGCAGTATATAAATACCAACATTAGTATTGTCAGGCTTCATGTGGGGGCGAAGTGGCTGTCATCTGTGGAGCTTGGTTCCCTTCCTCCCAGGCCTTCCCAGCAAGGGAGAGGAGGCCTAACGAAGGGTGGAGGGAGTGCCTCAGGAGACTTAGCTGGGTGCCCAAAGGGAGGGGGTCATAGCACCCTTCTCCTCCTCTCTTCCTCTTGAGGGTGGTGAACACCAGTGGGGCTGCAGGAACCGCTCCACACCTTGCCCCCCTCACCCTCATCACAGTCCTCCATTATGAAGCCCTCTCTGCTCCCCCCTTCCTCCCTCACCCTCCTCCCACTTCCTTACAGGGGCCTGGGGCTCTGGTCCCTGCCTCCCTTCTTTCCCTCGTGTTTGGTGGAACAGGCAGCTGGGCGGGTGGTCCCAGGGTCCAGGCAGCCTCTCCTCCTCCTCCCGAGGCTTTTGCTGCCAGTGGGGGCTCCCTCCCCTGGCCTCTCCAGGTCAGTCGGGGCGGGAGGGAGGCAGCGACCCCGACAAATATTATTATTATTATTATTATTATTATTATTATTATTATTATTATTATTATTATTATTATTATTTAGAACTGGAGGTCTCTCTGCCCACATCTGGGTTGCTGATCAGTCATGTTATGTCCTCCTATACAACTGAGATCTCAAGGACCTCCTCAAATGGTTATTTCTTCTGAATAAATGATATACTTATTGCATTGCATTGCCCCTTTGCAATACTTTTCAAGCTAAAAAAAGGCATTCACTGATAAAGTCCCAAATAATATAAGAAGTGAAGAGCAGTTTTATGCCATCCATTCATGCATCTGAATGTACATACCTGTGGAAACTTGTAGTGACTAAGAATGTTGGCCATTTGGATGACATACTCTACCGTGAATCCCCCAATGACAGACAAGACATAAACTTTCTTACCACACTTGTAATTGGGTACATTCCTTTGTTGTGTGAAGAGTAGATCCAGGATGGACTTATACGTGTCCATTCCTTCAAAAAAGTTGTCATAGATTTTAAAGCCCAAGGTCACGTTGGGCAAGAGGTTGGGATTCCTATTGATCTCATGAATGGCAAAAAGGAAGGTCAGGACATGCTGATAATGTTTGCACATTATTCTGAAATTAGATTGACATTGTGGCAGAGATAATGTCTAGAACATTGTCAAGTGCACCACATATACATTTCAGTAGTACCACCCACAATGGCATTTCCTTGAACAATGTTTTGCTACAGTGTTGTTCATCCTGGGCATGACTGACAGCTACTGTCAATCAGAACAGTGTATTCTGGCCAATCAGTGTCAGGTTCTTGTCCCATCAAGAACAATGACTTCTTCAGTGCTTGTTTGAACAGCACTCAATTTTAGGGGAAAATGACACCCACACTATTGGATATTTGCTTGTATAGTGAAAAACATCATTCCAAGTACAATGATAAAAGGAAACAAAACTAAAGAGGTGTAAGGAAGAGGGATGCAGGAATGGAGTTGTTCATCTGACCAGAACAAAAATGATTACGTAAGGGAACATTTCTTCCTTTGTCCTGAAGTAAGTCTTAGCTGCTGCAATGGATCTACTGTGCCTTTGATTTTGCTGCTGCAAGTCCAAGTGGATATGAGTAGGTAGTTTGGGGCCAGGAGGGGAGATAGGATATAAACAGAGGTGCTTTCAAAGATATCCGCTCTCTTCCTGACCATGGCATTGCCCCAACCCCACCCTGTTCTTCCCAACAAGCTGCACCTGTTGAAATTCCACCCCAGTGCTGTTGTTTGATCTCTAGTCTTCATATTTCAAATAGCATGATGGGTACCAAACAAGAAATAACTTACGTTAATCTTCCTTTCTTCATTGCTGGTAGTCTCTGAAAATTGATTGCAGGGTATAGAGGATGTAAAAGAGAGAGGACCCCACCAATGACAGCATCTCCTAGCGTAGTATCCCCATAGCTTTCTTCAAATTCACATTTACTGGGCACATTCTCCCAACAGACAAGAGAAGGGAGAAGCAGCAGCAAGAAGAGCAAAAACAACCACTGGGCTGCAAATGCATGTCTAACCCAGCTGCATCTGAACTTCTGCATCCTGAACTACAGTTCCAGCTACAATGATATCTCTGTGGCTGGCATCCTGATGGAACCTCACAGGAACCTCACTCAGCAGCATGTGTGGTCACAGAGATTTCTCCCCAAAATGTTTTGAAGAAGAAATGTTTGGTGATCTCTGTTCCTCCGTGGGGCACTGATACAATTCAGAATAGATCCACCTCCTTTTGAAATATGGATGCATTTCTTACCAACTGCTCAAGGAAGGAAATAACAGTACTTTGGATAATTACAGAGTATCTAAACATCTCCCTGAATGTCTTTGTAAAATGAAAAACATAAATGTTTACAAAGGTCAAACGGTATGCAATTTTGTGGAAGGGAGTCTGAACTGGGATCATGGTGAGATGTGGGCTGCATTTGTTGTGATCCCCATTCAGATTTCACCTCTTTCCAAAGATTAATTGCTATATGTTAGATAAATCTGATAAAGGAGTGCTAGGCAGATGGGCCAAATTTTATTATAGTACATATGAAAAATGGTCTGTTGTAATTTTTTTAAAAAACAGTGGGGATAGTATTGTATTAATATAACAAAACAATGGTGGATGGTAGGGGGGTTTAGGACTTTAGGACATATGGTTACATTTCCAATCATGCTCCTGTGTGAAAATTTAAACAGAAAGAAGCACCAAATGTTTTGTCAATGCAAACATCATTCTGATTAAAATTGTGCAACAGTTCACAAACTGTGAGTCCGAAACCCACCAGTGGGACTTGACCCCATATTTGTTTGGGTGTGAAACTGACAGGGCAGACTGTGCATCAAGGGTGCAACAAGCTGCTAATCGGGAGGGGGGAGAGCACTCCTGCCCAATCACCATTACAGCCACATTCCTTGGCATTTATCAATCAGGATGCAGCCTCTCGGGCCTCTACAAAGTTTGCAAACTGCTGGAATATTGTATAGTGGTGAGATCAGGAGTGGAACCAAAGCAAAGTTATAAAGAACTGCGGCCACATCCTCAAACTTTTTCTCCATTTGCCAGGCCCTCCAACTGCAATTTGACTTATAAAAAAATAAAAAAGAAGGAAAGCAGCCATCCCATGCTATGAATTTAGTGTTATATATTATTTACTGTGGCACTGACTCGGGTCTGAGGCCACTGACTCGGAAACGAGTCCCCACGCAGGCAGAATCAAGTCTGTCTCTGTCTGGGTGTGCTTGCTGACTTTTTTTGAGTTGTGAAAGACTTTGTGGGGCCATCATTCAGAGCGGGCAAGCAGCAGGGCATTTCCAGCTGGGAGGCAGGGAAGACTTAATGTTTTGGTTTTGCATTGAGAAGGAGCCAGGGGGAAGGCAGGTGGCCTCTCTTGTCCATCTCTAAAGGAACCAGTGATAATTGGAAGAAGGTTTTTTCCATGGACAAATGAGGGAAGAAGACGGCAGGGGTGGTGGGGGTGGTAATTCATAGCCACCCAGGAGTCATGGCATGGTTTCAGCAGGCTCCTTGAATGACTGGTCACAAGGAAACTACTTAGGAGTCGAGCTGCAAAGTAGTGGGTCATCCTGGTAAGCCTGCCTGCTGCTGCATGTGACGCTCCTCCTCGTGCCACTTCTGTCTGCGCACTCACAGTTTGTTCCACCCCCTCCCGCCTTCTTTACAGATATGATGGGGACATCAGGGAGTATTAAACGAGAACTCCAACATACACATAAACACACACCCTGGCAGCAGCTCCATTTTTGTCCACAGAGATGCAGTTGCCTTTTTTACCATAAAAGTCAAGAACTTGAGTCTTTTAGAGTCATAAGAATGTAAGAACATAAGAACATAGGAACATAAGAACAGCCCCACTGGATCAGGCCATAGGCCCATCTAGTCCAGCTTCCTGTATCTCACAGCGGCCCACCAAATGCCCCAGGGAGCACACCAGATAACAAGAGACCTCATCCTGGTGCCCTCCCCTACATCTGGCATTCTGACTTAACCCATTTCTAAAATCAGGAGGTTGCGCATACACATCATGGCTTGTACCCCATAATGGATTTTTCCTCCAGAAACTCGTCCAATCCCCTTTTAAAGGCGTCTAGGCTAGATGCCAGCACCACATCCTGTGGCAAGGAGTTCCACAGACCGACCACACGCTGAGTAAAGAAATATTTTCTTTTGTCTGTCTTAACCCGCCCAACACTCAATTTTAGTGGATGTCCCCTGGTTCTGGTATTATGTGAGAGTGTAAAGAGCATCTCCCTATCCACTCTGTCCATCCCCTGCATAATTTTGTATGTCTCAATCATGTCCCCCCTCAGGCGTCTCTTTTCTAGGCTGAAGAGGCCCAAACGCCGTAGCCTTTCCTCATAAGGAAGGTGCCCCAGCCCTGTAATCATCTTAGTCGCTTTCTTTTGCACCTTTTCCATTTCCACTATGTCTTTTTTGAGATGCGGCGACCAGAACTGGACACAATACTCCAGGTGTGGCCTTACCATAGATTTGTACAACGGCATTATAATACTAGCCGTTTTGTTCTCAATACCCTTCCTAATGATCCCAAGCATAGAATTGGCCTTCTTCACTGCCGCCGCACATTGGGTCGACACTTTCATCGACCTGTCCACCACCACCCCAAGATCTCTCTCCTGATCTGTCACAGGCAGCTCAGAACCCATCAGCCTATATCTAAAGTTTTGATTTTTTGCCCCAATGTGCATGACTTTACACTTACTGACATTGAAGCACATCTGCCATTTTGCTGCCCATTCTGCCAGTCTGGAGAGATCCTTCTGGAGCTCCTCACAATCACTTCTGGTCTTTACCACTCAGAAAAGTTTGGTGTCGTCTGCAAACTTAGCCACTTCACTGCTCAACCCTGTCTCCAAGTCATTTATGAAGAGGTTGAAAAGCACCGGTCCCAGGACAGATCCTTGGGGCACACCGCTTTTCACCTCTCTCCATTGTGAAAATTGCCCATTGACACCCACTCTCTGCTTCCTGGCCTCCAACCAGTTCTCAATCCACGAGAGGACCTGTCCTCTAATTCCCTGATTGTGGAGTTTTTCAGTAGCATTTGGTGAGGGACCGTGTCAAACGCCTTCTGAAAGTCCAGATATATAATGTCCACGGGTTCTCCCGCATCCACATGCCTGTTGACCTTTTCAAAGAATTCTATAAGGTTCATGAGGCAAGACTTACCCTTACAGAAGCCATGCTGACTCTCCCTCAGCAAGGCCTGTTTGTCTATGTGTTTTGAGATTCTATCTTTGATGAGGCATTCCACCATCTTAGCCGGTATGGATGTTAGGCTGACCGGCCTATAGTTTCACAGGTCCCCCCTCTTTCCCTTTTTAAAGATAGGCGTGACATTTGCTATCCTCCAATCTTCTGGCACCGTGGCCATTTTGAGGGACAAGTTGCATACCTTAGTCAAGAGATCTGCAACTTCATTCTTCAATTCCTTAATAACCCTTGGGTGGATGCCATGTGGGCCCGGTGACTTATTGATCTTTAATTTATCAATGAGGTCTGAAACATCTTCTCTTTTAACCTCTATCTGACTTAACTCCTCGGTTAGGAGGGGCCGTTCGGGCAGTGGTATCTGCCCGAGGTCTTCTGCCGTGAAGACAGATGCAAAGAACTCATTTAATTTCTCTGCCATCTCTAAGTCTCCTTTTATCTCCCCTTTCCCTCCCTCACCATCCAGAGGGCCAACCGCTTCTCTGGCGGGTTTCCTGCTTCTAACATATTTGAAGAAGCTTTTATTATTCCCCTTAATGTTGCTGGCCATGCGTTCCTCATAGTCTCTCTTGGCCTCCCATATCACCTTCTTACATTTCTTTTGCCACAGTTTATGTTCCTTTTTATTCTCCTCATTAGGGCAAGATTTCCATTTACGGAAGGTAGCTTCCTTGCCCTTCACAGCTTCTCTAACTTGGCTGGTTAGCCATGCGGGCACTCTCCTGGATTAAGTGGAACCCTTCTTTCTTTGCGGTATACACCTCTGCTGGGCCTCTATTACTGTTGTTTTAAGCAGCCTCCATGCACTCTGGAGAGATTGGACTCTTTTTACCCTCCCTTTCAACCTCCTTCTAACCAGTCTCCTCATTTGAGGGAAGTTCGCCCGTCGGAAGTCCCCAGAATGCTCTAGGTAACTCGGAAAGTCCACTTGTTCGGACTCCTTTTCAAGTCAAGTTAAAGGGGACGGAGACTCATAACCTGACTCAAGTCAAGCTGCACTGGTTTTGCCCATCTCTGCTTTTGTGCACCTTATTGGTTGCCTGCTGTGTCACAATAACACATCATTGGTTCTCGGAACAATCAGTGTTATTGGTGAGTTTTGAGTTCATCAAATTCACTTTTTGTTACATAAGGCAGTTGTGTTTTCTTTTTGGGGTTTAAATGGCCCAATGTGTGATAGAATACAGATAATTCAACATTTATTTATTTATTTATTTATTTATTTATTTATTTATTTATTTATTGGATTTGTATTCCACCTTTCTCCCCGAAGGTCACCCAAGGTGGACAACAATCAAGTTAAAAAATACAGATAAACAATTAAAAAGATAAAATACATAGCAGCAGACTGAAAGTACACAGTAAAAGACATAAGTTTTAAATTTATAAAAACAGCCCTTATAAGTGCCTCAAAGGCTTTCTTGAATAAAAAAGTCTTCAGGCCCCGCCGGAACGTTAATAATGAGGAAGCTGCTCTCAATTCAAAGGGGAGGGAATTCCATAGTGCAGGTGCCACTGCTGAAAAGGCCCTGTTTCTGTCCGCCCTTCCCTTCACCACTCTTAATGATGGCACAACCAAGAGGGCCCCTTCTGATGACCTTAGAGAGCGGACCGGATTATACGGAAGAAGGCGGTCTCTCAAATACGCTGGTCCCAAGCCGTTTAGGGCTTTAAATCTCATAACCAGCACCTTGAATTCAGCTCGGAAACGAATGGGCAACCAGTGCCGCCGCCGGAGTAGCGGCGTAATGGAGTCAAACTGCTGAACCCCAGCAACTACCTGAGCCGCTGCATTCTGCATTAGTTGTAGCTTCCGGACCGTCTTCAGGGGCAGCCCCACGTAGAGCGTGTTAGAATAATCTAATCTTGATGTCACTATGGCATGGACCACCGTGGCCAGATCCGCCTGAGACAGGTACGGCCGCAGCTGGCACACCAGCCAAAGTTGGTTTGTTTCATTTATGTTCTGCATGCAATTACTATTCCCACATATAACATTCAAATCCCATATAACATGATGCTGTTATTCATAAATACGAAGAGTCTAAAAGGTTTCCAAAATGTCAGCCACTAGTGGTTCCATCCTCTTGAGGGTGTCAGCCGATGCAGTACGCACCTTCCACACCCCTTCATGATACCACAGATGGCATATTGCAATTTCTCTCATTCCGACCCAGTGACTATTGTGCTGCGTCACAATAACACCTCACAGGCTGAGAGGTTGAGAGCCATGCAACACAAATTCCCACTTGAATGACGGAGAAGAAAAGAACAATGAAGTTGGCCACTCTTTTCCCCAGCCATTTCCTCATCCTGCTATCCGGCTGAGTGGCCATGAAGGCCAGGATTACCATGGTAGTTTTTGCCAACACACAGGAAACTGCCACAGAGAATATGATGCCGAAAGCCAACTGCCTGAAAAGGCAGGACCCTGTGCCAGGTTTGCCAACGAAGAGCAGGGACGAAAGGTAGCAAAGCAGGATGGAGCTCAGAAGCGTACATGTGAGATTTCGATTGTTGGCTTTGACAATGGGGGCATTCCAGTTCTTCAGAAAGATGAATATCACCAAACCAGCCATCACTGAAAAGGAAAAGTCAATGGAAACCAAACAGATTCCTAAGGGTTCCTCGTAGGTTAGGAAGGCTGTGCTTTTGGGGATACATTGAGCTTGGTTCTTGTTTGGATACTGATCTTCGGGGCATTTGGCACAATCAACTGCATCTGAAAATGATAAACTTATGAATGTATTATTGCCTTATTAGTGACTTAATTTTTTTTTTTAAATATTTTGGTTTCTGGCAGCTCTCTTTCTTTTCTTTTTAAAATTATATTATTAATTATGGGCCCAATCCAAAACAGTGCATGCCAGCTTACCGCCAGTGTGCACTGTCGCAAACGTGCCATAAAGCACAATCACAAGGCCCTAGCGTCGGCGGAACTGCCAGGCGGCGGCAACGTTGGTGGGGATGTAGGCGGAGGCGGGGAGGAGGTATTCCAGGGCGAGGGGAGGCAGGGAGATGGCGGGGAGAGGGTGAGGAGGAGGGACTTACTCTCTGGTAAATGTGGATAGAATTGCAGACTGGGTCTGCTAAATTTACCTGATCTTCCTCTCGGCTCACGATCATATCAATATTTTCAAATTGGTGTGAAGATTTGTTTTTCTTCCTCAGTGGTTACCAAACTCGTGACCGCTGCATAATGAAACACGAGTCCCCATTTGGACTGGAGCTTACTGTTCCTCCAGGCTGCCACTGACTTCTAGCTGGACTGGGGGACAGGGACACTCTGGGCAGTACCTTCTGTTCCCTGGTGTCCCAGCAGGCTGCGCAACTGGACATTTCAGTAGATGTAACTACTCAGAGCATCCTTGTCCCCTGATCTAGCTAGAAGTCGTGCAACGACCTGGCGGAACAGTAAACTCTGCTCACGGAGCAGAAGGGTTACTCCAAACCCCAAATCTGGCCCCCAAACTGGGGTTTAGAAAGCCCTGTTGTACCCAATACTTTCAGAGAGTTTTGTGCTAACAGTGTTGGTGCATGGTTTGAACAACTAAGTATCCAGATCTGCTTAGCTTCAGCTAAGGCAGTGGTTCTCAAATTTTTAGCACTGGGACCCACTTTTTAGAATGTCAATCTTTCAGGACCCACCAGAAGTGATGTCATGATCAGAAATGTCATCATCAAGCAGGAAAATTTTTAACAATTGTAGGCTGCAATCCTACCCACACTTACTCAGGAGTAAATCCCATTTACTATCATTGTGAAAAGAATATATAGTAGCTTGTTTAAAGTACAGGTCTGTTACATTTCCCCAAATGCAGTCACATTCCATGGTAGCATTGTATTGGCAACCTTCAGTCTCGAAAGACTATGGTAGCATTAAGTCTAATATATTAAAAATAAAATATTGAAATAAATGGGGACCCACATGAAATTGGCTCACGACCCACTTCGTGGGTCCCAACCCACAGTTTGAGAAGCACTGAGCTGAGGTTTTTCCCCTCTGTGAATATCTGGGAACATGATTTCACCCACATCATCCATGCAAGCCTAAGCATCTTTACTTACAGGCAATTTGAGCTCAGCAGCAACTGTCTCCCTAGTAAACATGCTTGGGATGGCACTGTACATAATCTTTTTTTCATACAGTATAGATATACCTGCCAAGGTTCAATGTTCAAAGATTTGAATGTTTCTCTGTTGAGCATTGTTTTTGGTCTGGACATATATATGGCATTTAAAGCATATGCTACAGCATAGAGGGCATTGTAAATAGGATAGCTCTGTCCAGTCATCTCCATTTCAAACCGAGGCAGATTCTCCAATTTCTCCTCTCCTGTACAGTGTGGACAATTTGTTAGTTTCTTCTCATGGCAGCACCCGAATGCACTTTTGTAGAAAACACAGAGAAAATGCGTGAGTGACTTATCAGGCTTGAATGTCTGGAGGAAGTCCTGGAATCCTGGCATGGCATTGGTAGAGGATGAGATGGACAAAGTCCCATGGAATGATTTTGCACAGAAGCCATTAGTATCAATAGCACTGGTGAAATCCCATTGAGGAGGTGTTATCCAAACCTTCCCTATATGGAGCTTGTCTTTAAAATCAGCAACATATAAGACTATTGCTAAAGCATCCAACGAGTGAGAATCCCCATTGACGATAACCACATTGGCTTCAGGCAATTGAATTGTGGATTTCATATGGTATACATTCTGAATGAAAGGTTGCAAATTAAGATTCTTGACTATCACTGTCCTTTCCAAGAAGGCCACACAAATGTCATTTGGAGCCAGTAGTGGTGTCAGCATCTGCAGAAAGCTTTCTCCATCATCATCATCTGAAACAATGAGGCCGATCCATGTCCATTTGAAATGTCGCAGTAGCCAGGCTATTCCTTTGTTGGCCTCCTGCACTGGGTGATGCAAGCCCTAGGAACACCAATGCTACCACATCATCATGCAGACCGCAAATACAATTTTGCGATACCTCCCAAATTCTGTTTCCTTTATCACAATATTACTACAGTTCTGTTCATCCTGGGTGCAACTGCCAGCTATTGCAGGCAAGGGGAGCAGTGTATTAAAGCCAATCTGCACTAGTTTCATTCTCCAATGGCAACACTTTCTCATACGCAAGACAGTTCTCCTTCCTTACAAACCGAAAGACTTAGTTCTGTCTTACAAAATGGAAAATTTGTGTGCAATCTTATGTACTCATTGTAAACAAAACAGTTTACTCATCGCTCCTTAGTTAATATATATAGCAGTGGTTCCCAAATTCCCAACTACAGGGGAGTTGGGAACCAGGGGCTTGTGTGGGCAGGGAGGGAGGTGGGGAGCGACAGTTCTGCAGAAATTGCAGCACTGCCACTACCAAGGAACTTCTTGCGAACCTGAGGGGCAGCGCTGGCATCCTGCAGGGGATTGGAGGCTCGCAGCCCCCTCTGATCTCCTCTGAAGCTTGTTTTCAAAGCCCCTATTCCCCCAAAACTAGAAGTAACTTTAGATCAGAGTTTCTCAACCAGTGGTACAGGTAACACCAGCGGTACTTGAGTTGGTGTCTGGTGGTATTCACAGGACCTCTGGACACCTGCTGCTGGAGAGACCAAGAACAGGACAAAACAAACAGTGGTGGGAGGCTCAGCTCAGTGGGCAGAGCACCAAAGCTTGCTTTCTGTGCCCCAAAAAATCCTGAGCATCTTACAGGTGTTTGCTATGTCCCATCTGGCCTCCCAACCCAGAACTGATGACATCATTGTCAGTTATTTCCAGTGGTACTTTGAATAGGTGAGCCATGTATGGCAGAGGACAAACATTGAGAAACACTGCTTTAGATCAGAGATAAGGATTTTGTAAACAAACTGCAGAGGAGATCAGAGGGAGCTGCAAGCCTCTGAGCCCCTACGGGAGGCCAGCTCTGCCCCCCCAGGTAAGTAAAAAAGCCCCTTGGCAGCAGTGGCATAGCTAATGATCATGTAGCCCAGTGCCAAGTTCAAAGTGTTGCCCCGGAAGTGATGTCACAAACAGAAGTGACATCACACCCGGGCTTTTAAAAAAGTGAAAATTGGGAGGAACCCACCTCCTCCCCACAGCAGCTCACCACCCACTTGCTCTGCTGTCTCCCCCCAGTCAGTGGCATAGCTAAAGCATATATCTGCTACCTGGGGTCAAAAAAGATTTTGTAGCCCCCCCCCCCCCGCATGACAAAATCAAATTTAATTAAGTAAATAAATAAAAAGCTATTGGATCCATGCTGTATCATAATAACATCTCATTGGCACTCAGAACAATCAGTCTCATAGGTCAGTTTGGAGTTAAGCAAATTCACTTTTTGTTCCACAAGGCAGTTGTGTTTTCATTTTCTGGTTAATTGCCCATAACTTTTGATAGAATACAGATATTCCAGTGCAGTCTGTTGAATTTCATTCTGCATTACATTACCTTTCCAATGATATATAACATGATGGTATTATTCATACATACCAAGATTTTCACAATTTTGGTAACTAGTGACAAGCTCAGCTAGTTTCTCCCCTAAAGTTTGATGCCCCTGCTACCCCCTGCACCTCCTTAGCCCTGCTTCCAGTTCCCCTGGTGGGTCTCAACCCAAAAGTTTGAGAAACACTGAATGTATAGGATTATGTTGGCATACTCTCAAATCTGAACAAAAACCAACAAAGAACAAATGCAATTCTATCCCAGGTTACCAAACAGCAAATGTCCTTGAGCTTATAAAGGCTAAGTTCTGAATAAATATGCATAGAATTGCAATGCAAGTATTTAAAATTAGATTTATTCATTTTTACAGACCTTTCCAAATTCAGAATTCTCCATGCACCACACTTTGTAGAGGACATTTGCTTCTGAACACATGCAGATGATCTTTCCCTCATTCATTATTACCTGGCAGCAACATCCCCCTGCTTAGGCAATAATACCTTGAGGCAGATTTTCCTTTCTAAAACCCAAAAGGATGGAGAAAAGGTTTTCTTTTCACTTCTTGCAATCACAGCTGCATAGCACCATTGCAGGGGCAGCCAGGCAGCAGAAAAGGTACCCCACAAACATTCATGAGTGATGCGAGAACCTCTGGTCATTTCTTCATCAGAAGAGCCAAGGTTTGGCAAAAATAGGGTGATTGTGCCCCCTCCACACATGCAAAACTCCTTCAACATGTACAAGCCACAATACACAGCACTGGTACCAGAAATATGAGAGGAGACCTCATTATAGAAGGAGGCAGAGAAGTGGGAGAGGGGCTACTGGAACACAGAAGAATGAAGTTAGAGCTGGAGTGAAAATCTGCACCTCCACGCCAGTCAGCGGCCTGCAAGTACTGAATTTGCACTTATGAGAAAACAGAGAAGGGAGGATCATGGAGTAGGAAGCCAGCCCTGCCCATCCCACCATCCCATCCCACCATTCAGCAGGCTACAAAGAGAAGGGGAGATATTGAAGAAACCAACCTTCTTCCACCAAGTGAATTTAGGCTACAAACCACTGACAATAAGCCCCCACTACAAAAAAATAAAAATAAAAAAAATGAAAAATGAAAAAGAGTGTTCTTTTACCTCTTTTTGGAGGTCTCCTGAAACTGGTTCAAAAGCGCACCATTGGCTGTGGTGCAGAAACACATCATAAGTAGAATATGGGCATGCCCAGTGCCCCCCTTCAAGTGATGCCCAGGGCAGATTCCTCCACTTGCCACCCCCTAGATATGCCACTGACCCCAGTGCAGTGGTTAGATCCCTAGTCATCATGCATCAAATAGCACAATGGCCAGCAAACAATAAAAGATTTACGCATAATTGCCTCTCTTCTTTACTGGTGGTTTCTGAAAATTGATTGCAGTGTTTATAGGACGTAAAAGAGAGAGGACCCCACCGATTACAGCATTTCTTAGCTTAGTATCCCCATAGCTTCTTTCAAAACTACATTCACGAGCCACATCCGCCCAACAGACAAGTACAGGGAGAAGCAGCAGCAAGAAGAGCAAGAACAGCCATTGGGATGCAAATGTACGTTGCCTCTGCAAGTCTGCATCCTGAACTGCACTTCCTGCTGTAGTAAGGGCGCTATGGTAGGCACCTTGCAAAAACTTCACTGGGCAGCCACATGGAAGCAGGATTTATGTTCAGGGTGATGCTACCTGTACTTTTTTCCTTGTGTGGGGAACTGAAGAAAAAATGCCTGATTGATCCTGGCCCCTCAAAGGAGAAACAACTCTCAGTACTGAGTTCAGAATAAAAGCACTACATTTTCAATACTGATGTCCTTGTTTATGAGTGCACAAGCCAGAAAATAACAGTAATTTGGATAATTACAGATAACTTTAACACCTCCTTGGTGGCCTGAGCAAAATGAAAAAAACATTCACTGTGTAATATGAAAAATATTCATCGTCAGAGGCTTGCATGATGGGCTAAACCAGTGGTTCCCAACCTGGAGTATGTGTACCCCCAGGAGTACTTGCCCGGACCTTTAGGGGTACTTGATAAAGAATTGAATAATGGCGGAACAAGATAGGTATGTATTAGAATGCCTTGTAGGGGTTTGCAAGGCAGGAGGGAAGGCAGCTAGATGGCTGCAAAAGCCTCAGCAACTGCTAGTTTCCGGTCATCATTTCCTGTATGATCAAATATGGATTAAATAGTTCAAAACATATAAATTTGAAATAACGGCAGCTATATCAATTACAAACGTTTTGCTAATATGAGGGCTACAAATTATGAAAATGGGTTGCCTAGTACAGTGGTACTCAAACAGGTGGGTTGTGACCCACCGGCTCATGTAACATTGCCTCTGGCCCCTTAATGGGCGGAGGAAGGGGAGAAGCAGCAACTCAATCCCCAGGATTGCATTGCTAATGGGGGAAGGGGGGTGTTTGTACTTACTGAGGGCTGACACAAGGTCCAGGAGTTGCAGGAAGCCCTGCAGAGCGCCCTGCAGGGCTCCCCGAGTCTCAGAATGTTTCGCAATCACAGTCAGGAAGTGGTTTCCAATCAGTTGTTTTTTTCTTCAACATTCTAAAACTTGGGGAGCCCTGCAGAGGGCTGTGCAGGGCTCCCCGCAGCTCCTGGATGTTGTAGCAACCCTCTGTAAGTAAAAGCACCCAACTTCACCCCCGTTAGTCACATGATCCTGGGGATCCTGTTGCTGCCTTTGCTCCTCCCCTGCAAAGGCGTTGGGAGTGTTACTCCCGAGATGTTTGAGAACCCCTATATTAGAGATTGATCTAGAACAGGGGTGTCCAAACATTTTGGCAAGAGGGCCACGTCATCTCTCTGTGTCGAGGGCCTGGGAAAAAAAGAATTAATTTACATTTAAAATTTGAATAAATTTACATAAATGAATATATTAGAGATGAAACATATATGAATGAATGAAGGTCTTACAGTAGCTCAAGGCCTATAAAAGGCCTTGCACAATGCAAGGTCATCCTTTCCTTCACTGCCACTGCTGCATCACAGACATGAAACAGCAAGTAGTGGAGGGAGCCCTCATCCCACAGCTCAGGTGAGAGGTCAAACAGTCGTCCTCATGCTGAGAGCAGTTGCAGCAGGCTCACTGGAGACTGGGGACTCCCCGAGGGCATGATTGGGAACCCCTGAGGGCCGCAAGTGGCCCCTGGGTCGGGGTTTGGGCACCCCTGGTCTAGAACCTGCATTGACCAGTTTGATGAGCTGCAGGAGGAGACATAAAGGGAACCTCTGACAGGGCATTTCATACTCCACAAAGCCACAAAGTGCGACACCCGGCTGGGAGACTTGTATGTGGGCCAGTAGGTTGCTTGTAACACAGGACCCACAGTACAGCAGCCTGCCCATTTCGCCACATTCACACATGCTTGTTTGTTGGAACTGTGGAGGTCTGGCTCCCTCATGGTGGTCAGCTCAGGGAGCTCCAGAGTCGAGGTGGGGGGTGTTATGTCAGCATCTCAGACCACCTCCATCACAGCAGAAAAGCTCACTTCCTTAGGCTGGTGGGCTCTCCCCCCTGAGGGCAATATGGCCTTCCCTTTGTTGTTTTAAGCTCTCATTGGTTGCCGCCTAGCTGCCAATTTTGATTGACCGTTAGTTGTTTTTAACTCTTGTTTTTAACTTAGTCATTTAATGTGGATGTCCCTTATTTTTTAAAATGATATTATAAGACATATTTTGAATTTTAATATGTATTTTAATTTTTAACTTTTCTTTGGGTCATCCATCAAGAACAAGAGAAACAGGATTGATTGATTTTCACGTTTCTATACTGCCTGCCCTCCAAGGAGCTCAGGGTACATAATTCCTCTCCTCCTATTATCCTCACAAAAACCCTCTGAGGTAGGTGAGACTGAGAGAGTGTGACTGGCCCAAGGTCGCAAGATTTGATTTGAACCTGGATCTTCCAGGTAAATACTTCAAAAAAATAAGCCTGACCTCAGCTCCATCTCTCTCTCTCAATCTGGCCAGCCTGCTCCTTCCTCATAAGCTTGGGGGCTTTCACATGCTGGGAGGTCTCTGTCTCCCTCAAGTACATTAAAAGGAGGGAAAAGAAGCAGGATACAGTGAAAAAGGAGGAAGCCGGAGGCAGCAAAGGATCTAAGCATTGAGCATTGTCTTGAGCTTGGAAAGTGCACGGCTTCTTCTTCACTCTCAGGAGAGTGGGCTTCTTAACTAGACCACTTAGACTTGGAAATCTAAATTAAAGACCACCCAACCTGTCATTTCACCTACTTTGCTTTGCATTCAAACATGGCAATGTTTAATTTGGTTTTAAAAACTGGACTTCTGTGTTTTCATGATTGCAAATGAATGCTATCAGCCATTTCAGGCTGGCACGAACCCTGTGGAATTCCCTTGTTCACAGTTGATGAACTGCTCCCTCCTTAGAGGCTTTCCAGTATGGCCTAAAGACTTTTTTTTGTTCAGATTAGCCTTCTGAGTCCGGAGCTTTTTGATATTGGATATTTGGGCTACTGTTCTGATTGGATCTTATGGCTATACCCTTTCTTTAAATCTTGAGTGCTGCTGGTTCTTTGTTGGATGGCTTTTAATGTGATATCTTTAAAGGTTGTCTTATTGTTTGTTTGTTTTTAGGGAGATTTTAATTTTTATATTGTTTTTAATGTGGTTTTATGCTTGTAAGCTTCTTTGAGTGCCCTTTGGGGAGAAAAAGTGAGGTATAAATTCAGTAAGTGATTAAGTAAGTAAGTAAATTTCACTCCAGCACACATCTCTTTTGAAGCAGAAGTCGAATTCTGGGCTATCGGAATGTGTGTTTGGAAGCATTCTCTCTCTTGGTCTGGGCACCATCCAATGAATGCTTGAGACAACACACCTGGGAGAAAGGGCCACTTTATTAGCATTTTAATACAGAAAGGAGGCTGAGACCTGCAGTTGCAGGGGCAGCGAAAACCCCTGTGTGGTGCGGAGGCCACTGGGACCACTGGGTGGCCCCAGAACCAAATCTGTCCCACAGGCTGGATGTGCACCTGACTCCAAGCTGCACCGTTCTTGGGTGACGTAGCCCATCCAGGTCTGTCCCATAAGAGGAAGGCAGCTTGACTGCTTGTGAGGAGGACCCCTGCGGTCCCAGCCAGGGTCCCAGTCAATGTCCTCATACCGCTGAGCCCCTGAAGACTGCTATTGGGTTCTGCCCTGCCTGTGCTGTCTGAAGGTGCACTCCACAGTCCCAAGCACGCCTCTACCTCACCACCTGCCAACATAAAGTGACCGATTATATTTATAGGGGCACAGCCCCATACCCACGGCAGTCTGGGGTAGGCGAAAAAACTTCCTGTTGTCGTCCAATCTTGACAAGCAGCAAAAAATTCCTACACAGCCCCAAACGGCGACCAGTAAAACTCAGACTACGTAACGGGTGGGTGGGTGGGTTCAGTGCCTACAAGCAAAGAAGGAAGGGGGGCTGTGGCTGTGTCCTTAAAATACCTCTGCCCCCCCCCAGCCACAGCCCTCCACCAATCCCCTCGCAAGGGAAGGGGCTCACGTATTCCGGCCAGGCCAAAAAAACTCTGATCTCCCTGCTTGTAATTGGGCGATCGGGATTATCATAATGGCAGATAGGAGGACAAGATCACTCTGATCCTTTAACTGTACTTTTATTGTATTGAAAGAATGTGAAGCAGAATTTTCAACTTAAGATGAAAGGTTTGGTTATATTCACAACACTGTGAACCTTGAGGACCCTGCATTGAATGGAACAAAAATGAACCAACTCAGTTTCTAACACAACTCATTACTTCTTTCTCAAATTTTTTGCCATTGCAAATTAATAATACAAGACAATAAAGTTCCTCAAAGGCAGTAGGAAATCATCACAAAAGTTCTTCTTTGATGTAAGACAAAGATCATGTAAGACAAGTTCTGCAAGGTTGGGGATATGAGAAAAAAGGCCAAGCATTATTGGGGGGGGGGGGGAAACACTTGGTAAACTGAAATATGAGTTGGCCAAAAATAGCCACAAATTCTGAAATGAAAGCAGAGGTTTTAATGCACACCAATTTATTCTACTAGGGAGGCACGACACTGGGCTCCCTGAAGTCTTTTGAAATAAAGAACACTTTGAACAGATTTCTTCAGCGCTTCTTTGACCTCATTGTTTCTCAGGCTGTAGATCAAGGGATTGACAAGAGGAGTACATGCAGTATATAGGACAGGAAAAAATTTGTTTAAAGCATGTGGCAACTTGTGGTTTGGCAACATATACACTATGATTAGGGTCCCATAGAACATGGTAACAACAACAAGGTGGGAAGAGCAGGTTGAGAATGTTTTCTTCCTCCCAGCAGTGGATGGAATACGCAGGATGGTGGAGATCACAAAGACATAGGAGGCCAGTGTAAACAAGAATGGTGGGTAAGTGAACATTGAGGCGAATATTACAGACACCCATTCTACTATATATGTATCACTGCAGGCGATTCCCAGGAGAGGTGAAAGATCACAGAAGAAGTGGTCAATTTCATTGGGGCCACAAAAGGTTAATGTTGACACGAGGTACAACATGACGTACATGGATGAGAACCCGCTAACCCATGATCCAGCTGCCAGGCTAAGGCATACCTTGTCTTTCATGATCATCGCATAGTGTAGCGGTCTGCAGATGGCTAGATACCGATCTAAGGACATCACTGCTAGGAGACAACATTCTGTAACGGCCAGGGAGCAAAAAACATAAAACTGAAGCAAACATCCCCAAACAGAAATGGTTTTGTCTTCACTTGCAAAGCTAGCGAGGACCTTGGGCAGGATGTTGGAGGTGCAGCAGATCTCCAACAATGACAAGTTTCCCAATAAGAAGTACATGGGGGTGTGAAGATGACCATCAGTCACAACGAGGGCTATGATGAGGATGTTCCCTGCCATGGTTAAAATGTAGATCAGGAAAAACAGCAGAAACATCAGACTCTTGAGTTCTTGAAGATCTCCGAACCCCAGGAGAATGAATTCTGTGAGGAGTGTCTGATTCCCCTGTTTGATCTTCTCTTCCTGCTAGAGACAATTTTTTAGTAAATTTGGCATTGCAGAATTTGGCATTGCAGGAACTTCTGACATGTTACACCTTACAGTCAATTCAAGGCCCACGGTCTTGTGAATCAGCAGGTGCTACAGTCTGCAGGAAATAACTTTTTTGAAAGCAAAAAAGAGGTACGGCTTCTACTTGATATGCTGGCTTTCTTGCAGAGGACTATGAATACTATGCTTCTGGCTGGCAACACTGGTCTGATGCTACATCAGAACCAACCCTCATGATCTCCTGAACCCCTTAGTGCAGCTTGTTCTGCAGTGAATGACTTTGGATAATCACTCAGTTCTTTATTAATCTAGTTTATCTGTTTCTTGCAAATTAATGCCCCTAGGTTTTTGTTCCCTTTGGACATCTCTGTCTTCCCATTTTCAAGCACCGTCTACAATTCTATCCACATTTACCTGAGAGGAAGGGTGCAATCCTTTGTACACTTTTCTGAGAGTAAGCCCTATTGACTAGAATGAGTCTTACTTCTGAATAATGCATAGGATTCGGCTGAAAGTCTCCTAGACTTGCAAAAGATGGTGCTGACATTCAAACTCCTCTGTCTCAGACAACTCTCTATCTTTGTCTCAAACAACCCTCCAGCTCTGCAGAAAATATGAGTGGGACAAGCTCCTGTTCTACCCCGAAGTTAGTCTCAATGAATTCAGTGGGACTTACTTTCAGGTACGTGTGTATAAGTTATAGCAGTGGCTCTCAAACTTCCCAGGAGTTTTACTCCCGGGGTCAGTCTTTGTAAGGAGGGAGTGAGGGCAGTGACCCCAGGATCGCATCACTAACAGGGGTGGAAGGGGGGTGCTTTTACTGCCTGCAGGACATTGCAGGAGGTGTGGGGAGCCCCGTGCAGGCCTCCACAGGGCTCTCCGCTGCTTAGAATGTAGAAAAAAGCCACCTTTAAGTAAAAGCACCCCCTTCCACCCCTGTTAGCAACGTGCTCCTGGGGTCGTGTCGCTGCCCTTGCCCCCTCGCTCACCCCTTAAAGGGATGGGACACCCTTTACACAAACTGGTGGGTTGCTTCCCTCAAGTTTGAGAACCACTGGCCTATATAGGGCCGTAGGCTTAGATATGCTGAAAGCAAGGGACTGTAGCTCAGGGTTAGATCACACCCAGGTTCAATCCCTGGCATTCCTAAGGCTAGGCAGAAAAAAAACAACAAAAAACTAGATGGCTCAATAATCTGAATCAGTTTCTTGTATTTCTAATGCAGTCTCCAGAAAAATATCATGAACGCGTGTGGACAGATACATCATTGCCATACTCATCATCCTACTCAACGACTGCACAACTAGAGGGAGAGCATGTTTATGTTCTTCAACATAATGCAGCACATTCAAATCTAGAACATGCGAATTATAAATTTAAGAATCAAAAATAGATCAGTTAGTTGCAAACAAAATTCTACAGAATCCAGTACTCTAATTTTGATTGGCTGAGGCAGATACCTCTGGGGAGCTCACAAGCATCCTATGAGGACAACTCACCTCCCCTATCATTTGTTCCAAGCACCTGATATTCAAAGACGTTGTGCCTCTGTACACTGAGGTTGCCTTTACCCAGAAGTGGTAACGTATGTGCCAAACAGACACTGCATGGGGAATGGGGGGATGCCACTGCTTTGGCTGTAGTGCTTGCTGTCCTTCCCCCCCCCCATTTGTTCAGTTGTTTTCAGCTTGGACTATTTCATTACTCTAGCCCAGGGGTCTCCAAACCTCGGCCCGGGGCCCAGATGCGGCCCACAACATCCCCTATCCAGCCCACGGCAACTCTGGCCCCATGCAAGAAGTGACTTTTTGGGCTGTCTGAAGGCCTTAGGTTTTCTGAAGCTTTCTAATGTATTTTTTTACATTTTATATTTATTTATTTATTTTTCTGGCCTTCAACACTATGCCAGATTGTAGGGAAATGCACAGGTGCTGGGCTTAGCCTTGGTAACATGGCAACCGGTAGGCAGGCAGGCAAACCTGCTGCCCCCCCACTCAGGCACGCCAGAGTGGGCCAGTTGCTGAGTCTTCGCCCAGAGCCTGTAAACAAAGGATGTTATGAAGAAGCGCATATCTAGGAATGTGTATTGCGGTCAAGCCAGAGCCAGCAGGTTTCAGTAATCTTCAGTAATTTGCCCTAGTGTTATCATGTGTTTTGAGAATGAATAAAAGTCTGAGGAAGCTAGCCGGGAGGACGGACTTCTCTCTCGATCTCATACCGTCCTACTTCCGGCTTAGCTCTCCCTGCATCAACCCTCTGAATGTCTGCTGTGTCTCTCATTGCTTTGACTTTCTGTTGCTCCAGTTCTAACTTTCAAACCCTCAGAGTGCTTCTGCTTTTAGCACTTTTCCTCAAGCACCAAGATTCTAAACCCTGGGTGCTGCCCAAGTAGCGTTACGTTGCAACACCAGATATTTGATGTGGCCCTCTGGTCGAAAAGTTTAGAGACCCCTGAGAGCCCATGGACATCACATTAATGTTTCACATTATTAAAAAAAATTTAGCATAGTGTAGCGGTCTGCAGATGGCTAGATACTGATCTAAGGACATCACTGCTAGGAGACAACATTCTGTAACCACCAGGGAAGGAAAGACATAAAACTGATCCCCAAACAGAAATGGTTTTGTCTCCACTTGCAAAGCTAGCAAGGACTTTGGGCAGGATGTTGGAGGTGTAACAGATCTCCAACAAAGACAAGTTTCCCAAGAAGAAGTACATGGGGGTGTGAAGATGACCATCAGTCACAATGAGGGCTATGATGAGGATGTTCCCTGCCATGGTTAATATGTAGATCAGGAAAAACAGCAGAAACAGCAGGCTCTTGAGTTCTTGAAGATCTCCGAACCCCAGGAAAATGAATTCTGTGAGGAGTGTTTGATTTCCCTGATGGTTCTTCTCTTCCTCCTAGAGGCAAGTTTAAGATATGACATCATAGGAACTTATGACATGTCCGCCACTGCATTTTAGGTCTTATAATCTATTAAGAGGGCATGTTCTTGTGAATCAGCAGCTGCTTATAGGGGAGGAAATAGCTTTTCTGAAAGCAAAAAAGGAGGTTCTACCTTAATCTCAGACAACACTCCCTCCATCTCAGCAGGAAAAACTGGGTGTGAAGGTCTTTGCTGAGCAGAAACAATGAGACAACTGTTTTTTGTTTTTATTCCCCCATCCCCCCCAGCTCTATTATCGTTTTTACTGACTATTGGCAATTTTGATCTACTTTGAGCTTCCCTTGATCAGTTCAGTTTTTTTCAGCTTGGACTATTTCATTACTCTAGCCCAGGGGTCTCCAAATCTCGGCCCGGGGCCCAGATATGGCCCACAACATCCCCTATCCAGCCCACGGCAACTCTGGTCCCCTGCAAGAAGTGACTTTTTGGGCTTTCTGAATGCCTTAGGCTTTCTGAAGCTTTCTAATGTATTTTTTTACATTTTATATTTAAAATTTATTTATTTTTCCGGCCTTCAACACTATGCCAGATATTTGATGTGGCCCTCTGGTCGAAAAGCTTGGAGACCCCTGAGAGCCCATGGACATCACATTAATGTTTCACATTATTAAAAAAATTACACAATTAAAAGGCAGAAATGTGCTGAATAGTTACTAGGAAAAGGAGCATAAAGCATAATACGCTGAAGACACTACAGAGCAACTGCTAAAATGATCTATTTCAAATTCTCACTGTCATGTTTTGCAGGAGAATGCATTCTGTGAGGAGTGTTTGATTTCCCTGATGGTTCTTCTCTTCCTCCTAGACGCAAGTTTAAGATATGACCTCATAGGAACTTATGACATGTCCGCCACTGCATTTTGGGTCTTATAATCTATTAAGAGGGCATGTTCTTGTGAATCAGCAGCTGCTTATAGGGGAGGAAATAGCTTTTCTGAAAGCAAAAAAGGAGGTTGTACCTTAATCTCAGACAACACTCCCTCCATCTCAGCAGGAAAAAAATGGGTGTGAAGGTCTTTGCTGAGCAGAAATGATGAGACAACTGTTTTTTGTTTTTTGTTTTTGTTTTTTTTTTCTCCCATCCCCCCCAGCTCTATTATCGTTTTTACTGACTATCGGCAATTTTGATCTACTTTGAGCTTCCCTTGATCTGGTAGTAATCTGTTGTTTGCTATTTCACCAATCTATTGCACCATGTTCTTCCTTACCTCATCAGCCTGTCGCACGAGAGATGTAGATTCCAGATTGTTCTTTATCAAGTCCATTTGTTTCAAGTTTTTCATTCATTTAACTATTACAAATATCTAACGGGGTACCTGTTACCTGTTGTTGTTCTAGTTGAGTATTCATGTTATATATTAAATGAGTTCCCTTCCCTAGGAGATACAAATCTCTTATGATCAATTATATGTATTTTCTTAACTTATGAACTCCTCCTTAGGGCTGTAGCAGATGGGATTTAATTATTGACAATACAGGCTTAGATTTTAGTGCAAACAATATCAGTGATCTCATTATTTTAAGAATAGTATGTCCCCCTTGGGAATTAGGTGGATGGAATAGCAAATATATTGCTGATGGGAACCCACTACACAAACAAAATAAAGTGAACAACATACAAGAAAAGAAGCAACTGGAAATCTTCTACAACCAAACAGAGGATGATTTGCAGGAGGCATCAAACTTCTTTTATAAAATTCCTCTTGGAATGTTGGCACAGGGGCATCCCAATCCCAGTGAAACTTAGGAGGTGCCTGGAGGTCTCCCCAGGCTAAGGGGATACATGTCTCCTTAGCCCAAGTAAAGACCCAGCCTACCCTTTTGGGCTTCTTCGATTCGTGCCAGCTATTTAGCTACCACAAATTCGCAAGCCCCATGTAACGCTGGGCAGGGAGAGGGATTAGGTTATGGCAGAGGTCTCCTCTGCCAATACTGCCCCCTCCCAGGCCTGATCTGCCCCATTCCAACCTCCCTACAAAACTGCCTCCTCCCCACCTCCAAAAAGCCCTCCTGCCACCTTGGCCTGGCTGCCACTGTAACTGGTCAGTGGCCAGGTCCACATGGCAATGGACACTAGAAGCTGCTCCCTGAGTTAAGGCTGTGCAGAGACCAGGATGGAGGTGGAAAGGTGGCAGTATGGGGTGAGGATCGGCAGAATAGGGCGGCAATGAGGGCAGGTAGAAAGGCAGCTTGGACCCAGGAAGGGGATGGGTTTAGTGACTGTGCTGACCTGACCCCTCTCCTGGGCTTGATCTGCTTTCGTGGGTCAAAGAGGACTTGCGCCAGCAATATCACTGGTGCAAGTCCAGCTTGAACCACTGGGTTCACAGGGGCTTTCACAGGGCAAGGGAACAGACATTCCCTTATGCTGAGGAATCCTCCAGAGGCCACAACTCCCTGCAGGATTCTGTGGACACTGTGTTGGCACCCCTGCATTACCACATGGGGAGCTGCAGTGGCAACTTCAATTTACTTTTTTTTTTGCCGACTGCAGTCTTGACAGATGATTCTGTCAGCCTGTCCCATACAACCTCTGTTTCTGAGTGAGCGGGAGTTCCACTTTATGATGGATCCCCAAGTTAAATACATCTGATTTACAGACATCCCAACTAATGGACAGCAATGTCTGCACTTTCACACAGGCACAGTTCATCTGGTCTTGTGCTTTTGCCCAGGCGTGACAGTGCTTTTCCAATTTATGTTTGTTCTGGCTTCTGGACAAATCTCTGGTAAAGAACCAGGACATAAGTAGGTGATTTATCCTATTGGTCTAGTAGAGTTAGCCCATTCCTCTTGGACTAGTTAAGACAAGGTAACAGAGTTCCACTTCATGCTGCCAGTGGCCATTTTGGGCCCTGCGGCACAGCCAGCGACCTGCTCCAGAGTAGGTAAGCCAGCATGGGGGGTGGATTGTGGGTGGGGAGGGGAGGGAGGAGCTATCTCTGTAGGCAATGGCTCATGCCAGATCTCTCCTTTAAAAATCTCCCCTTCTGACAAGGTGAACTATACATCAGTACAAAGGAACAGTACTTCTTCTTGCTAGATTTACAATGAAGCCACAAGTATAAAAGTTCAGGGATATCACAGAAATAAACTGAAGATTTCAGAATGATAGTATAAGCTGATAATGCATGCTCATGCAAATATGAGTTATTTTTATCCTTATCACCAAGAAATTTTTGAGAACCAATTGTGCTTGCTAAGACATTTCCGAAGGGCTTCTTTCACTTCTCTGTTTCTCAGACTGTATATGAGGGGATTGGCCAACGGTGTCAGGACAGTGTAAAAGAGAGAAAAGACTTTGTTTAATTCTTTCATTGTCTCACTCCATGGTATGACATAAACAATGATCAAACTCCCATAAAATATTGTGACCACAATAAGATGAGATGAGCAGGTGGAGAAGGCCTTTTGCCTCTGGATGGCCGATGGAATTCTTAGGATAGTGGAAATGATAAAAATATATGATGTCACAGTTAATAAAAAGGGGATCAGCGTGAACATGGAGGAAAAAATTGTCCCCAGAAGTTCTAGTGTGTGATTTTCACTACAGACAAGCTCAATGACTGGGGTAAAATCACAGAAGAAGTGGTCAATTTCATTGGCACCACAAAATGTTAATCTTGACATTAAATGCAACAGAACTGCCATTGCCACAAATCCATTAACCCAAGATCCACCCGCCAAAGAGATACAAACTCTACTGTTCATAAGGGTTGAATAGTGTAGTGGTTTGCATATTGCTAAGTACCGATCATAAGACATCATGGCTGAGACCACATTCTGTGACTTCGAGGGAAGCAAAGAAATGAAATTGAACTATGCAACCTGAAATCGAAATGGATCTGTTTCCAGTCAAGATGCTGGACAATATCTTGGGCAGGATGGTGGTAGTATAGTAGGTCTCTAAATAGGACAGATTCCCAAGGAAAAAGTACATAGGCGTATGAAGGCGATGATCTGAAACAACCAATCCTAAAATAATTAGGTTTCCTACCATGGTGAATGTATAGATCAATAAAAATAAGGGGAAGAGAAAAATGTTCAAGCCCTGGAGATCTCTAAAGCCTAGAAGGATGAATTCTGCCATCTCTGTTCGATTTTTCCATTCTGTGATGTCCATCACTTGCATCTAGACAAAGAAAATAAATGTGTGAAGTGATACACTGTGTGATAAACCATCTTTTTTAATGTTAAGATTTCACTTACGGCCCAATCCACCGTGGCCAAAGCGCTGGACTCCTGCACACTGCCCTGGCAATGGCAATCATGAAAGGACCAGAAAGCAATTTGTAATGGCTGAGCGGAGGCAAGCACCAGCATGGAGGCCTGCACAGATGGGTGCTGGCCCCTCGTGCAGGCGGGAGAAGTACCGAGTGCTGGGGCTGGGAAGTACAGTGCAGAGCAGTGCAGAGGCTCCATTCCAGGATGGGGGAAGGGCAGGAAGAGGTGCAATAGATGGGTAAGCAGACCATGCTTGGGGGGAAGGAATGGCATCAGAGGCACTGCCAAATTCTATCCCCCCCTCCTGGGCCTGATCTGCCAACATGGGCTGCTCGGACCTGTGCCAGCAATTTTGCTGTTGCAGGTCCAAGCAGCCCCATAAGGGATGCTGGGGCTTTTCTTGGGGCATGGGGACAAACGTTCTCTTACCAGACCTCCAGCAGCCTTGTTGCCTGCACTGGGTATAGCAGTGGCTTTTTCTGTGTCGCTGAATTGTGGTGCAGGAAATTTGACTGAGATTGGACTGATAACCTAAGGAAAAGCAACTGAAATATTTTCTCATCATGAACAAACAACATGGTAGACCTCTTGTTTAAGAAACTACTCTTGGCATTGACACTAAGAATATGCCAGCAGAAGGTTAGCAGCCACTAATTTCTTCAGGTGCCCTCAAATTTCACATGAAAGACAGTTCAAAGTTTTCTTCTTGCTAAAGAATTTTGAAAGCAGCCAAAGGAATTTAGGGAACTGAATGGCATTTCTCAGTCAAGAATCTAAGGAAAGATCTCTTATATCAATCCAGAGATTCATGTAGTCCAGCATCAAAGGCCAATCAGTTGCCTCTGAGAGACCTACAAGCAGGAGATGAAGACTTATGTCTCTCCTGTTGTTATTCACCTGCATTCAGAAGATACTGCCTCTGGAAATAGTATATGTAGGTCATAGAGGACTCAGAAAAGAAAGCTTCACCCACAGTTCTATCAATGTTCTTCTATGGATTCATAAATCACATAGCCCAACGACATAAGACAAACCAGTTCATTTACTAGCATCATATAGTCTCCAAAATCTTTCTTCTTCTGCAACAATATTCATGTAACTAAGGTTATGCCTTATTTCATATTGCATCCATATTCAAATGAATTAACAAACACTATTAGGATGGATAATTAACTAAAGAGCAATGATATCAATTTTCACCTTCTTTGCATGTCTACAGATGGGCCAAAAGCACCATATTTTGCCAGGATCGAGACTCCTTCATGTCTTCGGTATATGCCTATAGTGCTCATTTTGTGCTCTTATTTATGTTCTTCTAAATTGACTTCCTCATTTGTTTCCTTGGTCTATATTCCATCAGCAAAGGAATAGAGGTCTCACATGACTCATTAAATGGAAAAGTATCCTCTATGGTTCCATTTATGGAATTTGAAATTAGCGAGAAGAAATATATCCATACAAACATTGAAATAATCCTTTCACTCAGTTCTCCAAACAATGAACATTACAATATCTTGAACCAGGGATGGGAACTCAAGTCAGGTGTGTCCAAGTCACAAAAACACATGATTTTTGCTGACTTGTGTACACTTGTGACTTGCTGACTTGTGTCAGGCATGTCAGTGACTCTGGCACTGACTCAAGTCTGAGGCCACTGACTTGGAAATGAGTTCCCACATGTGCAGACTTGACTCTGTATCTGGGTGCACTTGCTTACTTTTTCTGCAGTGTGAAAGACCTTGTGGGGCCATCATTCAGACCGGGCAAGCAACAGGGAAGTTCCAGCAAGGAGGCAGGGAAAGGTTAATGCTTTTGCATCAAGTAGGAGGTTGGGGGAGGAGGGAGTGGGTTTCCTTGTCCATTTCTGAAGGAACCAATGATCATTGGATCATTGGATGAAGGTTTTTTTCCCCTGGATGAGTGAGAGGAGAATACAGGGGGTGGGGAGATTTCCGAGCCATAAACTCATGGCAGGACTCTAGCAGGCTCATTGAATGACTGACTATAATGGGACTAGTTCTGAGTAGAGCTGCAAAGGATTGGGTCATACTCTTAAGCCTCCCAGCTGCTGTGCGTGACCCTCCTCCCTCTTGCCGCTTCTGTCCCCAATCTCACATAGTCCATCCCACCTGCTTATGCCTTGTTTACAGATTGGATGGGGACATCAGGGAAGTGTTTAAAGGGAACTCCAACACACACCCCAGAAGCAGCTTCATTTTGTCCTGCAGAGCCACGGCTGAGGTTTTTTTATGGAAAAGACGACTCGAGTCTTTTAGAGTTCCCAAAATGCTCTGGGTGACTCAGAAAGTCCACCTGTTAGGATTTGGTTTTGAGTCAAGTTAAAGGGGGCAGAGACTCGTGACTCAACTCAAGTCAAGCTGCACTGGATTTACTGATCTCTGTCTTGAACTTCCTAACAAGGCGGATGTCCTCATCCTCATTCAATTGTGTGTTCTCTCTGCTTGTGTGTACTTCACTTGAGTACAGGTTTAAACATCTTCCTCCTTTGGAGGAAAGGGAGTTCAAAAAGGGAGCAGAACTTTCATTGCAATAAACCTAGCCCTTCCCTTCTTTCCTATAAATAAATATAAGAATAAATATAAGTTATAAATAAGAAGCCTATAAATGCTAGACATCAAATGTACATTACTGTACATCAACTCTTACTGCAGCAGCAAACACAGCAGCACAACAACAGCAGCAGCAGCAACAACAACAACTTGAGAATAGAACATGGGTATCTCTAGGAGAAGAAGGTCAATATTGAGCCAATTGTCATTGGAGCTTTTGAAGCAGTGCCTAAAAGTCTGAAGAAACACCTCAACATTCTTGGCCTGGAGCAAATCACACCAGCTCAACTCCAGAAAACTTCATTGCCTGGAAATGCAAGAATCCTACAACAATATGATATCTCTGTGATTCCCAGCAGAATTTTGGCTAGATCCTGAATTGCAGACTATAATCAGTCTAGCATAGGCTGTGATTAATAAATCCTTCCAACCCACAATCTTCTATATAGGAGAGGCACAGGCATGTATTTACATATTTAAAATACTTTTTTATTTTTGCATTTCAACAAAGAAATTCATCATGTGGTTTACATAGCAAAATAAATTGTGGGATGAAATAGGTTCCTGTCCCAAAGGGGCTCATACTGAAAAATATATACAGATGCAAAAAACAAAACAAAACAAAACAAAAAAAACCCTGTTAAAATACCGGTGATGCTGGTGGGATAAACCGGTGGGATAAACAGCATAAATACGTTTAAGTAGGTTTAGGACTTAGCTCACACTACCTTATTCTTGAAACAATGACTCGGCTTTTCTTTGGTCTTATAACCTGAATCACTTTGCCAATGGATGTTCTAATGGCCTCTTTCACTTCTCGGTTCCTCAGACTGTAAACCAGGGGGTTGACCAGGGGTGTCAGGATAGTGTAAAAGACAGAGAACACTTTGTTCAGCTTTCTCATTTTTTCTGGATTTGGGAGAACATAGACAATGATTAGGGTACTGTAATAGATGGTAACAACAATGAGATGCGATGAACATGTGGAGAAGGCCTTCTGCCTTCCAGTGGCAGATGGGATTCGTAGGATGGTGGTGATGATAAACATGTATGATGTCAGAGTCAATAAAAAGGGAGGCAGGGTGAAAATAGTCGAGAACACAAATCCCATCAATTCAAATCTGTGGTCTTCACTGCAAGCGATTTGTGCTACAGGAGCCAGATCACAGAAGAAATGGTCGATTTCATTGGGACCACAGAATGTCAATCTGGTCATCAGATACATCATTACTGACATGGCCAGGAACCCATTCATCCAAGACCCAACAGCCATGATGAGGCAGAGTCTGTCACTCATAACAGAGGCATAATGTAGGGGCCTACATATTGCTATGTACCTGTCATAAGACATTATAGCTAGGAGGTCCATTTCGGTGACTGCCAGAGCAGTAAAGAAATAAAACTGGGCAATGCAGCCAGGAATGGAAATAGCTTTCTCCCCAGTCAAACCAGCAAGGATCTTGGGCAGGATGGTTGAAGAGTAGAAGGTCTCCAGGCAAGAGAGGTTTGCAAGGAAAAAGTACATGGGAGTGTGAAGGTTATTTTTTGCCACAACTAATACAACAATGAGGATGTTCCCAGCCATGGTGAGGATGTAAATCACTAGAAATAAGAGGAAGAGGACAACATTGAGATCCTGAAAATCTCCAAAACCCAGAAGAATTAATTCTGTGTTGATGGTTTGATTTCCCTCTTTTCTGATTGCCATCATCTGCAACTAGGGGGAGAAAAACAATACCGCAGTTCAGTGCAGTTTTAACCAAGAGCACCTATTACATTCACTAAAATTTCTATTGAGAATGATTCTGAGCAGGCATCCATGACTGCCTCTCCCATTGCAGGATATGGTGCACATCCCACTGTCTCAACTGTATCAGCAATGGAAAGTTGGAAAGGATTGTACCCTTAATTAAACTCAGTATATATGAACATTTTTGACAGTTAAACCTTGCACCAGTTCCCACCCACTGCATTTCTACCATCTTACATTTTTTCAGTGAATGTCTGTTGGACGTATATTCATTCAGAAATAACATCTCTCTCTCTCGCTTTCTCTTTGTGGAAACTAAATAGTGCATTCATTTCAATCTCATGTTAATGGATTTTTTTTTTTAAATTGTTAAACAATGTTTGCTTCCGTTTCTCTCCTTTTCATTCACACTGATTCAAAAAGACCTGGTAACTAACTCCAAAACAAGAGAAACTAGTTATCTGAATGGTGTGATGACCATTTCAAATACTGGAAATCCACTCCAATGGTACCATTAAAAGCTGCAACAGAGGGGAAGCAGGTCAAGCGATAAAGCCAAATAAACAGCATGGAACAGTCAGTTTAGAAATCATAGCAACTCTGAACTGTAATTATTATCTCTTGAGTGCTATCAGTATGATAATGCATAGAGAAGGAAAACTTATTTGCCACGTACTAGTTAAAACTTTGTTTACCTGTACTGCTGGAGTAAGGCTCTGCTCTTATTTAGTTTGCAGTGAAAAACTAGCAAAAAACCTATGATAGAACATAAATAGCTAATTCTTTAACACATTTGAACAAAAATAAAATTAAAATAAACATAAATCATATACAATGCCAGCAAACATTGTATATGATTGGGTAAAATTGGACAAAAGTGGAAAAGCATGTGGACGAATTTTCAAATGTGGTTATAATCAAAAACACTGAAAGAACAACGAGCTGAAGGTCAAGTGGATGAAAGTCAGGGCACTGCTGTAAAAATTTCTTTGGGGTAATCGGTTAACCCCAAGTCTTGGAAGATGTTCTTCCCTTCACTTCCAGAGAAAGGTTATATGACCAAATGAAAAGACAACCAATATGACCCCAGAAACATTAGGCTGCAATCTTATACACAATTCCCTGGAAGTAAGCCCTATTGAACACAATAGGGCTTATATCTGAGTAGACATGCAAACAATTTTGTTATAAGTTTTATGTAGCAACTACCAGCCCCATGGGAAAAAATATGTATATACAATCAGTTTACAGTTCTATTCTCCTTCCATTAGTCCCTTCCATCTTTCTACTGGCTTTACAAGAACATTATATAGTTGCCCAGAGATTCTCAAACTAGTGCATCGCAATGCCGCAGTCAGAGAAGCTCTGTCTGTGTCCCTTTAAGGGGTGGGGAGGGGGAATGCAGCAACACAATCGGGGCAATTACACCGCAGTCAGGGCTTTTAGGGGCATTTTTACACTTAACTGAGCTCATGCTGGCCTCTGGGGTGGGTGTGGGGAACCCTGTGAACAGCCCTGCAGAGCTCCCCAAGCCTCGTAAAATCTAAAAATAGAGCTTGTGACCCTCTTCTGGTTTTGTGATCAAAAACTGGAAGTGGGTCGCAATTTTTACTTTTAGATTTTATGAGACTTGGAGTGTCCTGTGAGGGTTTCCATGGGGCTCCCCACACCCACCCCAGAGGCCAGTGTGAACTCAGGTAAGTGTAAAAATGCCCCTGAAAGCCCTGGCAGTGGCGCAATCATCCCAATCATGCTTCTGCATCTCTCCTTCCCCCACAAAGACTGACAGATGCTTCCAAACTCCTGGAGAGTATCCTGGAGAGTTTGGGAATCAATGCAGTAACCTACAGAAACATCCAGAGGTTACCTTGGGTCCATCTTATAGTAAGGCAAGAGTGTCATTACTTTCCAGAGAGCAGCATGTTCTAATTCCTTGGTGGCCGTATGGCACTTTCTTCAGAAAACCAACATGAGCTTGATGAGAAAGAAGAAGGCCATCAATTCACATCTTTTTGCTGATAGAACCTCTAGAATTCATGACTGGGAATGGAAGCCACAGGCATGGCCTATGCATCAAATCTTCCTGTAACAACTATCTTTTGTTCTGTGAAGCTTTTATTTACGGTAATTCCCTCTCCCTGTTTCTGTCTTGGGAGTTGGTTGTCTCTGTTGATTCATTCAAATGTGTTGAATCTTAAACTCTCCCTTAGGACTTTTGCTAATATGAACTTACAGTTATTGAAATAATATTTATATCTATGCCCCTGATAATCTTGTTAACTTTAACAGCGAACATTAATTAAGCCTTAAAGGGGCAGTGTACTATTCTCACATTCATTGAAAACAGTGACAACTTCAGGTTGTGTCAAGTTTTGCAGCCTTAAAAGACTTTCTTTTGGATTAATGGTTAACTCTATGATTCCTTTTCTTTTCCATCCCAATCAATCCCTGAATGAGTTTTACATTGTTTCTTTTGAAATAATCCTTTTTTTGTGTGACCTTTTTCAAATATTTGTGTCAATTTTTGGTGGGTGTGCACCTGGTTTTTGATGGTTTCCATTGGTTTCTTGTTCCAGGAAAAACACGTTTTAGTACATGCATGAAGTGCACCAAACGTGTCCTAAGGTATCCCTTGTAACCTTTGCCTAAAGAGTTTTCCTTGGTAAATCATAAAGTAAGAATGCATGTCTATGCAGATGATCTCTCCTGCTTAGCAAAGGACCCCTGTGTGTGTATGGGGGGATATGTGTCTAGTAACACCCACCAAGACAGGCTCTCCCCAGCCTTCAGAAATTGCAAGCTGGGCTCCCCCACCTCAGTGACTCAACAGGGCTGCCCAATACACCTGCAGCACATTGGCACATAAAATGCCTGCATATATGTTCCATGTAGGTACAGACCACATCTCAGCAATCTGATTATGCAGGGGTTTCCTATAATGTAATGGCCCTCTTGTGACATTACACGCTGACATCATAGTCCCTTAGGTCAACTGTCAGTTGATCAGAACATTGCCCTCACCAGACCAGAAAGACCAGACCAGATCAGGCTAGTAAGTCCTTCTTGGTTACCCTCATTTCACATTTTTCATCTTTAATATGACAAAGAGATTAAATTGGTGAGAGGAAGAGGGAGGGATGAAGAGACTATTAGTGATCTTGTTGGTTGTAGCATATTAGTAATGATGTTAGATCTAATGATCAGGAGAGAGATCAGGGGTGCATTTTGGCAGGAATTTCATTCTTTTCCTGTCTATACTGATTGAGAAACGAAAGATCTAAGAAGGATTTCTTAATGGCTTTTGAATTCTGAATGTCCCTGATTCTTCAAGCAATCTTAGGAAGTTGTCTCTTGCCAGCCAGGGGAGAGTTATCTGAAAAGTGATGCTTAAAGATTAAAATGCTTCGAGGCATCTGACCTTCTCCTTTGTGGACATCTTCACAATCCCACCAGGTTAGGCATGTGGGTGCTTAAAGATTTCTCTTCTGCACGCTGATGAGCTCCACACTTCCTTAAGCAGCAAGAAGATTTGATGGCAAATCTGCTCTCACACATTTTGCTTAGGAGGAGAGGGCACAGGAGATTTTGTGGCATTACAGTTCTATGTGCTTTATCCACAAATCCTGTATGGACCTGAAAAGAAGATGAGGGTTTTTTCCCACTAGTTTACCATCAAAATATGAGGGGTGTGTGCAGTCTCAAATTTGCAAGTGCTACAAGTTTTGCAGCCGTCTCCAGGAAGACAGGCCCTAATGATAGGATGGTAGCTGCTGGGCCTGCAGCGGCCAGGACCACGGGAATAATTTCATTTATTTATTAAAGCTTAATTGGCATATATACAAACATGCTACAGTTTCAAATTATAATAATAAGTCACCCCCCTAAAAACTCAAAACTAAAAGTTTTGAGTCGGCCTTCGAATGAGATGGGCAATGCAAGATCGTGTGAGCCAGCGATTTAACTTTTCCCAGGTCACATACACAACGCCTATCGTTATAAGGAGTTGTACATGTCCATCTTCAATCTGTCACAGCTGAGGGCAGGACATTACATCTTGCCAAAGACAAGGCCCTTTGTTTCTGCAGAGATTCTAGCAGGTATAGATACCTTGTGGGCTGACTGACCATGTAATGTAGGTGTTACTGAATCTTTGTATCACATGTTATTCCAGTATGATTGGCATCAGGATCTTCACTTACACTATCTTGATCTGATCCTTTCTCACTCTTTGGGCTGAATGGAGAAGGATTAAATCTATTATTTAATCTGAATAAGGAGTTAACAAAAAAAGTTGCTAAATATATTAATTTAATGATTCAGAGATGATGTGGATTGAGAATATCTAACTCAAATGCTCCCAGCATGTAGTGCCTGGTAAGGATTTGATCCTTGATGCTCCGTTTATTTGTCTTATATTTTTTCATTATTTATGCAAATAAAGGTTTTGAATTTCAATTTTGAATTTATAAAAAATAGAATAAAAGAAACAAAATAAAATTCTGGGTTGTGCTGCTACAAAAAGGAGAGGCTTTGATGGCTTTAAAAGGAGAGGAGACAATTTCATAGAGAAGAGGCCTATAAATGGCTGGTAATCATGATTATCAAGTGGGACCTCTCAGTTCAGAGGCCACTGGATACCACTTGTTTTGCTTTGCTTCTGGGTTTCCCAGCTGCCTTTGACTGGTCACTACAAAAGGCTGCTAGACTAATCATCTAATTAATTCTGATTTTGCAGGGGTTTCCTGGTAGTGCGATGGCCCTCCTGTGACATCACACTCTGACATCATAGTCCCATTGTTCCTATGTCAGTCCCTAACTGACATAGACCAACTGTCAGTTGATCAGAACATTGCCCTCACCAGACCACAAAGACCAGAGCTTGTGATTTACTGTGAAGAATGTGAGTGAATGTTATGTTAGTTGTTAACAGGGAATTCAGAGAGGTTATTGCAAGTGATCCTTCAAGATTATTCAGGATAATGACATTGTTAGAGCTGATTCAATCAATCAGTCCCACACAAAGCAAAGTTGAGTTGGTGAGGACTTTAATACAACAAGAAAGTTTCAGGCTTTGTAACACAGCTTGTACTACAGTACAGGAAACCAAAAGCTAACAAGGAGGTGGATTAGATAGAAGAAGAGAAGCAACCAACAAGTTATCACCAACTAACAAGATAGTTACAGGCAACAAACTGTACTCTTTGCAACCATACCCTGATGTATCTCTACTCACCTGCTATTACTTCTCCCACAGAAATCTCAAGATGTCTGCAAAGAGCTCAAACGAACCTCTCCAAACTGGGTGACTGGTCAACAAAATGGCAAAGGAGATTCATTGTGAGTAACTATAGTGATTAAGAACATAAGAACAGCCCCACTGGATCAGGCCATAGGCCCATCTAGTCCAGCTTCCTGTATCTCACAGCGGCCCACCAAATGCCCCAGGGAGCACACCAGATAACAAGCGACCTGCATCCTGGTGCCCTCCCTTGCATCTGGCATTCTGAAATAACCCATTTCTAAAATCAGGAGGTTGCGCATACACATCATGGCTTGTACCCCGTAATGGATTTTTCCTCCAGAAACTTGTCCAATCCCCTTTTAAAGGCGTCTAGGCTAGACGCCAGCACCACATCCTGTGGCAAGGAGTTCCACAGACCGACCACGCGCTGAGTAAAGAAATATTTTCTTTTGTCTGTCCTAACCCACCCAACACTCAATTTTAGTGGATGTCCCTGGTTCTGGTATTAAGTGAGAGTGTAAAGAGCATCTCCCTATCCACTCTGTCCATCCCCTGCATAATTTTGTATGTCTCAATCATGTCCCCCCTCAGGCGTCTCTTTTCTAGGCTGAAGAGGCCCAAACGCAATACTCCAGGTGTGGCCTTACCATAGATTTGTACAACGGCATTATAATATTAGCCGTTTTGTTCTCAATACCCTTCCTAATAATCCCAAGCATAGAATTGGCCTTCTTCACTGCCGCCGCACATTGGGTCGACACTTTCATCAACCTATCCACCACCACCCCAAGATCTCTCTCCTGATCTGTCACAGACAGCTCAGAACCCATCAGCCTATATGTGAAGTTTTGATTTTTTGCCCCAATGTGCATGGCCTTACACTTACTGACATTGAAGTGCATCTGCCATTTTGCTGCCCATTCTGCCAGTTTAGAGAGATCCTTCTGGAGCTCCTCACAATCACTTCTGGTCTTCACCACTCGGAAAAGTTTGGTGTCATCTGCAAACTTAGCCACCTCACTGCTCAAACCTGTCTCCAGGTCATTTATGAAGAGGTTGAAAAGCATGGTCCCAGGACAGATCCTTGGGGCACACTGCTTTTCACTTCTCTCCATTGTGAAAATTGCCCACTGTCACCCACTCTCTGTTTCCTGGTCTTCAACCAGGTCTCAATCCAGGAGAGGACCTGTCCTCTAATTCCCTGACTGTGGAGTTTTTTTCAGTAGCCTTCGGTGAGGGACCATGTCGAACGCCTTCTGAAAGTCCAGATAGATAATGTCTACGGGTTCTCCCACATCCACATGCCTGTTGACCTTTTCAAAGAATTCTATAAGGTTTGTGAGGCAAGACTTACCCTTACAGAAGCCATGCTGACTCTCCCTCAGCAAGGCCTGTTCATCTATGTGTTTTGAGATCCTATCTTTGATGAGGCATTCCACCATCTTACCCGGTATGGATGTTAGGCTGACTGGCCTATAGTTTCCCGGGTCCCTCCTCTTTCCCTTTTTAAAAATAGGTGTGACATTTGCTATCCTCCAATCTTCTGGCACCGTGGCCGTTTTGAGGGACAAGTTGCATACCTTAGTCAAGAGATCTGCAACTTCATTCTTCAATTCCTTAATAACTCTTGGGTGGATGCCATCAGGGCCCGGTGACTTAATGATCTTTAATTTATCAATGAGGTCTGAAACATCTTCTCTTTTCACCTCTATCTGACTTAACTCCTCGGTTAGGAGGGGCCATTTGGGCAGCGGTCTCTGCCCGAGGTCTTCTGCGTGAAGACAGATGCAAAGAACTCATTTAATTTCTCTGCCATCTCTAAGTCTCCTTTTATCTCCCCTTTCCCTCCCTCACCATCCAGAGGGCCAACTGCTTCTCTGGCGGGTTTCCTGCTTCTAACATATTTGAAGAAGCTTTTATTATTCCCCTTAATGTTGCTGGCCATGTGTTCCTCATAGTCTCGCTTGGCCTCCCGTATCACCTTCTTACATTTCTTTTGCCAAAGTTTATGTTCCTTTTTATTCTCCTCATCAGGGCAAGATTTCCATTTACGGAAGGAAGCTTCCTTGCCCTTCACAGCCTCTCTAACTTGGCTGGTTAGCCATGCGGGCACCCTCCTGGATTTAGTGGAACCCTTCTTTCTTTGCGGTATATACCTCTGCTGGGCCTCTATTACTGTTGTTTTAAGCAGCCTCCATGCACTCTGGAGAGATTGGACTCTTTTTACCCTCCCTTTCAACCTCCTTCTAACCAGCCTACTCATTTGAGGGAAGTCCACCCGTCGGAAGTCAAGGGTTTTTGTTAGAGATTTGCCTGGTATTCTTCCCCCAACGTGCATGTCAAAATGGATTGCAGCATGATCACTGTTCCCCAATGGCTCAGTAATGTTTACATCTCTAACCAGGTCCTGCGTACTGCACAATATTAAATCCAGAGTCACCTGCCCTCTGGTGGGCTCCGTGACTAGCTGCTCTAAGCCACAGTCATTTAGCACGTCAAGAAATCCGGTCTCCTTATCGTGACCAGAACACAAATTGACCCAGTCTATATGAGGATAATTGAAGTCCCCCATGATTACAACCCTGTCCCTCCTTGTCAACTCCCTGATCTGTTTCCTCATGCCAAGGTCCCCATCCGATTTCTGGTCTGGAGGATGATAGCACGCCCCCAGTATTACATCGCTGCACAAGCCTGGTAATTTAACCCACAGAGATTCTACGGTGGAGTCGGACCCACCTTCAATGGATTTGCTGGATTCTATCCCTTCCTTAATGTAAACGGCCACCCCACCTCCAACATGCCCCTGCCTGTCCCTCCTGTAGAGTTTATAGCCCAGGATTGCGGTATCCCACTGATTCTCCGCATTCCACCAGGTTTCCTTTATGCCCACTATGTCAATGTTTTCCCTAGTCACCAGACATTCCAGTTCTCCCACCTTTGCTCGTAGACTTCGGGCATTCGCATAAAAGCATTTGTACACGGAATGCCCCAGGATGGGCTGCTTAGTCGCTCCTTTGTCCTCGCATCCTCTCATTGTGCCAAACTGTCTATCACATCCCATCATGCTACCTTTCCCAATTTCTTCTCCTACTCTGCCTTTGTCTTGTTGTTCTCTAACCTCCCCATCCTCATCCCATAGGGATGAGGAGTCCCGAACTGGATGCCCCTCGGCTCCTGTCGGCCTTCCCCAAGGGATCAGTTTAAAAGCTGCTCTGCCACCTTTTTAGTGTTATGCGCCAGCAGTCTGGTTCCATTCTGGTTCAAGTGGAGCCCGTCCCTCTTGTACAGACCCCGCTTGTCC
Organism: Tiliqua scincoides; assembly: GCF_035046505.1. Taxonomy (NCBI): domain Eukaryota; kingdom Metazoa; phylum Chordata; class Lepidosauria; order Squamata; family Scincidae; genus Tiliqua; species Tiliqua scincoides. The sequence goes on along the minus strand of NC_089825.1, from coordinate 98,503,898 downwards.
CAAAACGTTCCCCAGTGCCTAACAAATCTAAACCCCTCCTCCCTACACCACCGTCTCATCCACGCATTGAGACCCCTGATCTCCTCCTGCCTAGCTGGCCCTGCGCGTGGAACAGGTAGCACTTCAGAGAACGCTACCTTTGAGGTCCTGGCTTTCAGCTTCCTGCCTAAAAGCCTAAATTTGGCCTCCAGGACCTCCCAGCTACACTTGCCCACGTCGTTGGTGCCGACATGCACCACAACCGCTTCCTCTCCCTCAGCACTGTCTACCTGCCTGTCTAGATGAGAAGTGATGTCTGCCACCTTCGCACCAGGCAGGCAAGTCACCATGCCTCCTCACATCCGATGGCGGTCCTCACATCCGATTCACATTTCGGTAAAAAATTCATATTCTTTAAGTGCACGGATGGGGTCCAAACTGGTGCTGACTATGGAAGAAAAATAATTGGGGGTCAAAGTGGATATCTCATTGAGAAAATTGATCATGTGCAAGGGCTGCTGTGAAGAATGTATGTTCCATACTAGAGATTTGTTAGGAAAATGTTTGAAAATTAAACTGCCACTATATTGCAATACCCTTAGATATGGTACAGCCATACTCAGAATGCTGTGTACTGTTCTGGTCTCCACATCTCAGAAAGGATAATTGTAGACTTGGAGACGATGCAGAACAAGGCAAATAAAATAACCAAGGGGCTGGAGCACCCTGCCTCTGAGGAAACTAAAGACTAAACTACTAAACTACCCTGCCTCTGAGGAAACTAAAGACTAAACTAAAAAGTAAAATCTTCCCTATATGGGATTTATACATAACTTCATAGGAGCTCCCTCTCCAGAGGTTATCACCAGACTTGTGAAAACCAGACTATATGATATAGAAAGGCAAGGGATTCTAAGTGCAGCACAGAAAAAATGCTCCCCTCTGAATTTTCATCTTAAAATTACAAGTGGTCAACAACCAAAATATCTGTCCCTCCTAGTGCACCCCCTGGAGAGAAGGGCCTTTACCTTGGCACGTTGTAACGTGACCCCCTCTAATGACTTACATGGAAGATTTAGAAACGTCTCCTGGGAAGATCGTTTATGTAGCTGCAATTTAGGTGAAGTAGAATCATCCACCCACATTATGTTACACTGTCCCAGATGTCAAGCATTAAGACAGCAATTTCTCTCTCCCTTGCTCCATGCTAAAACAGGGCATTCTGAAAAAGCTATAATTCAATTCCTTCTAGCAAGTGATGTAGAGCATACAACCCTCTCAGTCGCACAGTTCCTAAACTTGAATAATTTGAATCGAGCCAAGCTTTCTGTAGCAAGTAATCACTGAGCACATTACATCTTTGGCAATATCTGCAGAGTAACTGATTGTTGTTTGTTTGTTTTTTTAATAATACATGTTTGTATGTAAAATGTATTGTACATTTGTATCTGTGTGTACACGCAGGTGTGCACATATACATATACTTGTGTATTACTTAGGTTTATATTCTCTCTACGGTTTCTGTACAGAGTTTTCACCTACCTAACGTTTCTGCCTAATAAAGGTTGACTTGACTTGACTTGACTAAACTAAATCTCTTAATTTAGAAAAAAAAGAACCTGCATGGAGGGGGAACATGCCTGGGGTTTTTAAATTATGCTGACTGTCAGGGAAGAAAAGGGGACTCCCCAAGTGGCTTCAGGAGAAGAAGGGGCTTCCAAGTTACTGCAGCCTGACCCAGGGAAGCTTTGCCTAGTGGTTAGCATGCTCAGAGAGGTTATAAAATAAATAACAGACAAGAAAGAAAATTATTTGCTGCTACAGAAAATGGTGATGGGTACCAGTTTGATGGCTTTAAAAGGAGACAATTTCATGGAGAAGGCCTAGCAATGGCCACTAATCATGACAGCCAAGTGGAACCTCTCAGTTCCGAGGCCACTGAATACACTTGCTGTTGCCTTGACACCTTGTTTCTGGGATTCCCAGATGCCTTTGACTGCTCACTGTGCAAAATGGAGTGCTGGATCAGTGGTTCCCGGCAGGACTTTGGGAACCCTGTAAGTATTTGCTGGAGAGGAGAGGGGGAGAGGCAGGAGGCAGCAGCACAATCAGGATGAGGGAAGGATTTCAGGATTTCCAACTTACCTGGGGGTTGCTATGGCTCTCTGGAGGCTTCAAAGTCCTGTAAAAAGGAAAAAAAAACAAAAAAACTTCCTGTTTTCATTGCGAACCAGGTGCATTTTTTCGGGTTTTTTTCAGGAGTCTGAAGCCTTAGGGAGGGCTGCAGAGAGGGTCACAGGTTCCCCGGACCCTCCAGAGAGCCATAGCGATCCCCCAAGTACCTTGAAAAAACGCTCCACTCCCCGACTGTGCTGCTGCTGATTTCTGAGCCATTCCTTTTCTGGTTTCCCTGATGGGTCTTAACCCACCAGTTTGGGAACCAATGTGCTAGACTAATGATTATGCACTCTGATTATGCAGGGGTTTCCTGGCAGTGTGATGTCACAAGAGGGTCATCACACTATGACTTCATAGTCACTTGTTTCAACTGTCAGGACATTGCCCTCACCAGACCAGAAAAAACCAGATCAGATCAGACCAGACCAGACCGGTAAGTGCTTCTTAGTTACCTGATTTTTTGCATTTTTCATCTTTACTATTCTAAAGAGAGTTAGTGAGAGGAAGAGGGAGGGATGACGAATTACTGATCTTATTGGTTATTGTGTAAAGGTATTAGTAATAATGTTGGTTCTGATGATCAGGAAATGGTGCATTTTTCTTATTCTCTTTCTCCTATCTATACTGATTGAAAGGTGATAACATACTGAAAGATCTAAGAAGGATTTATTAATGGCTTCTGTGTTCTGAGCGTCTCTGCTGCTTCAGGCAATCTTAGGAAGTTGTCTCTGGCCAGCCAGGGGAGGCTACCTGAGAAATTACCTGATACTCAGGACCAGATTGAATGCTTCAAGGCAGCCAATCTTTTCCTTTGTGGGCATCTTCAGAATCCCACCAGATGAGGCACAGCAGCGGCCAAAGAGACTTCTTTGCTATGATGGGCTCCCCATTTTCTTGAGTAGTGGAAGATTTGATGGCAAATCTGCACTCACTCAGTTTATTTTGGAGGAGAGATCACAGGAGATTTTGTGGCACAAAAGTCACAAATCCTGTAAGTATCTGCAAGGAAGATGAGGGTTTTTTCCCCTAGTAGTTTACCATTAAAATTGGGGGGGGGCTGTCTCAAATTTGCAAGTGCTTCCAGTTCCTTCATCTCCAGGAAGAGAGGCCCCAATGATAGGTTGGTAGCTGCTGGGCCTGCCACTGCCAGGACCACAAGGAATCGTACACTAACCATGAGGTCAAGATTGGACAAAGCCTCACCAAGTGCCTTTCACACTCCTTTTTTGGTCTCGCACTCCATTTGTAACAAAACTGCTGAATGCGATTTCAGGAACATTAACTGTGGAGCAGTAATTCCTGTTTGAGGAGATGTCACTGACAAAAAGCCAGGGAATGGTGACATTTGGAGGAAAGAAAAATGCGGGGGGTGGGGAGGCTGAGCGACCCTATTGGACTCCACTGGGTGCCACCTCTATCTTCTCGGTCTTGCCCCTTGGTGTCTCTCAGGCAGTGATGAAAGATGCCCTGCTCAGATCTGAGTCTGTACTCACCCTCCTGGCTGAGAGGATCATCACATATGAACGAAGGTGAAATATCTCTTTTATAGAGACTGTGGAGTGGTTCATTATTTTCAGCTTTATACCTGGCCTTTCAATCAAAATTATCCCCCTGGCAGCTTATAATAGAACAAAGCAAGCCAAGAACTTTGAGTCCTCTGACCAATGACAGAGGCCAGAGCTTGTTGCAGAGCTTGTTGCATCCCCCTTACCAGTCACTGGGCAACTGGAAGTTAGGGCAGAGTTCTTTTCAGGCGATGGGGTGTGTGTGAGTTGCCTACAGTTGCAACATTCTCAGGCCAATGGTTGTGGGGCAGCTGAACTTGCCTATATCATGATGTTCATCCTGAGGGGACTGAGTGCAGCTTCTCAGGGGCCCTTAATCCCTAGTGAACATCTCTTCACAGCAAATAGACATTGTCAGAATGGAGTGAATGATGAACCAGGGTAGGAATTCTTTGTCGTGCAGGCAAGGAAATAGAACAGTTCAAGCCATGGGAAAAGACACAGAGGAAGTTGGTATTCTGTATGAAAGGAAGGGATGTCTCATTGCCCTGGTTTCTACACAGGCAGTTCAACAAGTAGCAGTAGCAATAGTGAAAAGAGTTTGGAAATGTTGATTTTGAGAGGGGCAAGAGAGGACCATTTAATTCCCCCACCCCTGAGCATCTAACTTTCCTCCCTTTTCATCTGCACCAGGGAATCCTCAGCTGTGGCTCCACTGCTGATCTAACCACTTGATGGTGTTGGAGCCCAAAGTTCTCAGCCAAGGAGCAGCCTTCCAGCAGGTGAGGTTTCACAATCCCCTGCTCACTGCCAGATGCACAAGTGCCTGGATTGCGCTCCCTCTTCACACAATGTCCTCTTTTTCTTTCCACCCAGACTTCCCTTGAATGGGAACAGAGCTTGCACTCCTCTGACCCACTCTAAGGATGCTCCTTCCTGTCCTCTCAAGGCATGAGGGTGACCTTAGTCAGGACAACTGTCATCGGCACTACAACAAATACTCCTGCTGGCCATGTGGCATTTGTGCCCCAGACAGAGAAGGAAGAGGCTACGGAAAGCAGCCGTAGGATGGCCTCCTCTTTGGAACATTCAGCATCCTGCTGCAGGGCTGGTTGGAACAGGACCCCATGACAGAACACCTCCTGGGAACTGACAAGGTAAGCTCATAGAGGAGAACCTGTGGCAAATGTGCCTTCCCTTTCAGGCAGGGATGCAGAAAGCCTCCCCAGGGAACACTGCCTTTCTGCATGTCATCAGCAGAATCATCTACTTTGCTCCTCTGTCTTGGCAGGTAAATTAAAGATGCAGGAACACCATCATGCCACATCTCTTGCCTTCTACTGTTGAGTGACTGTAAGCTCAATCTCCAGGCCCATGAAGAACTGCTTGAACAGAGAAAGACAGCTGGAGATTGCAAGACTCTGCACACAGATTATTAAGATATTCAAAGAGAAGGGTTCACCCTCACCTTCTATTCTTCTGATCCTGCCTGGGATTGCAGAGGGGGCCGACCACCTTTAACCTTTACTTCCCACTGTTATCCAGATCCAAACCAGGGGGCTCTTTGCATGCCATTTACCCAGTGAAGTCAACAGAAGCTTCCTGCCCCAGACATGGAACATGCACAGGGAGGCCCTGATTGAAACTGCAATAGAATTTAGGCTTCAAACCTTCCTTCACTTTCACTGCAACCCTTATCTCAATCGTCCTCAGACCATGTGGTCTTTATAGAAGAGAAAGATACCAATATATAAGGACCAATAAAATGGTCAAATTTGTGTCTAATTGGGTCCAGATACCAATGTCTTTAATCACTGTCTCCCAAAATGCCAGCTGTGCCTAGAACAAATACGACCCTTTCTGGTACGAAAGGCAAGTACAGAAATAGCCATTGACCATTTCCTATGGAAACCTCAGCACAACCCATCAAATCCAGCCTCCTCCACTTGTCTGTTGACCACCCTCCTAGCTACTTTCCTAAATCAAATTTTAGAAACTTATAAGTAACACTTCTTTTCAATTCTCTTCTCCCCAGATGACATTATATTTAAAGATACTGATGAACAAGAAGAAGGAGGTGTGAGTCAACATCCAAAACCTGACTGCCATACCCCAGATGTCCCAGCTGGAGTAATACAAAGACTTTAAGTCTGCCAACTAGCAAGTAGGCAATGATGATTTTTCTGAAACCAGGGAAGAATTGGGAGTTCCCACAGCCTGAACATGGCAAGCTCAGGCATTGTTTTCCCTCTGCCCAAGAAACCAACTTCTCCCCCAAAGTAAGGCAAAAAACTAAAAAGAACATTGAATGAACTGGAGAACAACTAAAAAAAACAGGGAAATATTCCAAAAAAGTAAGGAAAAGCAAAATAGAATACAGTGACAGAAAGAAAAAGACAGATGGAAAGAAAAACACACAGGGCTCTGGGAATAAAAGCAGGAGAGAGAGAGAGAGAGAGAGAGAGAGAGAGAGAGAGAGAGAGAGAGAGAGAGAGAGAGAGAGAGAGAGAGAGAATATGTAAAATCTTGCAAGAAAGAAAGGAAGAAAAAATTAATTCAAGTGAGGCAGAAGGTGGGAAATTCAGGCAGGATGGAAGAAAGAAGGGAAGACAAAGTAGAAAAAATAGGGGCAGGTGGTGGGAAATGGAGACTATGTGAAGCAAAGGAAGCCAGTGATAGGAGGTGAATATATGGTAGAAATCCTATGAATTAGGATCCTTGATCCTATGAAACTTGAACAAAAATACTTCTGTTTTGCTTAGTCTGAAAGGCACCCTGCTGGCTCCCATGAGGCTGCAAGGCTGTGGTACAAAGATTTCAACAAAATAAATACATAACAAGAAGGAATAAAAGGGAGGCAGGTGGTAGGAGATTGAAGCAGGATTGATACAGAGGCAATCTGTGGCCAACTTGAACATGTGAGAAAGAATAAAAGAGAGGTTGGAAGTAGGAAGTTGAAACAGAACTGAAGAAGGAAAGGGGGGGAGAGAGAAAGGAATAGTAAAGAGCTAAGCAGTGGGAAGCAGAAACAAAATTGAAGAAAAGGGCCAAAAGGAGAAATAAGAGAGAAGTAAGCAGTGGCCAAATTGAGCCTGAGAATGTAAAAAAGAAAAGATGGGACAAAGGTGAGCTAACAGGTGGGAAAGAAAAAAGAATAAGACACAAGTAAGCAGTTGTCAATTAGAACCTAATTAATAATGTAAGAAGGAATGAAAGAGAGATAAGCATAGACATACTAAGTATATAATGCAAGAAAGAATAAAGTGCAGCTCAGTGTAGCCAACAAAGTCTGAAAACAGAGAGGGAAAAGGGAGTTCTCAGTAGTAAGGGGAAAAAAAGAAGAGTAACATATAGATATAGTTGTGGTCAATCAGAACCTGATAGTGTAAGAAAGACAAGAAAAGAGACCTAAGTGCGGCCACATTGAGTGAGTCTGCTAATGATGAGGAAAAAGGTGGAATAAGGTGGAGTCTGGTGGGAAGCATCCAAAAGGAATCCAAGGCACACATAAGTGGTGGCAAATTGATAAAGTACTGATAAAGTAACAAAGAAAGGGAGGAAGAAAAGAGAGCTTAGTGCAGCCAAATTGCTGGCAATATAGAAAAGAAAAAGTTGGAATACAGAAGAGCTCAGTTGGGGGGGGGAGAATAATACACAGGAAGTTTTTTTAAAAAAAGGTATAAAAGAGAGCACATTGTGTCCCCACTGAGCCTGATAATGTAGCAAGGCAAAAAAGACAGAAGAGCTCATTGATGGGAAAGAAAAAATGGAATAAGAGGAAAATAGTAGTCAATTTTAGCCTGGTGATGTAAGAATGAAAGGAAGGAATAAAGAAAGTTTAGTGTGCCCAAACTGAGCCCGATAATGCAGGAAAGAAACAAGGAATGAGGGAGAGCTCAGTTGGGAAGGAACAAGACACAGATGAGAAGTTGCCAAAATAAGACCAGTAATGCAAGACTGAAAAGAATAAAATAGAGGCACTAGTAGTCAAATAGAGTCTCTTAATATGAAAAAAGAAGGAATAAAAGAGATATGTGCGACCCAGTTGAGCCTAATAATGTAAGAAACAAGAAGGGAATAGAAGGGAGCTAAGAATGGATAAATGTGAGCTTGATAATGCAGGAAAAAGTAGAGCAATATTGGAGAGCTCAACAGGAAATGAAGGAATAAGACTTGGATAAGAAGTGGCCAAAATGAACCTCATAATGTAAGAAAGAAAAGAAAAGAAGGAATAAAAGAGAGCTAAGGGGACCCAAAATGGATCTGATAATGTAGGAAAAAATGTGGGAGGAATAAGAGAGAGCTGATTGAATAGAAAAAAGAAAGAGGAATAAGACAGAGGTTCTGTTAAGTGGTACTTAGTAGCCAAATGGAGGGTGACAATGTATGACTGAAAACGAGTAATTAGAAAGAGCCATGTGTGGCCTGATAATGAAAAGAAAGTATAAAAGAGCTAAGTGTGTCCAAATTGAGCTGGACAAAGTGGTGGGGGGGGAGAAGGGTGAAATAAGGGATAGAGCAGTGGGAAGGAAAAACAGGAATAAGGCACAGGTAAGTAGTGGCAACATAAAGCCTGATATTGAAAGAAAAGCAGAAATAAAAGAGAGCTTTGTGTGGAGTACTTCAGTCTGATAAGGTGGGGGATTGGGGGGGGGTAATAAGTGAGAACTCAATGGGAAAGAAAAAAAGCAACAAGGCAAAGGTAAGTAGTTACCAAGTGGAGCCTGATAAGATATGATAGAAAAGAATGAATAAAATAGAGCCATATGTGGCCAAAATGAGACTGATAATGTGAGAAAGAAAATAAGGTAAAAAAGAGAGCCAAGTATAGCAAATTGACAGTGCCATCCTAGGCACGTCTGCTCAGAAGTAAGCCTTACTGAGTTTAAGGAGACTTACTCCCAGGTAAGCATGCATAGGTTTACAGCCTGAGCCTGATAATTTGGGAGGGGGGAAGCAGCAATACAGAGAGTTCAGTGAGTGCACAATCCTAACAAGGTCTACTCAGAAATAAGTCTTATATTGTTCAATGGGGCTTACTCTGAGGAAAATGTGGTTAGGGTTGCAGCCTGAGAAAAAATAAGAAGAAATCAGACGCAGGTAAGTTTTGCTCAACAGAGCAAAAAAAGGTAAGACAGAAAGGAAGGAATAAAAGAGACCCACATGTGACCTAATTGAGCCTGATAGTGAAGGATAAAAAAGAAATAATATAGTAAGTAAGAGAGCAAAGTGTAGCTGGGGAAAAAAGGAGGAATAAAGGAGGTGGGAAATAAGGAAAAATGGAGTAAGATACAGGTAAGCAGTGGGCAAACTGGATGTGTTTGGAGTGTTTGGAACAGGGCTGCTGTCCCAGGGACCTGGATTGTGTCTGGGCTCTGGTGCAGCACCTTCACTTCCTGTGTGCCAGGCCTCCCCCCTGCCCAAATCTGAGTCTGTTCACTCCCCATTTACAGTCCCTGGTTACAGCTCCTGCTCCAGTAAAATCAGGGCGTTTCGCCACTCATCCTCCACGACAGCTGCCAAGCCCAGTTCAGCCATTCTCCTCTACACTCTGGCGCACAGCCCATTTTGAAAACTCCAAGGTTTATACTTTAGCTCTGCCCCTCTGGACACCTCTCCCTCCTGCCTCCCACAAAAACAATGGGCAGAGAATTAATGTGTTGCAGCGCCATGTAGAGTCCCTGTCCCCTCCTGGGGAAGACCTGGTTGCCTGGAGTCAGGGCTGCTGTCCCAGGGACCTGGAGTCTGGGCTCTGGTGCAGCCCCTTCTCCTCCCATGTACCGGGCCTTCCCTCCGAAAGAACTTAAGGTGGTTACTCTCCTATTCCAGACCCTAGTTACTTGTTCTGCAGTAGCAAAGTAAGGGACTTTCGCTGCACATCCAAAAGGTCAGACAGGCAGCTGCCCAAACAGCCCAGTCCAAATCAAAAAGGCCGTTTTCCTGTTTGTACTGGCACGAAACCCATTTCCAGCACACAGAGCCTTTAGATTAAGCCCTGCCACTCCCAAAACCTTTCTGCTCTGACTTCATCAAAAGCTCTGGGGATTGAATAAATGGGTTGGAGCTTCCTCCTGTTCCTTGTAAAGGCCCCTTCCCCTCTAGGGAAGACCTGGTTGCCTGGGGTTGGGGCTGCTGTCCCAGGGACCTGGAGTTGAGTCTGGGCTCTGGCGGAGTCCCTTCCGCTCTCGTGCACTGGGTCTTCCCTCTGACGGGACTGAGAGTGGTTACTCTCCAATACCAGACCCTAGTTACTTGTTCTGCAATAGTAAAGAAAGGATCTTTCGCTGCACATCTGAAAGGCCAGGCAGGCAGCTGTCCAAACCGCCCAGTCCAACCCAGAAAGGCCATCTTCTTCTTTGTTCTGCCACGCAACCCATCTTGGCACTCAGAATCATGAGATTAGACCCTGCCACTCTAAACAACTTTCTCCTCTGTTTCCATCAATACCTCTGTGGTTTGAATTGCGGAGTGGTAGCTTCCTCTTGTTCATTTTAGAGGCCCTTTCCCCTCTAGGAAAGACCTGGTCACCTAGGGTTGGGGCTGCTGTCCAGGGACCTGGAGTTGAGCCTGGGCTCTGGCGCAGCCCCTTCCCCTCTATTGCGCTGGGCCTTCCCTCTGACAGGACTGAGAGTGGTTACTCTCCAATTCCAGACCCTAGTTACTTGTTCTGCACTAGCAAAATAAGGGACTTTCACTGCACATCCTAAAGGCCAGGCAGCCAGCTGCCCAAACTTTCCAGTACAACGCAGAAAGACCATCTTCTTCTTTGTTCTGCCCTGCAAGCCATTTTGGCATTCAGAGCCATTAGATTAAACCCTGCCACTCTCAAAACCTTTCTGCTCTGACTCCATCAAAAGCTCTGGGGATTGAAATAAAGAGTTGGAGTTTCCTCCAGTTTCTTGTAGTGGCCCTTTCCCCTCCCAGGGAAGACCTGGTTGCCTGGGTTTGGGGCTCCTGTCCCAGGGTGCTGGAGTTGACTCTGGGGTCTGGCACAGCCCCTTCCCCTCCCGTGCGTCGGGCCTTCCCTCTGAAGGGACTCAGGGTGGCTACTCTCCTATTCCAGACACTAGTTACTTATTCTGCACTAGCAAAACAAGGGACTTTGGCTGCACATTCGATAGGCCAGGCAGCCAGCTTCCCAAATTGTCCAGTCAATTCCAGAAAGGCCATCTTCCTGTTTGTTCTGCCACGCAACCCATTTTGACACTCAGAACCAAAAGATTAAGCCCTTCCACTTCGAAAACCTTTCTCCTGTAGCTCCAACAATAGCTCTGAGGATTGAATTAAAGAGTTGGAACTTCCTCCTAATCCTTATAGAGGCCCTTTCCCCTCCTAGGGAAGACCTGGTTGCTTGGGGTCAGGGCTGCTGTCCCAGGGACCTGGAGCTGAGTCTGGGCTCTGGCGCAGCCCCTTCCCCTCCCATGCACCGGGTGTTCCCTCCGATGGGACTGAGGGTGTTTACTCTCCAATTCCAGACCCTTGTTACTTGTTCTGCTGTAGCAAAGTAAGGAACTTTCGCTGCACGTTCTAAAGGCCAGGCAGCCAGCTGCCCAAACTGCCCAGTCTAACCCAGAAAGGCCATCTTCTTCTTTGTTCTGCTCTGCAACACATTTTGACACTCAGAGGCATCAGATTAAGACCTGCCAATGGGAAAACCTCTCTCCTCTGGTTCCATCAATACCTCTGGGGTTTGAATTACAGAGTTGTACATCCTCCTGTTTTTAGAGAGGCCCTTTCCCCTCTAAGGAAGACCTGGTTTCCTGGGGTCAGGGCTGCTGTCCCAGAGACCTGGAGTTGAGTCTGGGCTCTGGCACAGCCCCTTCCCCTCCCGTTCGTTGGGCCTTCCCTCTGATGGGACTGAGAGTGGTTACTCTCCAAATCCAGGCCCTAGTTACTTGTTCTGCACTAGCAAAGTAAGGGACCTTCGCTGCACATCCTAAAGGCCAGGCAGCCAGCTGCCCAAACTACCCAGTACAACCCAGAAAGGACATTTTCCTGTTTGTTCTGCTACGCAACCCATTTTGGCACTCAGGATCATGAGATTAAGCTCTGCCACTCTCAAAACCTTTCTCCTCTGACTCCATCAAATGCTCTGAGGATTGAATTAAAGATTTGGAGTTTCTTCCAGTTCCTTGTAGTGGCCCTCCCCCCCCCCCGGGAAGACCTGGTTGCCTGGGGTCGGGGCTGCTGTCCCAGGGACCTGGAGTTGAGTCTGGGCTCTGGCACAGTCCCTTCCCCTCCCATTCGCTGGGCCTTCCCTCCGAAGGGACTCAGAGTTGTTACGCTCCAATTCCAGACCCTTGTTACTTGTTCTGCAGTACCAAACTAAGGGACTTTCGCTGCACATCCAAAAGGTCAGGCAGGCAGCTGCCCAAACTGCCCAGTCCAAATCAGAAAGGCCATTTTCCTGTTTGTTCTGGCAAGTCACCCATTTTGGCACACAGAGCCATTAGATTAAGCCCTGCCACTCCCAAAACCTTTCTGCTCTGGCTCCATAAAAAGTTCTGGGGATTGAATAAAAGGGTTGGAGCTTCCTCCAGTTGCTTGTCGCAGCCCTTTCCCCTATTAGGGAAGACATGTCTTCCTGTGGTCGGGGCTGCTGTCCCAGGGACCTGGAGCTTAGTCTGGGCTCTGGCACAGCCCCTATCCCTCTCGTGCGCCAGGCCTTCCCTCTGAAAGGACTGAAGGTGGTTACTCTCCTATTCCAGAACCTAGTTACTTGAGCTGCAGTAGCAAAATAAGGGACTTTCGCTGCACGTCCTAAAGGCCAGGCAGGCAGCTGCCCAAACTAACCAGTACAACCCAGAAAGGCCATCTTCTTTTTTGTTCTGCCACACAACCCATCTTGGCACTCAGAATCATGATGGTTTAACCTCCTCCCCCGATGGTTATAGTGTTCACTTCCCATCTGCTGGCCCTGGTTGCGGTTCCTCCTCATCTCTCTCTCTCTCTCTCTCTCTCTCTCTCTCTCTCTCTCTCTCTTGGCCCCTGTAAAAGCAATGGGGAGAGAATTACTGTGTTGTAGCTCTCCCCCCCCCTCAGATCTTTTCAGGGCACAATCCTAACCCCTTATGTCCGTGCTTTCCAGCCCTGGCATAGTGGTGCCAATGGGGTGTGTGCTGCATCATGCAGTTGGGTGTCACTCACGAAGGCTTCCTCAAAGTAAGTGATTGTTTGTTCCCTTACCTCAGAGCTGCATTGCCCTTATGTCAGTTCTGGAAAGCATAAGGGGTTAGGATTGCGCCCTTAGAGTCTCTTTCACCTCCTGGGGAAAACCTGGTTTCCTGGTTGCCTTTCCACCCCCTCCAGGCTGAGGCTGGTCACTTGCCTTTCTCACAGTCCCTGCTCTCATCCGGGTGCTTTGTCACACATCCTGCTCTCCAGCCATCCGCCCAGCTCATTTAACCCTCAGAGCCTCATGCCAAAGTCCCGACCTCTCACTTCTTGCTCCATGAAAAGCAATGCAGAGAGAATTAAAGTGTTGGAGCTCCCTCCTTTTCCAGATATTGGCCTATCCCCTCCTGGGGAAGACCTGGTGACCTCAGATTGGGGCTACTGTCCCAGGGACCTGGTCTTGCCTCTTAGCTCTGGTGCATCCTTCTCCCCTCTTGTGCTTCAGGCCTTTATAAACAAGTAGGAATAAAAGAGAGAGGGAACTGTTATCAAACAATGCATGAAATCTCAGGTGTGTGGAAGATGGGATGAGGTAGACATGACAGGGAAAGAAAGAAATGGAACAAGACACAGGTAAGTAGTGACCACAAACCACGAAAAGAAGGAATACAAAAGAGGTAAGTGTGACCATATGGAGCTCAATAATAGAAGCAACAACATGCGGAATACAACACTGAAAGTGTGTCTAAACTGAGTAGGTGAAAAAAGCAGAGGAATTGAGGACAGCATAGTGGGATGTTGAAAAGCAGAATATGACACTGGTCTGTAGTGGCCAAATGGAGCCTGATAATGTAAGAAGAGAAGGAAGGAATAAATGGGAGCCAAATGGGGCCAAATTGAGCCTGATGTGGTGGAAGGGAAGGTGGAATAAGGGAGAGCTTACTGGAAAGGAGATAAAAGGAACAGGACACATGTAAGTAGTGACCAAAGAGAGCCTGAAAATGTAAGAAAGAGAACAATTGAGTAGCACTGTGGCCAGATTGAGCCTGATAACATGAATCAAATAGAAGGAATAGTGGGGAGCTTGGTGGTAAAGAAAGAAAATGGAATAAGACACTGGTAAGCTTGGCCTCACTGAGCCTTGTAGTATAAGAAGAGTAAAGAAAAAGGAAGTCTGGCAAAATTCAGGCTGGAAATATAAGAAAGGAAAGAAGGAATAAAAAAGACATAGGAGATGGCCAATTTTAACCATATACAGGTTCAACCTTGTTATACATGGATTTTTTATACAAGGATTTGACTCAACACGAATGGCTCCTGCAAATGAGAAGGAATGTGCTGATCCCTGGAGAAGGGGAAAAATGCACCCCTTTAAAATGCTTTTCTTACTGTTGTAAAGATTTTTATCTCAACATGATGAGAAGGGCCCTTTAAATTAAAGGAAATCAGTCCTTTACAATAGTTAGAGAGAGGGCAGCCAGCTGACAAACCATCAATCATTCTCTCTCCAAGTGACCCCCTCCCTTCCCCCTGAACACCTGAAAGAAAGATAATCCTTTCTAAGGGCCTGGAGAGAGAGAGTGATTGTTGAATTGTTGTCTTAATGACTCTATCTTAACATCACAAAGGTCAGCAAGGCTGTTTTTAAATCAGGGGAGCAAAGGGACTTTTTAAATTGATTTGCTATAGTGCAATTTTTGCCATTCCCTTGAGTTCTCTGAAAGGAGCCCGCTGGAATAATGAGACTCCTCTGGAAGAAAAGGAAAAAAGGGATAACTAAGTGGTGGCCAAACAAAGCCTCATAATGTAAAAAGAAGAGAGGAATGAAAGAGACATAAGTGTGGAGAAATGGAGCCTCATAACATAGGAGAAAATGTGGAATGAGGGAGAGCTCAGTGGGAAATAAAAGAAATAAGACCCAGGTAAGTGGTGACCTAATGATTGAGCCTGATAAGAAAAGGAGGAATAAAAGAGATCCAAATGTGACAAATTAGAGCCTGATAAATGGGGGGTGGGGGTGAGTTGGAATCAGGAAAGCTCAGTGGGAAGGAAAAAAGGGAATGAGGCACAGGTAAGTCATGGCCCTAGAGAGTTTGACAAAGAAAGCATGAAAACCAGAAATAAACAAGAGCGCACTGGTGAGAGAAGAAGAAAAAAAATAAATGAGAGAGGATTATGGCCAAATAGAGATTGATAATATAACAATGAGGGAGACAGAAGAGCTCGGTGTGGCCACTTTGACTCTGATAATGTAGGAAAAATGGAGTAAGACACAAGGAAATAGTGACCAAATTAAGCCTGATAATGAAAGACAGAAGAACAAAGATAGAGCATGTGGCACCAGATTGAGCCTGCTAATGTCAGAAAGAAAATGCTGAGAGCTCAGTGTGGCCAAATTTCATTCACCACAATGTGAAAAGGAATAAAAGAGAATGATGGTGGTTGATTCAGGGGGGCTGTTGGAAAGGAGTGGAGAAAGGGAATGAAAGGGTCAAGCGGTTGATCACAGAAGAGAAAAGGAATTAGAAAGAGGTGGTGGGAAAGGGAATGGAAGAAATAAAACAGAGGTAGATAGTCAGAAACTGCAAAGAAGGAAGGGGTGTTGGGGACAAACTGAGGCATAGGTCAGAAAGACAATGAAACATCTCAGACCTGCTTGCAATCTGAGGTAGAGATAGGAGAGTGAAATAGGGAGGAAAAGGAAGTGGGGACATTTTTACATGCAGAGAAACTTTCACAGATCTTCAAATCGACATTTTCAACTCTTTCCAAACAAAAAGAGGAGGGTGGAAAAGAGAAGTAATAAACAAGTGCAGTATAAGAACAGAGCACTGTGGAAACTACTATATTGGTTGCATTTTCAAAATTTGCTGGGATGCTGTTGTTTTGATGGAGTCCTTGTGGCAATTGTGGGAAGGCATTTGTGTCTGTTTGGCACTTTTCTTGGACAGAGGGAAACACAGCCAGGCTTGCAAGTTCTTCTTATTCTTGCCTTATGTGCCCCAACTCTCCCTTGCCTGCAGTACAACTTTCTTATAGGGTGGCCTATAAGCTCCAGCTGGAAGACATCAAGGATGGCAGTCTGAGTAGTCTCTGGCTGCTTCCACCTTCACCTCTTTCCTGGAAAGGTCCACGTAAAAGAGACAAGCAAGAGAAAATTTAGAGCACGTCTATGTGACCAAAGTCCGTATGGTTTCATTGGCCCATCCAGTCCAATTCAAGATAGGCATGGAGAGATTATAGACATCCAGTTCGTCCCATTTGATTTGGAATCAATTCAACACAGACTTGTACAGATACAATATCATATTCTGCAGAGTCATTATTCTTGCAAGGGCAACTCTTGTGACATCACACAATCTTCTTGCTTCTCAAGTTGGCCTTCTATTAAAGTTACCAACAGTGTTGCCAGATGCAATGGACAAATGTTCTTTGGATTCAAATGGAAGATTCTTTTATTAAATCTGAATAAAAATATTCATTTTTTCATTGCTTGCTGTTTTATTAGATGGTTAGTACCTTTGCATCACAGAACACTAAGGGTGCAATCCTAACCAACTTTCCAGCACTGGCATAGCTGTGCCAGTGGGGCGTGTGCTGCATCCTGCATTTGGGGGCACTCACGGAGGCCTCCTCAAGGTAAGGCAATGCTTTTTCCCTTACCTCAGAGTTTCATTGCTGCAAAGTTGGTTAGGATTGCGAAAAGACGCAATCCTAGGTCCCCCTTTGGCTGGTGCAAGTCCCTTATGCCAGCCCAGGAAGGCTGCAAAGATGCTATAAGGCATGTTTGCACCTCCTTGAGTGTCAGCTAGGCCAGCGTGCAGAGGTACACTGGCCCATGGAGGCTGAATTCAGCCTCCGCGCAAACGGAGGGACTGAGCCTTGTGTCTGTGTCTGGGGTGGGTGGGGAGGAGGTGGGAGGGAGGCATTCTGGGGCAGGTGGAGGGCGGTCCAGTGGGCAGGCGGGTGAGGAGGTGGAGGCACAAGTCTGAGGAGATCATAGAGGCCCATAAGGGGAAGAGTTTCCCCTTACCTTCAGCTGAGCCACTTTTCAGCCCTATCTTGCGCTGGATACAGCGCAAGCCTCCTGTCTTGCCTATTCTGGAAGCTCAAATAATTCTTCCAGTTCAATATGTTAATGGATCACTCAAAAGAGAACAGAGGTCCTCATCCGGTCTACTACTGTCCATTCAACATCTCTCCGCTCAGGCACATGATGCATTGTCATGAGACTTGACTTACCCCAGTTGCAGGGAGGAGAGCTGTTTGGACTTGCTTTGCTTGGAAGAAATTATTGATTCTTCCAACCTCTTCTTTTGGGCTATTCATCCCAATAAATCTTTGGTGATAGAGATACGGAGTAAGATCCAAGCAATAGTAAGCTCATTTCTGCCCTGAAAGCTGATTATTGAAAGAAATTATTCTTAAGGCATGGTGATGAATATTTATACAGTTCTTCAGAACTATAGTTCATGCATTCACTGGGGAAAGGGAATGTCTATTAAACCAATTTCATTTCACATGTAGATATATCTAGAGAAAGAGAGCAACAAGTGACAAATCTGGTAGAAGAAAAAAAAGAAAGAAAACAATTGGTCATACCTCAGGAGTGCCTGAGGATGGCACTATGACCCCATCTCCCACTGTTGGGCACTGACATTAGATAACCCAGCAAAGGAATGAACAGCAGCATTGCTTCAGAGAGACCACCAGTGGAGACTGCCTTTGGCTCACATGAAGACGAGTCCAGGTGAATCCTCCAGGAGTTGTTTTTTGCATGTGACTTGGAATATTGTAGTGAAGGTGACTAGTGGGGATCTGAGTGCACCTGAGAGGACAAGGTATGATGGCCAGAGGTTCAAGGTTAATATTTCCTTCTGAGTGAGAGACAGAAGGACTCAATCCTTGAATGTGTGAGTATTAAGGGAAAGAGTGTGTCTCGGCTTGTACCAAGGAAAATACCAAAACAGCTATGTTGCCCCTCCCTCTCCTAAACCCCAGGAAAAAACAATGGAATGTTAACCACACCTCTGAGTTTCTTTTATTGCATGGGATTTGCCTTGAAGACGAACTATTTCATTGAGGCAAGATGGGGGGAGGATAAGAGCACACGTCAACAGGTGCACTCAGGGTTGGTAGATGCAAGTACCTTGTGGGTGAAGATACTGTGGATACACATTCCAAAAGGCAGTCCCTTAAGTTAATGGACATTCGACAGGACAAAACGTTGCTGGCTAAGCCACAGGAAGGATACAGACATAAAGCTTAGTTAGCTTTTTCTGGAGCATATGAACAAAGCTGCAAGGGGAAATCACTTTTTGTTGTCTGAGAGAGATTCAGAATCCTTATTTAAGCCATGGAGCTGAGGACCAAACTAGATGGGGTTCAACAGATACATGAACAGACACTTAACTGTGTGTATGTTTAGTGAAAAGCAACAATGGGGACTAGGAACTTGACTAGAACAGTGGAGGGTGGAAGGGTGCCTTAACTCATTTCCCCTGACTCATTTTTCCTATCAAAATTGCCTCTGCTCCACTGCTTTTCTTCCTTTAGGGCAAAATGTACAATAAATTATCCAACAGCATTTTAATTTCCCTAATTTATTCACAACTATTTATTTATACACTTATATCCCACCTTACTGAGCAAGGTGGCTTATTTCCTAGTGAATGACAACAAATAAGCTTCATGATTCTATCATATCTGGCCCTTACTAGTAACTACCAGTTGCCACAAAACTGAAAAGGTGGCAGAGAATGAAGAAATCTCTGCTCTGGGATTTTAGAATACATTTGCCACACAAAACACCAGATGTGACCATCACTGATAAGAAGAATAAGAAAGTCAGAACAGTAGACAATGCAATACCTGGTAACAGTTGAGTAGAAAATAAAGAACTGGAGAAAATTGCCAAATATTAAAGACTTGCAAATGGAAATTGAAAGACTGTGGCACAAGAAAGCAATGGAGATCCTCCATTTTTCTGTGTGTTTCCACTTGTTAAAAGGTGGGGCCCGCCTTTGAGTGGGGCCCAACTCAAACCCCAGCTATCTATTTGATATTTTTCTCAATATAGGTATATTTATTTACCATCTTTTTCTCAATATAGATGTTTGATTAATCAACAAGAGAGGCTACGTGCCTTGCATATATGTTTAAAAAGATTTTATTCTGTGTCTGTAGAGGACAAGAATGACCCAGTACAAGTTTAGGTTAAAGTGGATGAGGATATTTACTTTAGGCATGTGTACTAATGGTGTAGTCGTAGCAATCCTACAAAACCTGTATAATACTGATCTGTGACTCTAAGGCTGCAGTCTTATTCAGTGTTTCTCAAACTGTTGGTCAGGACCCATTAGGTGAGTCGCAAACCAATTTTGAATGGATCCCCATTCATTTCAATGTGCATTTTATTTTTAATATATGAGACTATATGCTACCATGGTATGTATGTTGGGGAAATGTTTCAGATCTGTACTTTTAACAAGATACTATGTATATGCTTTTAACAGTGATTGACAATGGGTCTTACTCGAGGTAAGTGTGGATAGATTTACAGCTTCTGGGATATTTGGGGAAAATAGATCAGTTAAAATTCATTTGGATATTAACTTTAGGTATATGTACTAATGGTTTGTTTCAGCATTCCTACAGGACTTGTACAATACCAACTGTGACTGTAAGGCTGCAATCCTATATACACTTTCCCGGCAGTAAGCCCAATTCAACCTAGTGAGACTTATTTCTAAGTAGTGAGGTGTACGATTGCGCTGCAGGGGTAAAATCCTTTGGTCACCCTACACTGCTAGGACTCACATTCCGGCATTGCAGGACACTTTCTGTCTGCCACAAATGGAGACTCAAGTAAGTTGTTGGCAGGGTTGGGTATTGGGCAGAGAGGAGGAGTAATAGGGCACTTCAGGGGAGGAACAGGGGTTGGTCAGGGAGGGGAGGGGTTGATCTGGTGGGAGTCATGCATGTCGAATCCCATCCCCCATTTTTCAAGCTTCCCCACCCTCGGGCTCTCCTTGGGCTTATACCAGTTATAGAGCTGGCATAGGTACAAGGAGACCCCTAGGCTGTCAGGGGGCCTATACAGAGGTCAGGGGAAAGTATGCTCCTTTACATCTCAAAGGCCTATCAATCCTGCCCTTCCTCATCTTCTTCTCCTCTCAGCTCACCATCATATCCAACATTTCCACATCTATGGGCCCAATCCAAACTTTGCAGCACTGATGCAACTATGCCAATGGGGCCTGCTCTGCATCCTGCAGTGTGGGGTAGTCACAGAGGCCTTGTCAAGGTCAGGGAAGAATTGTTCCTTTACTTGGGGCTACAGTGCAGCTCATTGGTGCTGGAAACTTGGACAGGATTGGGCCCTATTGAAGTATTCAATTTGTTCCTCTACTCAAAGGTTTCCAGGGAGCTTTGTGGGAGCTCTGTCTCTGTCTGGGTGTGCTGGCTTACTTTTTTTGAGGCGTGAAAGACATTATGGGGCCATCCTTCAGACAGGGCAAGCAGCAGGGAAATTCCAGCCAGGAGACAGGGAAGGGTTAATGTTTTGGTTTTGCACTGAGAAGGAGGGGTGGTGGTGGGGAGGTGGGAGCATCTCTGAAGGAACTGATAATCATTGGATGCTTTTTTACCCTAACAAGTGTGGGAAGAAGGTGTTGGCCAAGGGTAGTGGTGGTTCATAGTCATGCAGAAAAAATGGCATGGTTTCAGCAGGCTCATTTAATGACTGGCCACAGTGGAACTACTTTTGAGTCGAGCTACAAAGGAGTGCATCATCCTGGTAAACCTGCCAGCTGCTGCATGTGACCCTCCTGCTGATGCAGGCTGGTGAAGGCCCTGGACCAAGCAAAAACAAGTCATTAAAAGTTCAATCATTTAGCAGTTAATGGGAGAATGTATAAAAGCTTAATAGTGCTTAGCATAAACAAATATTGGCAATAAGGTAATTAAACAAATTTGTCTCACATGTTTAATTTAAAGCCATGAAGCCACTCATGCTAACAGACCAAATGTTTAATGAAGCCAATGTTGTGCCATGCTGTGAATGTAAGTAGCCATTATGCTGAAACTAATCATTTATGTTTACTTATGTTAATAATGTTAATGAACCAAAAGTTTATGGATGTTTATAGTTAAAACAAAATGTTATGCATTTCACAAACAAATATTAAGAAATAAGGAAAATGTCATGTTCATATGCTTAGCATTTCACAAACAGACTTACAAAGAATCCGTTTCTCTGGTCTGATGTAGGAAGTGCAGGCTATAAATCAGCAAGGAATATTTCTTAGCTAAGCTGACAAGGAGATAAGATTTTGAGCTTCAAAGGACAAAGAAGCTGGAGTTTAATTGGTATGATGAATGAGGCTAATCTGTAGTTTCATTTTTACACCCCCAAAGCTTGAATGTCAGAACAACTGAACAGAGAATTAAAAGGGATTTTTGCATTCAGGCTTTCTTAGACCAGAGAGAAAAAGCATTTAGATTTCTAAAACTATTATTTTATTAGGCTTCTCTTTAAATCAAATTACAGTCATGTATGCATATATTGAAGGCTGGGAGGAGCCAATATAGCAAAGTTTCATGTCAAAAAGAGATTTAGTAGTCAGGAAGCAGGATGGCTTGCTCCAACTAATTGGAAAAACATATCTCTTGACAACATAAATCAGAGTGTGGGGCTAAGAAGACACCCAATTAGGAACATTTTAATGAGGAAGTCTTAGTAATGCAACTTCTTATCTTGTTTGACAAATGGAGGCAGGAATGGACAGGAACCAGATAATATGAAAAGCTCTAATTGGCAAAACGTTCCTAAGAATCTCTGTCAAGAGGTAAACACTGGCAGAAGGAGCTAGATTTAATTAAAATAAGGAGGAAAGTCTCTTAAAATCTTTATTTACAACTAAGTTTGTTTTGTATAGTTTTATACCCAAAGGTAACAGTACACATATGGAGAATCACAACTAAAGAGGACTTGGTTTAAACAATGTTGGCACACAGCTCCACAGTGTCTGGTACAAAGAATGTTGAATAGATAAGCAGATGGCTGTTTGAAACATGTCAGGGTCAGGCCAGTGAGGAATGGCCAGAGATAAGCAAAGACATACCAAAGGCCAGTAGTAATTGAGTAAACAGTGCCATCTAGTGGTTGTTAAAATATATGTCTCAATGTATGTTTTCAGTTGTAACTTGAAACTAGCCAATCAGATGTTTGTAAAGTGCTCTATCTCTGATGTCATAACCCCAGCCAATGACAGTGTGAGATTTTCAAACAAAGAAGCCAAAATACTATTTAAACAAAGGGTTCACACTGGAACATTGCTTTTCTCTGCAGGCACTGAGAGTTCCCACATAGCTCTCATTGCTCTCCTCATTTGGACAGGAGTCCCCAAGAGGCCCGTTGCTGGCAATGAATAAAGCTTGTAGACAATCACCATTCTTGACTACTGAGTTTGCTTTTGAACTTTGCTCTCGACCTTGCAACACTGCCTCTTACTGCTTCTGTCCCTACTCTCACGCAGTTTGTTCCACCCCCTTCCACCTTGTTTACAGATGGGATGGGGATAGCAGGGGAGTATCAAATGAGAACTGCAACATGCACACACGCACGCACGCGCACGCACACGCACGCACCCTGGCAGCAGCTCCATTTTTGTCCACAGAGGCACAGCTGACAATTTTGCAGAAAAACTTGGGACTGGAGTCTTTTAAAGTCCCCAAAATGCCCTCGGCAACTCAGAAAGTCTGCTTGTTAGCAGCAGTGTAGCTAGCGAGCAGCAGGGGGGTGGTCCACCCCAAGTACCACCCTTGGGGAGCGACACCACATATGACCTGTTAGGGGTGCCCCAAAAGGGGGTCTCTTGGGGTCACCCAGCTGGCTGCCGAGGGTCAACTGGATGGTCTCTTGGGACGCCTGGGTGGGGTGTCCACCTCCCTGGGGTTCCTTGCAGGGGAAGCCTCAGACCAAGTCAGGGAGAGGGGTTCACGATACCCTTGTCCTCCTCCCTGGAGGCAGGACCTAAGGCCTTTGGTCTTCAGGCAGGAGCTCCTGACTTCCCTCTCCAGAACTGCCTGTCATCACAGGCTTCTCTGATTTTATTCACCCCAGCCACACCCTCGACTCCTCCCCTTCCTCCCTCTATAGGCTTAAAAGGGCCCTGACCCTAGCCTGCTTCCCTCCTCTTTGGTGGTTAATGGTGACCCTGCCCTGCTACCTGCTCTGGTCAGGTGAGCTCTGTGGGACAGTCTCTCCCATCCAGCTGGCCTGTGTCTTGTCTGGTCAGCTGGAGAGGCAGTGGTGGCTCTGTGTCTAGGCGGTTCTGCTCCTGGCCTGCAGCCAGATAAGGCAGGGGTCGGACAAGGGACCCAACATAGCTAACATCGCAGAGGTTAGGAATAACCCCATCGTGCTACATACCGTTGGATGCTGAATTTCTAGCTGAATGCAGTGGGAAAAAATGGGGTAATGTATCTCCTTTCCATCAAATGTTATGGCCAAAAAACAGGAATCCCAAAAATGCATGAAGCCCTATGGAAAGTGAAATTGAGACATATTGCATGTTTACTTATGAGTAGGCAAACTTTCCTTAGTCCCTTTGAAAGAGCAGACTGAGAGGAATCCAAAGGCACCAGAATGGTTCCTATCCAATGAAAACAACCCCCAAAAAACACCTAAGAAGGAAGTCCCTCCCTCCAAGCAGACAAATGTATTGAGCCCTATGGAAAGCAAAAGTAAGCCACATGTCAGGTTTACTCACGAGTAAGCAACCGTGCCTTGGCTGCTGGTCAAGTCAGGCAAAGGGGAATGCAAGGCTAGCTACATGGTCCCAATCCGATGAAAGCAGAGCTCAACCAATGCTCCAGAAGGCAGCACCCCCCAACCCCAAAATAATGGAACAGAGGCGTCAGCTGGTAAGGTCAATTTTTCTTTGTTTTTAGACTTGTAAAGCCGGGTGGGTCCTGATAGTGATATGCTTGAAATATAAAAACTTACACTGAACTGGGCACTGGGAGGGCTGGAAATCTCACTATTGGGGGAGGGGATGTTATAGCAGACAGGCTACAGAGAATATTCACTTGGTGAAACAGGGCTGGCTTCCCCTTATTTAATTATTTGTTTTTCTTTAATTTTATTTTGAATTATTTTTTTTTATTTTGCTTTATCATGCAACTTCCAGTCATGACAGCACTTCTGGTGGGTCCCGGACAGATTGTCATTCTAAAAAGTGGGTCCCAGTGTTAAAAGTTTGAGAATCACTGCCTTAACTCAAAACAGGTCAATGAGACGTCCTCGGGGGAGTGGGGGGTGGGTGACACCCAAGTGTCTAAAATTCTAGAAATCATGACTTTGAGGAATAATACCATCATGTAATACACCATTTGCTGCAGAATTTCATGCGTTGCTTGTGGGGAAATATTCACTGCATTTATTTTCTGCCTTTATTATTATTCACTTCATGTCATGAACATTACTATCTCTCACCTTCCTCACCTACCTCACAGGGTTGTGAGGACAAAATAAGGAGAGGAACCTTGCACACCACCCTGAGCTGCTTAGAGGAAAAGTGGTATAAAAATGTGAAGGAAGGAATGAATGAATGAATGATGTTTTATGGGGTGACAACAATTGATGGGCCCTGGGTGTCAAATGAGGTAACTATGCCACTGCTTGTTAGGGCTCCTTTTTGTGTCAGGTTAAAGGGGGTGGAGACTCATTAACTTGACTCAGGTCAAGCTGTGCTTCACTTGCCCATCTCTGCATATGAGCACCTTATTGGTTGCCTGCTGAGTCACAATAACACATCATAGGCTCTTGGAACAATCTGTCTCATTGGTCAGTTTTGAGTTTAAGAGATTCACTTTTGTTACATAAGGCAGTTGTGTTCTCTTTTTCAGATTAGTTGGCCATAATATATGACAGAATACAGATAAATCAACATGGTTTGTTTCATTATGTTCTTCATGAAATTATTATTCCAATGATATATAACATTGTGCTTTTATTCAGAAATACACATTTTCCAAAAGTTTCCAAAATGTTGGCCACTAGTGGTGCCATGCCCCTGAGGGTGTCATCTGGTCTGGTACACACCTTCCACACACACACCCCTCTGATGCCTCTGAAGGTATATTGAGATCTTTCTCTTTCTGACCCAGCGACCCCACCAGTGCAGCAGAGTAGGGTGCGTATTCTGATCTGATGCACCAGCCTAGAGCTCATTATGACTAAGTGGCCGAGAACTAGATGATGAAAGTTGAAAGAAAACAACCAGTTCTAAGTAACATGACTGAGAAGCAGCGCATCATAATGTTCAGAAGAAGCTGGGTTATTGCATCATGACCAGAAATATCCATGACTGGAAAAAAAAGTAGATACTGCATGCAAATTTCCAATAGTCAAGTAGGCTATAAAGGTCCCTACTTGGAAAAACTGTTCCTCTTGTGAAGGAAGGACTTCTTGGAGGACGATTCTTAGAGGATGGAAACCATTGGGTTCTTTTGGTCACCTGTGCTGTCTTAGCATCATGCCTTTAATATGAACTTGGTATTTCCTTGTTTCCACATTTTGACTTCTGGGTTGTATCTTGCATTATTAACATTATCCGTGGATAGCTACCCAGGAGGTGCAATTATTGCTTCTGAAATGATTTCTCACCCCACATTGTGGATTCTAAAGAATCAGGATGATTAAAAATGTGATATGCTGTGATCCAGTATTCATACTGTATGGATACATATAGAGAGAAAAACATGCAAAACAACTATCATCTTAGAATCCGATTTAATTACTTCTTTTCTCTGTTAGCAGCTGCTTGGAGTTGAGATCTGGTTTTAGCACAATAACATAGCATTTAGGGAGAAAAATGCAAGTCAGGAGGCCAGTGTTGGAGGCCAGGATGGCAAAGACTTCCACGGCCACCACGTCTTTCCCCTTGGTGCTCAGGTAAGCAGGAATGAAGGAGACCCACACACTGCAGAAGACCAGCATGCTGAAGGTGATGGATTTGGCTTCATTGAAAGTATCTGGCAGTTTTCGGGCAAGGAAAGCGACTGTGAAGCTGGTTAGGGCCAGAAAACCAACGTAGCCCAGGACAGAATAGAGCATGATGATTGACCCTTCATTACACTCCACTATGATGTGCTCAGTCTGGGAGTGCATGTCAACATCTGGAAAAGGAGGAGAGGTGTACAGCCATACAGTGCAAATCCCCACTTGAATGAGGGAACAGGAAAGAACAATGGAGTGGGCCACTTTTTCCCCCAGCCATTTCCTCATCCTGTTCCCTGGCTGGGTGGCCATGAAGGCCAGGACCACAGTGGCAGTTTTTGCCAAAACACAAGAAACAGCCACAGAGAAAATGATGCCAAAAGCTGATTGTCGGAGAAGGCAGGACACCTTGCTAGGTTTTCCAAGGAAGAGAAGGGAGGAAAGGTAGCAAAGCAGGATGGAGCTGAGAAGAATGCAGGTGAGGTTTTGATTGTTGGCTTTGACAATGGGAGTGTTCCAGTTCTTTAAGAAGATCAGTATCACCATAACTGTCATTGCTGTAAAGGAAAAAGCAATAGAAACCAAACCAATTCCTAAGGGTTCCTCGTAGTTTAGGAAGGCTGTCTGTTTGGGGATACATTGATCTTGGTTCTTGTTTGGGTACTGATCTTCTGGGCATTTGACGCAATGAGCTGCATCTGAAAAGGACAAAGAGAGTGTCAGTAGCTCTATGAATCCAGAAGAATGATGGAAGCTTGAAAGCAAACGTTGGACAAGAATTCCTCATTTTCCTTGTGAACAATGCTTAGTATCAGGGGAATGACAAAATGCAGCAAGTGACAGGCACCAGTGGAGTTAAGTACACTGAACTGTGTAATGGACTGCCTCTGAGGTCTTTCAAGGTTCCTCCCTTGTTATCATTGTAACCAGTTTCCCTTTAAGAAACCGTGCATCATGATTTAAGTATTCAGAGAAGAACAGACCATACCTAGGCATATGTTATGGTGTTAGGGTGGACAAATATTTGCAAATATTTCCTGTAAATTCAGGGCACTGTCAATCACCTGTCTGGTTAGATATCATGTCATCTGGACACGAAGTACAATCATAGCAACAGAGGGCTTTCCCTTCTCGAACCGTCTTGCTGTGTCCGACACGGCAGCTCTCAACACAGGTTGAACCAGGCGGATTCTAAGAAGAAAGAAGGGGAAGAAACGCTGAAGCAAACATTTGATGCCCACCACCATGACCATCCTTCTCTTTCAGTGCACTTCAG
Source organism: Tiliqua scincoides (assembly GCF_035046505.1). Taxonomy (NCBI): domain Eukaryota; kingdom Metazoa; phylum Chordata; class Lepidosauria; order Squamata; family Scincidae; genus Tiliqua; species Tiliqua scincoides. The sequence continues at coordinate 98,476,840 of NC_089825.1, read as the reverse complement.
CTTATCAAGAACAGGAGATCAACTTGATCCTGACCAGCAACAGAGAACTCCCCTTTTGCCAGTGACTTGCTGTAGACTCCTGTGGTATTTGACTACATGGAGAGTCGGCAGAGAGATTTGTTTTTCCTACTGGGTCTCAAAGCAGTTCAGAGCACAGTCCAAAAGAAGTAGGAAATACACCAGGATTTGGTTTAATCCCAAAGTGCCTTTCTGCTAGCAGAAAACTCAGCGTGCTTTTATTTCATCAGGGAATTGGCAATTGCACTGGCATTCCTGGCCCCTGTGCTGCCTGGTGTCAGGATCAGAGAATACTGCCCCCCTCACCGGTTGCCACCCCTTACCATCGCGTCCAGGTCACACGTGGTCTCCTCTGGCCCTCTGGAGTTCTTATAAGGGCTTTAAACATAAGGGCTTTTAGAAGCCTTCCAGAGGATTCAGAAGGCCTCTGGAGGCAGGAGGAGACCATATGCAACTTCCCCGGCCCCCAGAAGGTCTCTGAAGGGCAGCTGAAAGTGGTGAAAGTGGTGGTCGGGAGGCATGGATTGAGGGATGGATGCTGGCAGGGGGTAGAGGGGTGGAACCCTGGGACGTCTGTCCCCCTTTACCCTCCATGGTACACGAGTGCCCAATAGCAATTAGATTCTGAATGGGGTAGCATCTAAGAATAAAAAGAATGGGACATAAGAGGAAGCTGTCTTTTATTACTCAAGACTAGGGACATCCTCCTTCTTTCTGTGTGTTTCAACTTGTGAAAAGGTGGGGCCCTCCTGTGAGTGGGGCCCAACTCAAACCCCAGCTATCTGATATTTTTCTCAATATAGGTATATTTATTAACCATCTTTTCCTCAATATAGATATTTGATTAATCAACTTGATAGGCTATGTGCCTTGTAAATATGTTTAAAATGATTTTATTCTGTGTCTGTAGAGGACAGGAAAGACCCAGTACAAGTTTAGATTAAAGTGGATGAGGATATTTACTTTAGTCATGTGTACTAATGGTGTAGTCGTAGCAATCCTACAAAACCTGGATAATACCGATCTGTGACTCTAAGGCTGCAGTCTAATTCAGTGTTTCTCAAACTGTTGGTCAGCACACATTAGGTGAGTTGCGACCCAATTTTGGATGGGTCCCCATTCATTTCAATGTGCATTCTATTTTTAATAGACTTTATGCTACCATGGTATGTAAGTTGGGGAAATGTTTCAGATCTGTAATTTTAAAAGCATGTATATGCTTTTAACAGTGATAGTCAATGGGTCTTACTCGAGGTAAGTGCGGATAGATTTAGAGCTTCTGGGATGTTTGGGGAAAATAGATCAGTTAAAATTCATTTGGATAATAACTTTAGGTATATGTACTAATGGCTTGTTTCAGCATTCCTTCAAGACTTGTACAATACCAACTGTGACTGTAAGGCTGCAATCCTATATACACTTTCCCGGCAGTAAGCCCAATTCAACCTAGTGAGACTTATTTCTGAGTAGTCAGGTATACAATTGCACTTCAGGGGTAAAATCCTTTGGTCACCCTGCACTGCTAGGACTCACATTCCAGCATTGCAGGACACATTCTGGCTGCCATAAATGGAGACTCAAGTAAGTTGTTGGCAGGGTTGGGTATTGGGCAGAGAGGAGGAGTAATTGGGCACTTCAGGGGAGGAACAGGGGTCGGTCAGGGAGGGAAGGGGTTGATCTGGTGGGAGTCATGCATGTCAAATCCTATCCCCTAGTTTTCAAGCTTCCCCACTCTCGGGCTCTCCTCGGGCTGATACCAGTTATAGAGCTGGCATAGGTAAAAGGAGACCACTAGGCTGTAAAGGGGTCTATACAGAGGTCAGGGGAAAGTATGCTCCTTTACATCTCAAAGGCCTCTCCATCCTGCCCCCACCATAGCATGCAATGCATGCCTCCAGGAATGCTGTCATGTTCAGGAATGTTCCCAAGCAAATGAAGAGGTCACCTTGCTGAAGGATTTTCAGCCCTACCTGCTGAAATCTGCTATTCCACACAATGGCCTCATCATGGATGGTAAAATCTTGACTTGGAGAAAACTTTCCAGCTGGGATCTTAAGGAAGGATTGATTGGGGAAAGTGACCCAGTTGATGACTTCAAGTCCAGAAGACAGTCCCTCTTTGGCAAACCAGACTTCATGGCCAGCACCATTGTTAAAGTGGACATTCTTCAAAAAAAAAGTGCATCTAGATTGGACAAAAATAAAAAACACCTGATACCTTCAATATATATTGCGGACTGTGTTACCAAACCCCTGGTCAGAAAAGGCACCTGTAAACCTGAGATGTTCAAGTTAAAAGAACTTTTTTCATTTATTGAAACGTATTAGAATACGCTTGGCAGATCTTCCTCATCTTCCTCTCCTCTCAGCTAACCATCATATCCAACTTGTCCACATCTATGGGCCCAATCCAAACTTTGCAGCACTGATGCAACTATGCCAATGGGGCCTGCTCTGCATCCTGCAGTGTAGTCACAGAGGCCTTGTCAAGGTCAGGGAACAATTGTTCCTTTACTTGGGGCTACAGTGCAGCTCATTGGTGCTGTAAACTTGCCTGCTTACACTTGAGGAGCCTCTCCTTGCTTCTGCTTTCTCGGTTGTAAAGAGAGCCTCATCAGGTGGAAGCAGGCGGGGCAGCTGTGGCACTTTTCCATGGGCTACAAAGGGGCAGTTCTGTCTCACCTGTGGCTTGAATCACACGTTCCTGTTATATTCCACTTTTCTTACATTTTGGAACTTAAGGCATCAACCCTATTAGGTTTCCTAGGAGTCAACCCCATTGAACGCAATGGACTTACATCTGAGTAGACATGCATAGGCTTGGGCTGTAAAGCAATGTGCATGGGATATCCAAGTGGTCTGTCATCAAAGTCCTGCAAGCTTCAGATCTGCTTAGCTTTAGCAATATGCCCCCCCCCATGTGCCTGGGAACATGATTTCACCCACACCACCCACTCAATCCACAGCAAGTTTACATAGAAGTGATTTCCACTGTGCTCCAATTATCTTCCTAGTAATTGTGCTTGGGATTGCACCATACATAACTGTTTCAATACAGTGAGGAATATACCTGCCAGGGTTCAATGTTCAAAGGTTTGCCTGTGTCTCCGTTCAGCATTCTTTTCGGCCTGGACGTATATATGGCATTTAAAGCATGTGCTACAGCATAGAGACCATTGTAAATACGGTAGCTCACATCACTCATCTCCATCTCAAATACAGTCTGAGGCAGGCTCTCCAGTTTCTCCTCTCCGGTACAGTGTTTACAAGTTTTAATTTTCACATCACCGCAACACCTGAATGCAAATTTGTAAAAAAAGCAGAGAAAATGTGCAAGTGACTTTTTAGGCTTTAGAGTCTGAAGGAAGTCTTGGAATCCTGGCACGGCCTTCACGGAGGTTGTGAAAGACAAAGTCCCATGGAATGTTTTTGCACAGAAGCCCTCAGTGTAAACAGTGCTGACGAAATCCCACTGAGGTGACGTGATCCAAACCTTCCCTATAAGATGTTTATGTATAAATTCAGCTAGATATAAAAGGAGTTCCAATGGTTCCAGAGTCTGAGAGTCCCCGTCAACAATAACAACGTTGGCTGTCGTGGATAAAAGTGTGGAGCGTATCCTCCATATATTTTGCAAGAATGTATTTTGAGTGGGATCTGAATTAAGATCCTTGGCTCCAGTCCTTTCTAAGAAGGCAACACAAATGCTGTTCCGGGTTAGCAGTGGTGTAAGCCTCTGCAGAAAGCCTTCTCCATTATCATCGTCTGAAACAATGAGACCAATCCATGTCCACTGGAAATGCAGCAGTAGCTGGACTATGCCGGTGTGCAGAGTACCTTCCCTTATTGCCATCCAGTATAAAGAAGGGAAATTATTTTTTGTGACTGGTTTCTCATACGTACCATAAGTAATCTAATGGGGGAAAACATGGCTTATAACAGCTTAGAAAATTAACCACCGTTTTCCAAACTAAAGTACTTATTGTACAATCCAGACTTTTGCTTATCAATGATATGCTAAGTGTACTGAATAATGTATCTGTCTATACATTCCCATCATTAAATTATAGTAAGTCTGTAATTGTATGCACAGTTTCCTGGGAGGAAGCCCCATAGGCAGTGGCTTAGCTAAGGGGGTACAGGGGGTAGCAGTTGCACCAGGCATCAAGCTTTAGCAGGACAGCAAGCTGAGCATGACACTAGTGACCAAAGTTGTGAAAATATTGGTATGTATGAATAATAGCATCATGTTATATATCATTGGAAAGGTAATTTAATGCAGAATACGATGAAAAAAAATGGCATTGGAATATCTGTATTCTATCAAAAGTTGTGGCCAATTAAGCAGAAAATAAAAACAACTTTGACCCCAGGTAGCAAACAGATGCCTTAGCAATGCCACTGAGGCAGCAGAGCAAGTGGGTGGTGAGCTGCTGGAGGAGGAGGTGTGTTCTTCCAGTTTTCACTTTTTTTAAAGCCAGGGTGTGACATCACTTCCAGTTGTGACATCACTTCTGGGGAAACATTTTGAACTTAGCACTGGACTACACAATCATTAGCTATGCCACTGCCCATAGAACACAATGAGACTTACTTGTGTACTTCTGAGTAGTCATGCATAGGGTTGTGCTCCAAATGAGTTACAACACGTTTCCTTTTACCTTGTCCACAAGCCATCACTTAATGTCCTGAAATGGGTAACATGTTTGATTCAGATCAAGCTATTGTTTTGCCGAGCTTCAAGTTCCCATTTTTTAAAAGATTAAAATCACTTCTATGGTTTGTATCGCTAGAATATGAGACATGACTAAGCAATATTGAAATTTGTGTGATAGGATTGGCGTGCTTAAGCTTAAGAACAGTATATATAACTGGCTGCATTTATGACACATTTTCTTGGGATTCAAACCTGGGTGCTATACACTGAAAAGCATGTTTAGGGCAGGAGGTCTGGCTCAGTGGTGGAGCTGCTGCCTTGTATGCCTGAAGATCTGGGGACACCAGTTCGGAACAACCAGAAGTATCTGGGAGCTCTCGACATGCTGATAAGGAGTTGACCATCAGTGGCAGGGAGGAGTTGCTGTCAAGTTGCATTGGAGGCGAAGCAGCCAGAGGGAGGCCAGACTGGGAAGGAATTCAGCTGGAATGAGGCTTTCTATGAAAGATCAGAACTATTCTATTATAAAGGTCCCTACGGGGTTTGGAAAACCTTGCTATGCAAACCACCTTGAATTAAAGTCTGAGGAGAAATCTGATGCCCAAGAAAGGCGGTATATAAATACCAACATTAGTATTGTCAGGCTTCGTGTGGGGGCGAGGCGGATGTCGTCCGTGGAGCTCGGTTCCCTTCCTCCCAGGCCTTCCCAGCAAGGGAGAGGAGGCCTAACGAAGGGTGGAGGGGAGTGCCTCAGGAGCCTCAGCTGGGTGACCAAAGGGAAGGGGTCACAGCACCCTTCTCCTCCTCTCTGTCTCTTGAGGGTGGTGTTCACCAGTGGGGCAGCAGGAACCGCTCCACACCTTGCCCTCCTGATCCTCATCACAGGCCTCTGTTATGAAGCCCTCTCTGCTCCCCCCTTCCTCCCTCACCCTCCTCCCACTTCCTTACAGGGGCCTGCGGCTCTGGTCCCTTCCTCCCTTCTTTCCCTCGTGTTTGGTGGAACAGGCAGCTGGGCGGGTGCGCCCAGGGTCCAGGCAGCCTCTCCTCCTCCTCTTTGGCTGTTGCTGTCAGTGGGGGGGTCCCTCCCCCAGCCTCTCCAGGTCAGTCAGGGTGGGAGGGAGGCAGCGACCCCGACTATTATTATTATTATTATTATTATTATTATTATTATTATTATTATTATTATGAGCTGGAGGTCTCTCTGCCCACATCTGGGTTACAGATCAGTCATGTTATGTCCTCCTATACAACTGAGATCTCAAGAACCTCCTCAAATGGTTATTTCTTCTGAAAAAACGATTTAATTATTGCACTGCATTGCCCCTTTGCAATACTTTTCAAGCTAAAAAAAGGCATTCACTGATAAAGTCCCAAATAATATAAGAAGTGAAGAGCGGTTTTATGCCACCCATTCATGCATCTGAATGTACATACCTGTGGAAACTTGTAGTGACTAAGAATGTTGGCCATTTGGATGACATACTCTACCGTGAATCCCCCAATGACAGACAAGACATCACCTTTCTTACCACACTTGTAATTGGGTACATTCCTTTGTTGTTTGAAGAGTAGATCCAGGATGGACTTAGATGTGGCCATTCCTTCAAAAAAGTTGTCATAGATTTTAAAGCCCAAGGTCACGTTGGGCAAGAGGTTGGGATTCCTATTGATCTCATGAATGGCAAAAAGGAAGGCCAGGACATGCTGATAATGTTTGTACTCTATTCTGAAATTAGATTGACATTGAGGCAAAGATAAGGTCTAGCACATTGTCATGTGCGCCACATATACATTTACAGTAGTACCACCCACAATGGCATTTCCTTGAGTACTCTTTTGCTATAGTTTTGTTCATCTTGGGCATGACTGACAGCTATTGTCAATCAGAGCAGTGTATTCTGGGCAGTCATTGTCAGGTTCTTGTTCCATTAAGAACAATGTCTTTTTAGTGCTGGTTTGCACAGCACTCAATTTTAGGGGACAATGACACCTACAATATTGGATATTTGCTTGTACAGTGAAAAACATCATTCCAAGTACAATGAGAAAAGGAAACAAAACTAAAGAGGTGTAAGGAAGAGGGGTGCAGCAATGGAGTTGTTCATCTGAGCAGAACAAAAATAATTGTGTAAGGGGACATTTCTTTCTTTGTCCTGAAGTAAGTCTTAGCTGCTGCAATGGATCTACTGTGACTGTGATTTTGCTGCTGCAAGTCCAAGCGGATATGTGTAGGTAGTTTGTGGCCAGAAAGGGAGATAGGATATAAATGGAGGTGCTTTCAAAGATATCCGCTCTCTTCCTGACCATGGCATTGCCCCAACCCCACCCAACAGACAAGAGAAGGGAGAAGAAGCAGCAAGAAGAGCAAAAACAACCACTGGGCTGCAAATGCGTGTCTAACCCAGCTGCAGCTGAACTTCTGCATCCTGAACTACAGTTCCAGCTACAATGATATCTCTGTGGCTGGCATCCTGATGGAACCTCACAGGAACCTCACTCAGGAACTGGGGTGCAGGAATGGAGTTGTTCATCTGACCAGAACAAAAATGATTACATAAGGGAACATTTCTTCCTCTGTCTTGAAGTAATTCTTAGCTGCCGCAATGGATCTACTCAGACCTGTGCCAGTGATTTTGTTGTTGCAAGTCCAAGTGGATAAATGCACTTAGTCTGTGGCCAGGAAAGGGGTAGGATATAAACAGAGCTGCTTTCAATGCTCTCCACTCCCTTCCTGGCCATGCCACAGCCCCATCCCCAAACTGTTCTTCCCGGCAAGCTGCACCTGTTGAAATGCCACCCCAGTGCAGTCTTTTGTTCCCTAGTCTTCATGTTTCAAGTAGAGTGATGGCCACCAAACACAAAATAACTTACGTGAAATTGACTCCCTCCATTGCTGGTAGTCTCTGAAAATTGATTGCAGTGTGTATAGAACAAATAAGAGAGAGGACCCCACCAATGATAGCATCTCCTAGCCTAGTATCCCCATAGCTTCCTTCAAATTCACATTTACTGGGCACCTTCTCCCAACAGACAAGAGAAGGGAGAAGCAGCAGCATCAAGAGCAAAAACAACCACAGGGCTGCAAAAGCATGTCTAACCCAGCTGCATCTGAACTTCTGCATCCTGAACTACAGTTCCAGCTACAATGATATCTCTATGGCAGGTGCCTTGATAGAACCTCACTCTGGAGCCACATGGAAGCAGCATGTGTGGTCACAGAGTTTCCTCCTGAAATGTTTGACTGGTGTGGCGAGCTAAAGAAGAGATGCCTGATCAATCTTTGTTCCACCATTGAGCACTGACACAGTTCAGAATAAATCCATCTCCTTCAGAAATACGGATGTATTTCTTACGGACTACCCAAGGAAGGAAATTACAGTACTGGATAATTACAGAGTACCTAAACACCTCCCTGATTGTCCTTGTGAAATGAATAACATACATGTTTACGAAGATCAAACAGTATGTAATTTTGGGAAGGGCAGTCTGAACTGGGATCATGGTGAGATGTGAGATGTGTGTTGCCTTTGCTGCGATTCCAGTTCAGATTTCACCCCTCATTACAGAACAGCTACGCTCTGGTAAATAAAACTGATAAGGGAATGCTGCGCAGGTGGGCCCAATCATATTATACTACAAATAAAACATGGCCTGTTGGTATTTTAATAGCAGTGGGAACAACATTTAATAAACAGAACAATGGTGGATGGGGGGGGGCTTTAGGACTTTAGGGCTTATAGTTACACTTCCAATCATGCCCCTGTGTGAACACTTAAATGGAAAGAAAGTTCCCAATAGCTGTCAATGCAAACACTCTTCAGTTTAAAATAGTGCAGTAGTTCCCAAACTGTGAGTCTGAAACCCACCAGTGGGGCATGACCCAATTTTTGATTGGTTGCAAAACTGACAGGGCAGATTGTGCATCAAGGGTTAAACACGCTGCTAATTGGGGGGTGGGGGCATTGCTGCCCAACCACCATTATAGCCACACACCTTAGTGTTTGTGAATCAGACAGCAGCCTCTAGGACCTGTGAAAAGTTTGCAAACCACTGGAATATTGTGTAGTGGTGAGATCAGGAGTAGAACCACAGCAAAGTCCTAAAGAACTGCGGCCACATCCCCAAAGATCTGCTCCATTTGCCAGGCCCTCCAACTTCTCTTTCACATAGAACAGTGCTTCCCAACCTTCAAGCCTCACAGACCACTGAGGCAAAAGTGGGAATTGTCAGGGTCCACATGCAACCCCTCCACCCCAACACACTAAAAATACATTTAAATTTGTAATGCAGGCGGCCCGTATTAGAACATAAGAACATAAGAACAGCCCCACTGGATCAGGCCATAGGCCCATCTAGTCCAGCCATAGGCCATAGGCCCATCTAGTCCTCGTATACTGGTGTATACGAGGCACCAGTAAATTTCCTTCTGTATATTGGATGGCACCAAGAGAAAGTATCTTGAACAATGGAATAGTCTGGCTACTGCGACATTTCAAATGGACATGGATCAGCCTCATTGTTTCAGATGATGATGATGGAGAAAGCTTTCTGCAGATGCTGACACCACTGCTGGCTCCAAATGACATTTGTGTGGCCTTCTTGGAAAGGACAGTGATAGTGAAGAATCTTAATTTGCAACATAACAACATAAGAAGATAAGAACAGCCCCACTGGATCAGGCCATAGGCCCATCTAGTCCAGCTTCCTGTATCTCACAGCGGCCCACCAAATGCCCCAGGGAGCACACCAGATAACAAGAGACCTCATCCTGGTGCCCTCCCTTGCATCTGGCATTCTAACATAACCCATTTCCGAAATCAGGAGGTTACGCATACACATCATGGCTTGTACCCCATAATGGATTTTTCCTCCAGAAACTTGTCCAATCCCCTTTTAAAGGCGTCTAGGCTAGACACCAGCACGACATCCTGTGGCAAGGAGTTCCACAGACTGACCACACGCTGAGTAAAGAAATATTTTCTTTTGTCTGTCCTAACCCGCCCAACACTCAATTTTAGTGGATGTCCCCTGGTTCTGGTATTATGTGAGAGTGTAAAGAGCATCTCCCTATCCACTCTGTCCATTCCCTGCATAATTTTGTATGTCTCAATCATGTCCCCCCTCAAGCGTCTCTTTTCTAGGCTGAAGAGGCCCAAACGCCGTAGCCTTTCCTCATAAGGAAGGTGCCCCAGCCCCGTAATCATCTTAGTCGCTCTCTTTTGCACCTTCTCCATTTCCACTATGTCTTTTTTGAGATGCGGCGACCAGAACTGGACACAATACTCCAGGTGTGGCCTTACCATCGATTTGTACAACGGCATTATAATACTAACCGTTTTGTTCTCAATACCCTTCCTAATGATCCCAAGCATAGAATTGGCCTTCTTCACTGCCACCGCACATTGGGTCGACACTTTCATCGACCTGTCCACCACCACCCCAAGATCTCTCTCCTGATCTGTCACAGACAGCTCAGAACCCATCAGCCTATATCTAAAGTTTTGATTTTTTGCCCCAATGTGCATGACTTTACACTTACTGACATTGAAGCGCATCTGCCATTTTGCTGCCCATTCTGCCAGTCTGGAGAGATCCTTCTGGAGCTCCTCACAATCACTTCTGGTCTTTACCACTCGGAAAAGTTTGGTGTCGTCTGCAAACTTAGCCACTTCACTGCTCAACCCTGTCTCCAGGTCATTTATGAAGAGGTTGAAAAGCACCGGTTCCAGGACAGATTCTTGGGGCACACCGCTTTTCACCTCTCTCCATTGTGAAAATTGCCCATTGACACCCACTCTCTGCTTCCTGGCCTCCAACCAGTTCTCAATCCACGAGAGGACCTGTCCTCTAATTCCCTGACTGTGGAGTTTTTTCAGTAGCCTTTGGTGAGGGACCGTGTCAAACGCCTTCTGAAAGTCCAGATATATAATGTCCACGGGTTCTCCCACATCCACATGCCTGTTGACCTTTTCAAAGAATTCTATAAGGTTTGTGAGGCAAGACTTACCCTTACAGAAGCCATGCTGACTCTCCCTCAGCAAGGCCTGTTCGTCTATGTGTTTTGAGATCCTATCTTTGATGAGGCATTCCACCATCTTAGCCGGTATGGATGTTAGGCTGACCGGCCTATAGTTTCCCGGGTCCCCCCTCTTTCCCTTTTTAAAAATAGGCGTGACATTTGCTATCCTCCAATCTTCTGGTACCGTGGCCGTTTTGAGGGACAAGTTGCATACCTTAGTCAAGAGATCTGCAACTTCATTCTTCAATTCCTTAATAACCCTTGGGTGTATGCCATCAGGGCCCGGTGACTTATTGATCTTTAATTTATCAATGAGGTCTGAAACATCTTCTCTTTTAACCTCTATCTGACTTAACTCCTCGGTTAGGAGGGGCTGTTCGGGCAGCGGTATCTGCCCGAGGTCTTCTGCCGTGAAGACAGATGCAAAGAACTCATTTAATTTCTCTGCCATCTCTAAGTCTCCTTTTATCTCCCCTTTCCCTCCCTCACCATCCAGAGAGCCAACCGCTTCTCTGGCGGGTTTCCTGCTTCTAACATATTTGAAGAAGCTTTTATTATTCCCCTTAATGTTGCTGGCCATGCGTTCCTCATAGTCTCGCTTGGCCTCCCCTATCACCTTCCACAGGGGGTTCTGTTCTTGGAACCCCCACAGGTAATGAAATGGCGGTTCCCCCCCCCCAAACTCCCAGAGGCTCTTCTGAAGCCTGCAGAGGATGTGTACATCTGCCCTCAGCCTCTGCAGGCTTCCATATGAATCCTGAATTTGTTTAAATGTGACTTCTGGTTTTCACCAAAAACCAGAAATCACTTTAAATGATTCTGGGCTTCATTCTGAAGCTCGCAGAGGCCATGGGCAGTTGCATATATGCTCTATGGGCTTCAGAAGAGCCTCCAGAGGCAAGAGGAACACAGCTTCCTTCACTTCCGGGGGCTCCAGGTTCACCGACACCAGAGGTTCGGAATTAGAAAAGATTTGTAATTAGAAATGCCCTTGCTGCCAATTTGGTGCCAGCGGCTGATTACCCCCCTGCCCGCCTCGTGCTTCCTGGCTGAGGCTTCTGCCGCGATTGTTTATCACGGCTGGGGGAGGCGGGGCCAAGCGCCCGCCTGGAGCACGAGCTCCGGCTGGGCTCAGTGCGCTCCAGGTCGGCAACGAGGGCAGGCGTGTCCTCGGTGGGAGTGAACTGGGCTGGCTCTTGGCCCTGCCAAGAGGCTAGGTGTGCCTCTCAATGAGGCGAGGGTGAGCAGGAGCAGGTAGGCAAGAGGCTGCCGAGCTTTCATACATCGTCGACGGGCTGCAGCGGCACATTCCGGGCGGCCTGAGCGGCGAGGCTGAGGCAGTGTGGCGGGCAGCAGTCCCGCTGCAGAGGGCGTCATTGCGTGAGGCGCATGAGTGAAGAGGAAGCCTTGCAGCTCCTCCATCCACCTGAGGGTCCAGAGGAGTGAAGCAGGCATTGTGGGAGCATTGTGGGGGCTTGGGCCTCCTCCCCTGCTTTCTATGCTTTCGGGCACTTGTATCCTCCAGTGAATTCTAGCACACGTGGTGGGGGGACATTTCTCTTTCAGACTCACTATGGGTAAGAGAAGCCAAAGAGGGGCGGGAAAGCCCCCAAGAGACCTGCACCCCCTCTTTCCCCTCCAGTTTCTTCTTCGGAAGGGGAGGAGGATTACAACGAGCTGAGGGCGCTGTTGGCAGGCTTTGAGCCTAGGGAGAAGGAGAAAGTCCTTCGTGGTGCGGGGAAAGGTGAAGGGGTGGGGTATCCGGTACAGTTACCTCGCTACGTAGGTCTACTAGGAAAGGGTGCGGTACCCGTCTCAGTGAACTTTTGTCTCCTAGGAAGCATGTGAGGGGCCAAGGGGTTGTTGATGTTTCAGAACCCTCCGCCCAAAGGGACCACATGCCCAAAGTAGAGATCACAGGTGCCACGCAGCTAGCGCAGAAGGGCGCACAGCTGGTGCCAAGCGCTTCAGGTGAGATGGCACTAGATGCAGGTGGCAGTTTAGGAGCGGTATGGGATGAGCAGGAGGGCTTCGCAGTACCCTCCACCGTCCTTGGTGCGCAGTAGTGGCCCTGGTCTCAGTGGGGGGTGCCCAACCCATATTTCCTGGGGGGTTTATACCAGCAGGGAGCCCAGGGCAGTTTGGCACAGGCTGCAGTAGCACTGGTTGGTGTGGCCACTCCCCCACCCCCTGTCTGGGCCCCTGGGGTGCTGGGCCTGACAGCTTCCCCCCCTTGGGGATGGCCCCTTTGGACACCCCTGGAGCGCCATTGGGAGGTTGTGTGGAGCAGGTTGAGCGTCCCCAGGTCTCCTATGGGGACGTGGCTCTCCCCTTGGGTGGTCACTTGGCTCTAGCAATCAAGAAAAGATCTGGAGGGGCGAATATGTGGACATGTTCAGCCTTCTGCAGATAGAGCCAGAACCCATCCGGAAGTAGGGTGAGCCAGTTCAGGACCAGGAGATGGTGAGGAAGCAGAAGATTGACAAGAACTGGGCTAATGGACTTACATCTGAGTAGACATGCATAGGCTTGGGCTGTAAAGCAATGTGCCTGGGATATACAAGAGGTCTGTCATTAAAGCCCTGCAAGCTTCAGATCTGCTTAGCTTTAGCAATATGCCCCCCCATGTGTCTGGGAACATGATTTCACCCACACCACCCAATCAATTCACAGCAAGTTTACATAGAAGTGATTTCCACTGTGCTCCAATTATCTTCCTAGTAATTGTGCTTGGGATAGCACCATACATAAGTGTTTCAATACAGTGAGGAATGTACCTGCCAGGGTTCAAAGTTCAAAGGTTTGCCTGTGTCTCTGTTCAGCATTCTTTTCGGCCTGGACGTATATATGGCATTTAAAGCATGTGCTACTGCATAGAGACCATTGTAAATACGGTAGCTCACATCACTCATCTCCATCTCAAATACAATCTGAGGCAAGATCTCCAGTTTCTCCTCTCCGGTACAGTGTTTACAAGTTTTAATTTTCAGATTACTGCAACACCTGAATACATGTTTGTAGAAAAAGCAGAGAAAATGTGCAAGTGACTTTTTAGGTTTTAGAGTCTGAAGGAAGTCCTGGAATCCTGGTACTGGCCTTGTGGATGTTGTGAAAGACAGAGTACCATGGAATGTTTTTGCACAGAAGCCGTCAGTGTCATCAGTGCTGACGAAATCCCACTGAGGGGAAGTGATCCAAACCTTCCCTATAAGACGTTTACGTATAAATTCAGCTACGTATAAAACTACTGCCAATGGTTTCAGAGTCTGAGAGTCCCCGTCAACAATAACAACGTTGGCTGTAGTGAATAAAAGTGTGGAGCGTATCCTGTACATGTTTTGCAATAATGCATTTTGACTGGTATCAGAATTAATATCCTTGAAAATGACAGTCCTTTCTAAGAATGCAACACAAATGCTGTTCCGGGTCAGCAATGGTGTCAGCCTCTGCAGGAAGCCTTCTCCACTATCATCGTCTGAAACAATGAGACCAATCCATGTCCATTGGAAATGCAGCAGTAGCTGGACTATGCCGGTGTGCAGAGTACCTTCCCTTATTGTCATCCAGTATAGAGAAGGGAAATTATTTTTTGTGGCTGGTTTCTCATACGTGCCATAAGTAATCTAATGGGGGAAAACATGGCTCAGAACAGCTTAGAAAATTAACCACCATTTTCCAAACCAAAGTATTTATTACAAACCAGACTTTTGCTTATCAATGAGATGCTAAGTATACTGAACAATGTATCCTTGTATACATTCCCTTCAATAAATTATAGTAAGTCTGCAATTGTATGCACACTTTCCTGGGAGGAAGCCCCATAGACAGTGGCTTAGCTAAGGGGGTGCAGGGGGTAGCAATTGCACTGGGCATCAAGCTTTAGCGGGACAACAAGCTGACACTAGTGACCAAAATTGTGAAAATATTGGTATGTATGAATAATACCATCATGTTATATATCATTGGAAAGGTAATTTAATGCAGAACGCAATGAAACAAAATGGCTTTGGAATATCTGTATTCTATCAAAAGTTGTGGCCAATTAAGCAGAAAATAAAAACAACTGCCTTATGGAACAAAAAGTGGATTTTCTTAACTCAAAACTGACCTATGGCACTAATTGTTCTGAAAGCCAATGACATGTTATTATGTTATTGACTTGTTGCAATGACATATTATCATGATACAGCATGAAACAAAGAAGGTGTTAATATGAGTCAGCTCTCGTTTCCATGTATCATAATACAGTTACCCCGCTAACTGGGTAAAAAGGCACTTTTTTAAGTGGTGCCCCTCTTATATTTAGCAAGGGGAGAAAAACCATCCCTCTTCACCCCATCACAGTATCTTGAACCAATCAGGGGCACACTTTTCATTTATTTTATCTGGGGGGGGGGGGCTACAAATCTTCTTTGACCCGTGGGAGAAAATAGATGCCTTAGTTATGCCACTGAGAAAGCAGAGCAAGTGGGTGGTGAGCTGCTGGGAGGAGGAGGCGTGTTCTTCCCAGTTTTCACTTTTTTAAAAACCCGGGTGTGACATCACTTCCGGTTGTGACATCACTTCCGGGGCAACATTTTGAGCTTAGCACTGGACTACTCAATCATTAGCTATGCCACTGCCCATAGAACACAATGAGACTTACTTCTGAGTAGTCATGCATAGGGTTGTGCTCTCAATGAGCTACAACACATTTCCTTTCACCTTGTCCACAAGCCATCACTTAATGTCCTGAAATGGGTAACGAATTTGATTCAGACCAAGCTATTTTTTTGCCAAACTAAAAGCTTCCATTTTTTGAAAGATTAAAATCACCCCTATGGTTTGTATCCCCAGAATATGAGACATGACTAAGCAGTATTGAAATCAGTGTGACAAGATTGGTGTTCTAAGAAAAGGCATTCACTGATAAAGTCCCAAATAATAAAATGAGTGAAGAGCGGTTTTATGCCACCCATTCATGCTTCTGAATGTACATACCTGTGGAAACTTGTAGTGGCTAAGAATGTTGGCCATTTGGATGACATACTCTACCGTGAATCCCCCAATGACAGACAAGACATCACCTTTCTTACCACACTTGTAATTGGGTACATTCCTTTGCTGTTTGAAGAGAAGATGCAAGATGGACTTATATGTGGACATTCCTTCAAAAAAGTTGTAAAAGATTTTAAAGCCCAAGGTCACATTGGGCAAGAGGTTGGGATTCCTGTTGATCTCATGAATGGCAAAAAGGAAGGCCAGGACATGCTGATAATGTTTGTACCCTATTCTGAAATTAGATTAACATTGTGGCAGAGATAAGGTCTAGAACATTGTCATGTGCACCACATATACATTTATAGTAGTACCACCCACAATGGCATTTCCTTGAGCACTGTTTTGCTACAGTGTTGTTCATCCTGGGCATGACTGACAGCTATTGTCAATCAGAGCAGTGTATTCTGGCCAATCAGTGTCAGGTTCTTGTCTCATCAAGAACAATGTCCTTTTTAGTGCTGGTTTGCACAGCACTCAATTTTAGGGGACAATGACACCCACACTATTGGATATATGCTTGTACAGTGAAAAACTCATCCCAAGTACAATGATAAAAGGAAACAAAACTAAAGAGGTGTAAGGAAGAGGGGTGCAGGAATGGAGCTGTTCATCTGACCAGAACAAAAATGATCACATAAGGGAACATAAGAACATAAGAACATAAGAACAGCCCCACTGGATCAGGCCATAGGCCCATCTAGTCCAGCTTCCTGTATCTCACAGCGGCCCACCAAATGCCCCAGGGAGCACACCAGATAACAAGAGACCTCATCCTGGTGCTCTCCCCTACATCTGGCATTCTGACTTAACCCATTCCTAAAATCAGGAGGTTGCGCATACACATCATGGCTTGTACCCCATAATGGATTTTTCCTCCAGAAACTCGTCCAATCCCCTTTTAAAGGCGTCTAGACTAGACGCCAGCACCACATCCTGTGGCAAGGAGTTCCACAGACCGACCACTCGCTGAGTAAAGAAATATTTTCTTTTGTCTGTCCTAACCCGCCCAACACTCAATTTTAGTGGATGTCCCCTGGTTCTGGTATTATGTGAGAGTGTAAAGAGCATCTCCCTATCCACTCTGTCCATCCCCTGCATAATTTTGTATGTCTCAATCATGTCCCCCCTCAAGCGTCTCTTTTCTAGGCTGAAGAGGCCCAAACGCCGTAGCCTTTCCTCATAAGGAAGGTGCCCCAGCCCCGTAATCATCTTAGTCGCTCTCTTTTGCACCTTTTCCATTTCCACTATGTCTTTTTTGAGATGCGGCGACCAGAACTGGACACAATACTCCAGGTGTGGCCTTACCATCGATTTGTACAACGGCATTATAATACTAACCGTTTTGTTCTCAATACCCTTCCTAATGATCCCAAGCATAGAATTGGCCTTCTTCACTGCCGCCGCACATTGGGTCGACACTTTCATCGATCTGTCCACCACCACCCCAAGATCTCTCTCCTGATCTGTCACAGACAGCTCAGAACCCATCAGCCTATATGTGAAGTTTTGATTTTTTGCCCCAATGTGCATGACTTTACACTTACTGACTTTGAAGCGCATCTGCCATTTTGCTGCCCATTCTGCCAGTCTGGAGAGATCCTTCTGGAGCTCCTCACAATCACATTTCTTCCTTTGTCCTGAAGTAAGTCTTAGCTGCTGCAATGGATCTACTCTGCTCGTGATTTTGCTAGTGCAAGTCCAAGTGAATATGTGTAGGTAGTTTGTGGCCAGGAAGGGAGATAGGATATAAACAGAGGTGCTTTGAAAGATATCCGCTCTCTTCCTGACCATGGCATTGCCCCAACCCCACCCTGTTCTTCCCAACAAGCTGCACCTGTTGAAATTCCACCCCAGTGCAGTTGTTTGATCTCGTAGTCTTCATATTTCAAATAGCATGATGGGTACCAAACAAGAAATAACTTACGAGAAATTGCCTTCCTTCATTGCTGGTAGTCTCTGAAAATTGATTGCAGTGTGTATGTGATATAAAAGAGAGAGGACCCCACCAATGACAGCATCTCCTAGCCTAGTATCCCCATAGCTTCCTTCAAATTCACATTTACTGGGCACATTCTCCCAACAGAGAAGAGAAGGGAGAAGCAGCAGCAGGAAGAGCAGAAATAGCCACAGGGCTGCAAATGCATGTCTAACCCACCTGCATCTGAACTTCTGCATCCTGAACTACAGTTCCAGCTACAATGATGTCTCTGTGGCTGGCATCCTGATGGAACCTCACAGGAACCTCACTCAGCAGCATGTGTGGTCACAGAGATGTCTCCCCAAAAGGTTTTGAAAAAGAAATGTTTGGTGATCTCTGTTCCTCCGTGATACAGTTCAGAATAGATCCACCTCCATTTGAAATATGGATGCATTTCTTACCAACTGCACAAGGAAGGAAATCACAGTACTTTGGATAATTACAGAGTATCTAAACATCTCCCTGATTGTCTTTATGAAATGAAAAACATACATGTTTACAAAGATCATATGGTATACAATTTTGTGGAAGGGAGTCTGAATTGGGATCATGGTGTGATGTGGGTTGTCTTCGTTGTGATCCCCATTCAGATTTCACCTCTATCCATAGATTAATGGCTATATGTTAGATAAATCTGATAAAGGAGTGCTCGGCAGATGGGCCAAATTTTATTACACTACATATGAAAAATGATCTGTTGGAATTTTTTAAAGAAACGGTGGGGATAGTATTTAATGTAACAAAACAATGGTGGATGGTAGGGGTGTTTAGGATTTTAGGACATATGGTTGCATTTCCAGTCATGTCCCTGTGTGAACATTTAAACAGAAAGAAGCTCCAAATGGTTTGTCAATGCAAACCTTGTTCTGTTTCAAATCGTGCAGCAGTTCCCAAACTGGGAGTCTGAAACGCACCAGTGGGACTTGACCCCAATACTGTTAATAATAATAATAATAATAATAATAATAATAATAATAATAATAATAATAATAATAATAATAATAAGGAGTGGAACCAAAGCAAAGTCCTAAAGAACTGTGGCCACATCCTCAAACTGTTGCTCCATTTGCCAGTCCCTCCAGCTGCTATTTGACTTATAAAAAAATAATAAAGAAGGCGAAGCAGCCACCCCATGCTATGAATTTAGTGTTATATATTATTTACTCTGGCACTAACTCAGGTCTGAGGCCACTGACTCGGAAACGAGTCCCCATGCAGGCAGAATCAAGTCTGCCTCTGTCTGGGTGTGCTTGCTTACTTTTCCTGAGGTGTGAAAGACATTGTGGGGCCATCATTCAGACCGGGCAAGCAGCAGGGCATTTCCAGCCAGGAGGCAGAGAAGACTTAATGTTTTGGTTTTGCATTGAGAAGCAGGAGGGTGGAGGCAGGTGGGCTCTCTTGTCCATCTCTAAAGGAACCAGTGATAATTGGAAGAAGGTTTTT
The DNA here is from genome assembly GCF_035046505.1 of Tiliqua scincoides. Taxonomy (NCBI): domain Eukaryota; kingdom Metazoa; phylum Chordata; class Lepidosauria; order Squamata; family Scincidae; genus Tiliqua; species Tiliqua scincoides. Next base: position 98,457,686 of record NC_089825.1, on the reverse strand, counting down.
TCCCTGGACGAGTGAGGGAAGAAGGCGGCGGGAGTGGTGGTGGTGGTAATTCATAGCCATCCAGGAGTCATGGCATGGTTTCAGCAGGCTCCTTGAATGACTGGTCACAATGAAACTACTTATGAGTAGAGCTGCAAAGGAGTGGGTCATACTGGTAAGCCTGCCTGCTGCTGCATGTGACCCTCCCCCCTCTTGCCACTTCTGTCTGCGCACTCACAGTTTGTTCCACCCCCTCCCACCTTGTTTACAGATATGATGGGGACATCAGGGGAGTATTAAATGAGAACTGCAACATACACAAAAACACACACCCTGCCAGCAGCTCCGTTTTTGTCCACAGAGCTGCAGTTGCCTTTTTTACCTAAAAAACCCGGACTTGAGTCTTTTAGAGTCCCCAGAATGCAACTCGGAAAGTCCGCTTGTTTGGCTCCTTTTCCAGTCAAGTTAAAGGGGGTGGAGACTCATAACCTGACTCGCGTCAAGCTGAGGGTGTCATCTGGTCTGGTACACACCTTCAATGCCCCCGCCCCCCCGTGATAGCACTGAAGGTATATCGAGATCTCTCTCTTTCAGTACTGCAGAGTTGGGTGCTTATTCTGATCAGGTGCATCAGCCCAGAGCTCACTGTGACTATGTGGCTGAGACCTAGATGATGAACACTGAAAGAAAAGGGCCAATTATAAGTGTACTGCAGTGACATTACTGAGATGTAGTGCTTCATAAAGCTCAGAAAAAGCTGGGTTATTGGAGCACGACCAGAAATATCTCTGAATGGAAAAAAATAGAAAATATAGCATGGAATTGCAGCTAACCAATGTGAAAACTCTATGCTCATAAGGACACAGTAACAAAGTTAAATGTGATGGCATAACACCTGCTTTCATTAAAATCTTAAAATTCTGTGGGGAACAAACTTGACTCACTGCGCTATAAAGAAGTTCGGTATGGATGTCCAAAAATCTCCTTTTAATTAAGTGATTTGCCAACTTAAAGGGCAGTGCATCCAGCACCCCTACATCAATGCCAATTATCCTGATCTTATGAAGAACCCCCGTAGATCCCACCGGGGTAAGTAAATCCCTTAAGAGCTCAAATAAAAGACTATTCTGACTAGACATGTAATAAACTCTTAGCCAAAATTTAAAAGTCCTCAACCAAGCCCGATTATTGTCCCGTCTGTAAACAAAGGTAACACATTTGGGTAGATCCAAGACTTTCCTCAGAAAAAAACAGATTGAATTTGTTCTAAGGAACAATTCATCTCCTTAATCCAGATTACAGCACCATACAGGAACTGGGGGATAATTTTGGCATTGAGTACCTTCAGAGATGCAGAGACATAAGCACCCCCTCTAGAAAAGTGGAAACGTAAAATATTCTGCACCATCAATGATTCATCCTGATTTTACAGTATCTGGTCCAAGTAAGATTGTACGACAAGTGAATGCCAAAATAAGCTGTTGGTGCCAATTCAGTGCCAGCAGCTGATTACCCCCCTCCCCGCCTCGTTCCTCCAGGCTGAGGCTTAGCCGCGGTTAGTTATCGTGGCTGGGGTGAGGCGGGGCCAGAGCACCAGCCTGGAGCGCGCACACCAGCTGGGCTCAGTTCGCTCCCAGCTGGCAACAAGGACAGATGTCTGTCTCAGAGGGAGCAAACTGGGGGCAGACTCGCGGCTCCGCCAGCGGCAGCGCAGTGCCCAGGGAGGCGAAGGCATGCGGGAGCAGGCGGACGCGCAGCTGTTGAGCCTCTCGCCCCCCGTCGATGGGCTGCAGTGGTGGGCAGTGGGGAGCCTCGGATGGTGAGGCGGAGGTGGCTAGACAGGCAGCAGTCCTGCTGAGAAGGGCATTGGCGTGCAAGGTGTGAGAGCGCGTGGGGCACCTTCCCGGGTTGAGCGGCGCTCCTCCATCCACCTGAGGGTGCAGGAAGAGAGCAGGCGACAGAGAGCTTGGGAGTCAGGGCGTGTGCCTCCTCCACTACTGTTCTGTGCCGGCAGGCACCTGTATCCCACAGTGAATTTTAGCACATGGGGGACAGGACATTCTCTTCCAGGCCTATGGGAAAGAAAAGCCAAAAGAGGGGCAGGAAATCCCCCTAGAGACCTGCACCCCCTCCTTCTCCTCCAGTTTCTTCCTCAGAGGGGAAAGAAGATTTCAATGAGCTGGGAGCTCTCTTGGCACGCTTTGAGGCCAGAGAGAAAGAGAAAGCCCTCCGAGGTGCTGGGAAAGGTGATGGGGGTGGGGTATCCGGTACAGTTACCCCGCTGTGTTAATCAACCAGGAAAGGTCGGGGGGCCAGGCTTAGTGAACTTTTGTCTTCCAGGAACTGTATGAGGGGCCAAGGGGGTGTTACCGTTCCAGAGCCGTCCACCCGAGGGGACCACACGCCTGAGGTGGAGATCACAGGTGCCATGCAGGTAGTTCAGAAGGGCACGCTGCTGGCACCAGGCGCTTCAGGTGAGCAGGCGCTGGATGCAGGTGGTAGTATAGGAGCAGTCTGGGATGAGCAGGAGGGCTTTGCGGTGCCCTCTGCCACCCTTGGGAGACAATGGTGGCCATGGTCTCAGTGGGGGGCTCCCAATCCTTATTTTCCAGGGGGCTCATACCAGCAAGGAGCCCAGGGTGGGTTTGCCCAGGCTGCATTGGCGCCAGCCAGTGTGGGCACTCCCCCACCCCCCATTTGGGCTCCTGGGGCGCCAGGTCTAGATGCTTTCCCTCCTCTAGGGCACCTGATGGCCCCTTTGGCCACCCCCAGACTGCCGTTAGTGGGCTGTGTGGA